>NC_141069.1:4900000-5342500 GCF_041138505.1 Cibotium barometz | reverse complement strand
CTGCTATGGTGAACCTTGGGCAGGCCATACACCGGGGTGGGAATGCCCTCCATCCGTGCTTTAAGCTGCAAAGCCAAGAACAACGAGTAATGCCGAGACTGGTGAAGGTTTCCCCCATGAAACCAGAGGCCATGTTGCTGTGTAGGCTTCCACATGTTGCGCAGCTCACGCTCCCAAGGCCCCGGATCCTTTCTGGTACCGGATCCTAAGCCCCAGCACTTGCCCACCTTGTCTGCCACCTCCTCAGAGATGAGCTTGGCTGCCCATCCATTCATGGAGCCATATCCTGTTGCATATATGATCACATCAGCCTCAGCTTCAGTGCCATCACTGAACACCACTGACCTCGGTTTCACCTCTTTCACTGTCACTCCACTCTTGAGCTTGATGTCCCCGCTTATTACCAGCTGCGATGCACCTACATCAATGTAGTACCCTGACCCTCGACGCAAGTACTTCATGAATAGACCAGATTCATCCTCACCAAAGTCAAGCATAAATCCAACTTTCTTAAGGTGCCCATAGAATTCAGCATCAATTTCTGCAATTCTTTTGTACAGAGGCATCTGAGCTTTGTGTAAGATCTTGTAGGGTATAGAGGCAAAGAGAAGGTCAGCATCATCCGTGGAGTACTTAGAACCTTCACAATAGTGCGACGACGCCTCTGCCATATTTGTTTCAGAGCGCAAGACATGGGTGGAGGTCCTCTGCACCATGGTTACCTCGGCTGCCCCATTCTCCCACAAATCTGCACATATGTCATGAGCAGAGTTGTTCGAGCCAATCACAATACCTCGCTTTTTGGCCCAGCTCTCGCTGCCTTTGTACTGGCTGGAATGGCATTGCACTCCTTGGAAAGTCTCGGCACCAGGGAAACTCGGCAGATTAGGGATTCCAGACATGCCTGTAGCCAACACCAGCTCCTTGGGGTAGAGCATAACCTCCTCCCCCTCCCTCTCTACAAGCACCTCCCAAAAACCCTTGCTTGTATCAAATCTAGCAGACTTACACTCAGTGGAGTTCCAATAAACAAGCTCCATGATTTTGGTGTATGCTTCAAGCCAATCACCTATCTTGTCTTTGGGTGAGAAGATGGGCCAATGATCAGGAAAAGGCAAATAGGGCAAGTGATCATACCAGACAGGATCATGGAGACATAGTGACTTATAGCGATTTCGCCATGAGTCGCCAGGCTGCTTATTCTTCTCCACGATGATCGTGGGCACTCCAAGTCGTTGAAGCCGGGCTCCAAGAGCTATGCCTCCTTGCCCACCTCCAACTATCACACAGTAGGGCTGTCTGGTTCTTCCTAGTTCTTCAATCTCTTCTAGTCTTTCTTCAAGCCATGACTTCCTGCCCTTGAAAGCACCAAGTTGGACCCCAGGCTGTCTTCTGAACCCTGCCTTCTCTTCGTGCCCTCTGAGCTCCAGCATGGAGGTGAGCAGGCACCAGCATTTGTCCCCCCTTATCTTCACATAACCCCTTCCTCTGGCCCTGTGTGTTTCGAATCTAATGAATCCCTGCAGAACGCCGTCCTCCCCTTCCTCTGCTTCTCCTTCAATCTCCCACCCGAACGGCTTGGTGTCATCCAGGGTAGCCTCTAGCATGGCTCGGATCTCCTCGCGAGACTCTGCAGTGTAGAGGTTCCATGTGAATGCTACCAAATCTCTCCAGAAGCACTCTTCCGCTTGGAAAAGCTCTGCTGCAGCAGTGAGGTCCTTTCTCTGCAGAGCGAAATCCAAGCTATGCAACCATGAACTGACCTGGTCCGTCATTCTATCTTTCTCTCTCTCTGTCACAGAGGTTCGTCACAGAGGTTCCTCAGAAATAGACAATGCAAATGGCGAACTGGCCACGCAATTGGCGATAGGAAAGGCTATGTCATGTGGTCACATACTGTTCGTACACTTTTATCTTTACACTATTATTCTCAGTACTTGGCTGACCCTAGTGTCTACACAGTGTCACATATTTTTACAATGTACACTATTATTTATTTGCAGTATTATTTATTTGCCGACTTGTGCTTTGCACGATTATAATATAATACTAGTATTCAATTTGCGCGTTATTAAAAGATATTAAGAAGCGAAACGTAAGAATGGAAGCTGGAATACAAAGGGGTAACACCACATGCTGATAGATAATGGAAGCTGGAATACAAAGGGGTAACACCACATGCTCATAGATAATAGCAATCGAAGGGATTTTTTTCTCTTATTTTTTAGAAATCCAGGATTTCTCTTTTCTCTCCTCTCCTTGTGCCTTGGTTGTCCATGATTAATATGTAATAGATAATTCCCAGTTTGTTTTTTTTCAAATAGGAGCCTCCAACTTCCAAATTGCCTTGTCTAGTGAAACTCTTTATATCTATATATATATATACCACAGTGCCGGCTCTCTTCTTCTCATAAACAGTCTCTCAGTCTTTGTCATGAAGCTGCTGCTAGAAAAATCTTTATTTTAAAAAATCTCTCCATTTTTGCCGTTGTGTCAGAGGTTGGTCCCACCCATTGTGTGAAGCCAAGGCTTGTGTGAGCCAAGAGCATGGAGGAGCTGCCACATGGCTTAACAAAGTTGCCACGTGGTATGTCTCCCTTAAGATTATTAAGAAATCTTAATAATCTTAAGAGAGCCTTACCACGTGGCAGGTCTCCCTTAACAAAAAAAAGTTGCCATGTGGCAAGTCTCCCTTAAGAAAAAATCTCTCCATTTTTGCCGCTGTGTCAGAGGTTGGTCCCACCCATTGTGTGGAGCCAAGGCTTGTGTGAGGAGCCAAGAGCATGGAGGAGCTACCACATGGCTTAACAAAAAAAGTTGCCACATGGCAGGTCTCCCTTAAGATTATTAAGAAGAAGATTATACACATTTAATTGTTCTTATAAATATAGAATATATATTATATAGTAAATATATAATATGTGTGTGTGTGCACGCGTGTGTAAAGATATATATATTCTTTGTCAAATACATATATTTGTAAATAAAAAATGACTATCCATATTTATTATACAATAAATAAATAGAATAAAATGTACAAACACACACACAAACATAATATTTATTTAATATATAGTAAATATATAATAAAACTATACTTATATGTAATAAAAAGTTATTTATATAAGTATATATTTATTTACATAAAAAACATACATTTGTCATTTAATAAATATATATATTTATTTTCATAAATATAAACTAAATATAAATTTATATATTTGTTATGTGAATATATATTTATATAATAAATATATATTTACAAAATAAACTAATATAGATATATATATATAATATAATATATGCATGTGTGTTTAAAGAAATTTATATACATATTTATATAATAAATATTTATTTACTAAATAGGAAACTATTTATATAAATATATTTACATGATAAACATCTATTTGCTAATATTTTTTATTTTCATAAATATATAATAAATATAATTTTTATTATTTAAATAAATAAATTTTATATAAATTTTTTAATCATTATAAAATTATATTATATATATATATATTTAATTATATAATAAATATATACTTATATGTTTATTATGCAAATAAAAAACTATTCATATATTTATTTACATATTAAACATCTATTTGTTATATAACAAATATATATATTTATTGTCATGTAAATAAATACATATTTAGATATTAAATATTTGATTATTATAAAATAAATTACATACATACATCTATATTAATATTAAATTTATGTAAATAAATATATTATTATATGCTAAAAAATTTTATATAACAACATACGTCTATTATGTAAATAATTATATATTTATATAATAAATATTTTTTATTATAGTAAATAAATGATAAATATGTATATAAATATATATAATTATTTATTATATTAGATTTATAATAAGTATTATATAAATATACATATACATACACAAATGCATGCACACACTCACCTATTGTCCATGAGTGTGTTTGCACATGTGCATATACATATGTTATGTACATGTATATTGCATGTGTATGTGTGTGTTCTCTGTGTGCGTGTCCACATGTTTTATGCGCATGTGCATGTGTAATAGACACTAACATGTGTGCAGATAGTGATTTAGACCAGTTAGCAATTGACTTATCGAAGGCAGGTCTAAAAGAGTGGGGGCCAAATCCCCTGGAGGTGGGTCAAGACCACTCGTGTATATATATATATATATATATATGTATATATATATATATATATATATATATATATATGTGTATATATATATATGTATATGTATATGTATATATATATATATATATATATATATATATATATACATATACATATACATATACATATATATACATATACATATATATATATATATATATATATATATATATATATACATATACATATACATATATATACATATACATACATATATATATATATATACATATACATATACATATACATATATATACATATACATATATATATATATATATATACATATACATATACATATATATATATATATATATATATATATATATATATATATACATATACATATATATATAGGCTATTCTTTCCCTTGCCACAACATTTATCTAGGTGTGTCCATCTTATTTTACCACTTGTAAGAAAGGAGAGTTAACAAGCGTTATTCCCATTTCAAATTCAAATTTTAGTGTAAAGTGGGACAATACTGTAGAAAGGTCACTTATATGATGAAAACGTATCTCTCTTTCTCTCTATCATTGTTTAAAAATACAACACCTCTAACCCCCATCATTATATGCAAGGTGCATCTTGAGCACACCAATGAAAAAAAAACCTAAAAACAATAACCATTTCTATTTTTGAAAAATATTTTTCTTAACAAAAAATCTACATACATGCACACATACATACACACGTGGGAAAAAAAAGTAAAAAACAATAACCATTTCTATTTTTGAAAAAATATTTTTCTAAACAAAAATTCTACATACATGCACACATACATATATGTAGAAAATATGAAAGCAAAAGCAGACTAGAAATGAAACAAGAACACAAATGAAAGACAAAGAGTTACCTTGAGATGAGTGTAGACAAGACACAAGATTGATACATTCATTGATGTGACACCTACAATTTATAGGTGAGAAGTACAAGATTGAGTAGACTCACTTATGGGATAAATGTAGAGGTGCCACATGGCACTAGACTCAAGACACAAAGACTGAACTGAAACTAGACTAGAGAAATAGTACACCTAGTGTGCACTTATTTCCAACACCCTCCTTAAGTGGACACTAGGAGGAAGACAAAAAGACAAGACTATAACATGACAAAAGATAAGACCAAGACAGAGAGACTAGACAAGGATTGAGAGACAAGCTAGAAGACAAGATGGACAAGACTAGAGGACAGACATAAAGACTGATAGACTGAGAGACAAGACATGAGAGACAAAAGATCCTGAGAACCCCTTCCTCAAGTGATATCCTCATATGGGTCCACAAGGGTAGGGACAAGAGTGGATCATAGACAGAGAGAGAGAGAGAGACAATCAGCCAGTAGAGTGGTGCCACAGAGAGAGAGACTTTCAGATAGACATGAGAGAGACTGAAAAATAGAAGATAAATGGGGACAGAGACAAAAAAATGCCAAGAGAATGTGGGTAGCTAATCCACAAAAGAGAGGCATATAGACTGATAGATAGAGTGTCAAAGACATGTGACAGGATAGACACACAGGATAGACACATAGACAGAGAGACTGACTGATTGTAGATAGATAGAGAGATGGACCTAGATAGATAATCCCTCCTCAAGGGCAATCCTCCTGCTAGAGTGAGTAATGCAGGGGTGCCTCTTGGATAGGGACAAAGATAAGTCCATGTAGACAAATAGACATGACATTACCCCCATGATCTACATCATTGGTGATCAATGGTGGTAGATAGCATGAAAGCATAGACAAATATGAGAGAGATGGGAAGGTCTTACCATATTTGGCAGTGTCTAATCCCGTACATGAGAGACAGATAAATGAAGGGAAGGTCTTACCACTTGCTGAAATGCAAGGGCAGTGTCTAATCCCGTACAAGATAGAGAAGTAAATGAAATTCAGAACTGAGATTGTTGATTTTTCAAGAAATAGAGAGTAGACTGAAAATAGAAAACAACATACACTTGATTTCTGCTTTAAATTTACTGCCGCAGGTCTGGCTGGTCCAATGGACAGCTAACCCACATGTGAAGATGAAGAGGAAATGGGAAATAACAAAGGGGGAAATGCCTTTTGCACAGATGTTGCAAATCAGGTCCAAAATCAGCATTGGAGTTTACCTTCACAAAAGGAGGTGTCGAGCTGATGTCAAGAAGACCAGAGATCCAAAAATGACGAGTTGTTGCATGAGTTGAATATCCAGGAGGTCCACGACTTGAGAAGGCATGTTGATGAAGAAGAGAGTGCGGGGGTAGCTGCTACATGTGCAGTACTAGAGGACAGGCCGGTAAGCTCAAGTAGAGAGGCGGCAGCACCATGATGAACCCCCACAGCAGCAAGAAGGAGAAGACGGGCAGTTGTTGGCGCAGATCTGGAGTTGCAAGCTGGAGCAGAATCAACAGGCCGAGCAGAGACAAACGGGGCAGGTTGGTATGGCGGGCAGAAAAAAACGCAGCTATGGCTGCAGCAGACTGTGGATAGGCTGAGGGAAGAGGCGGCGGGTGGTTTGGAAGGCAGTGTTGGCAGATGCCCACGCTGCAATCCACGCAGAAGATATTCCTCTCATTTTTCTTCAGATGAAGGTGATCGTTAGCGCAAGCTGCAAAGAACTTCTCGGAAAGCAAAGCTTCTAGCCACTCTGGCTTCTGTGGCAAGGCGACTGCCGTGAGCGTGTATGCCACCATGGCGTGATGAAGAGCAATTCAAAAAAGGTGGTACCGAGAATGAGGATGGCTATGGCGACGAGGAGCTCAGACGAGAGAGAGAGAGAGAATTGAACCAAGCAAACACCAGTGTGCTGCGCTGAATTGAGTGCGCTGAATTGAGTGGGACAGCTTGGAGAGAATGGCAAAAGCTCAGAGGAAAAACAGGGAAACCCTAAAACCATGGCTCTGATACCATGTAGAAAATATGAAAGCAAAAGCAGACTAGAAATGAAACAAGAACACAAATGAAAGACAAAGAGTTACCTTGAGATGAGTGTAGACAAGACACAAGATTGATACATTCATTGATGTGACACCTACAATTTATAGGTGAGAAGTACAAGATTGAGTAGACTCACTTATGGGATAAATGTAGAGGTGCCACATGGCACTAGACTCAAGACACAAAGACTGAACTGAAACTAGACTAGAGAAATAGTACACCTAGTGTGCACTTATTTCCAACAATATACACATGTGTACTCAAGATGCACACACACTCTCGCACGCACATAGGCACACACATACACACTCACACACACTCATGTACACTCACATACACATACACATACACATACACATACACATATAGACACATGTAAGTATACATGCACATGCACACACACATAAGCATACATGCACATGCACACATGCACGACTACATACACACATGCACACACACACATGACTACGCATAAATACAAAGTCACATGCACTCACACGTGTGCACACAGAATCGACACACACCCAATCACTCACATGCACGTGCATGCACACACACCCACACACGTGCACATGATACACATACACACATGTACACACATGCACAACATGCACATTTAAATACACCTGCATGCACACACTTGAGTGACACACACATATACACACATGCGCGTATGCATGTACATATAAGTGCATGTACATGCGTACACACATACACATGCACACATACACATGCACACATACATGCACATATATACACACGTGTATCCACACAGAGAGACACATAGATGTGTACACCCACCCTCTTATGTACGTGCACACACATACACTCTTGCTTACATGCATATAGAGACACATACACATGCATATACATATGCACATGCACACATAACACATACATACACATACACATACATGTGCATGCAGACATGTGCACGCATGCATGTATGCATCCACACACATGTATACATAAGTGCATGTGGATCCACACACATGTACACACATACACACACATGCATATATATACACACGTGCATCCACACACAGAGGCACATAGATGCACACCCACACTATCTTGTGCATGCTCACACATAGACATGCATGTGCATACATATAGGTGCACATACACACACTCTTATACATGTACACAAAAATAACACGCACCCATCACACGCATACACGTGCATGCATATGAGATGCACACACACCCACACATGTATTGGCACACATACACATGATGCACATACACACACTTGCATGCTTGCATGCACACACACACACACACACAACACACACATATATACACATACACATACACACACAGATATACACATACAAATACATGCACATGCACATATTTGAATGTGCACATGCACATATTTGAATGTGCACACTTCACACAAACATCTATGCACACACACTATCAACACATAAAGGCACACACACTCGTACACGCACGTGCGTACACAGCACAGAGTTGGCATGCACACACTCAAAACACACATGCACACATACTTCTACGTGTGTGCACATACATAAACACATAGAATCGTCACACGCATAATCACACACACTTGCACGTACACATAGAATCAAAACATACATGCATATGTGTGCACACATGCCCACACACATGCACATGATGTGTACACACACACACACACTTGCATGCTTGTACACACACAGAGGCATGCACACACTCAACACATACATGCACACATATACACATATATACTTCCACGTGTGTGCACATACATAAACAAATAGAATCGACACATACATGCACATGCGTACATACACACCCACACACATGCACATGATGTGCATACACATGTATAGACACACACACACACTTGCATGCTTGTGCACACACACTTGCACATGCTTATGCACATACACATGCATGCACACACTCGAGTGTGCAAACACACACACTTGCATGCTTGTGCACACACACTTGCACATGCTTATGCACATACACATGCATGCACACACTCGAGTGTGCAAACACACACACACACACACACACACACACACACACATGGGTTGTGAGAGGTGCCCAAAGCTCAAAACAAATATGGAGTGTGGAAATACATAATGAATAAATGATGACATGTAGAGAGTCCAAGGTGGCAGAGACAACGTGGTTGTGGGGAGGATAAGAGCAAGTGCAAAAAATAAAAATAGAAAGCGTATGGAAGATTAAAGGGAGCCAGCGCAATTGTTCCAAAAGGCTGCGAGGCGGCGATGGGCCAAAAGGGGGTTTTGAGATGATTTACGAGAAATAGACAAGGAGACAAGGAGAAGAAGCAAGGGAAGTAAGTGTGAGTGAAGTGTGAAAGATCTACACTGGAGAGACAAAAGGGGGTTTTGAGATGATTTACGAGAAATAGACAAGGAGAAGAAGCAAGGGAAGCAAGTGTGAGTGAAGTGTGAAAGATCTACACTGGAGAGACAAGCTGGAGAGACAAGGTGCAGATAGAGGGTCTTCGGGTTTTAGAGAGTTGTAGAAGTGAAGTGCAGTGCAATTGAGGTGAAATTGGTTAAATCAGAGCAGGGAAGGCGCAAAGGTCCAGAGAATCAATCTAGAGATGTCTCCCCAACGATTTATGAGAGGTGACTCTGTTAGAGACGTGATTTAGACCAAAATCATGTTCAATTACTGCTACTATGAATCAGCTAGGCTATAAGGCCTCAAATGAGGCAAAGAAACTCTCCTTCAAGGCCTCAAAGAAGGCAAAGAAAGTTTTGGTGTGATTGCAATTTGTATTGTCATGGAGGATGCAATGTTCCACCATCTACATTTTCAAAGCACCAAAAGTTAAAGCATAGATTTATTGAACTTAGAGGTAACCTAGAACTATCTCCTCCTAGAGATACACCTGACCAAAGAGATATTGAAATGAATGTGGCTTCAACGCATGAGAATACATGCTTTGAGAGCATTGATGAAGAAGAGATCCCTCCAAATATAAACCTAGACAATGAACCTAGTATGGAGGAGCCACAAGGTATTAGCTTGGAGGACAAGATAATAGAAAGAATTGTAGACCTCCAATCCCTTTGGGATGATCATCAAGTTCAATTGATTTACAAATAAGATGCTTCATTTGCTATTTAGAGATATGGGAGGATCAAGAGTCAACTCTAAAAGTGGAATTGCTAAAAAAGAGTCTCTTAGTAAACTGTTAGTGCAACTACCGTCATCTTGGGATGGAGATCTTGATGGTATTCAAGTTCCTGCTGGTTTTGGGACCAACTAAATTCATTGTTTAAAGGAATTGGACTGGTGTGCGTACAACAATGCAAGATATGCATGGGAATAGATGGAAATATTCATAAGCCTAAGCGATTTTATCCTAGTAAAATGAGGATAATTATATTGGAAATCATATCTATTGTAATTGTAGTCAAGAAGGTAATAAAAAGAAACTCAAGCATGACTGTGGAACTTGTTATGCGAAGTGCAATATTTGTGGTGCTTCAAGAAAAGAAATGCTAGCATTTGATTACGTTTCTATTGGGGTGAACAACTCAAATTGCTAGTCAAGAGTAGAAGCTTTTGTCACGACTTTATGAGTATGTGGCGCATGAAACAAAGATGGTTAGGCAAAGACTCATGCGAACAATTAGAAAGCATTCATGATTTTTGGGATGGATCTCCTAGAAATTTTGCGCTATTGTTACATTGGGATGGTTTTCAAGAATCTAGGACAACTCAAAAAGATTGTGGAGATGTTGAAATGAAGATTTTAAATGCTACATATGGTTCAATCTTAGGAGTTTTACCAATTTTATTTATACCTTTTAGTTGTAAAAAAATTATTCGTAATTCGGGTGATGTTTTTGGTACATTTATTAAGCCATTAGTAGAAGAACTTGAAAGCTTATTCATTGATGGTATTGATGTGGTGTATAATTATCCCCTTGAAAGAATTTTTGAGCATCCACATGAGGAAAAAAGGGAATGTAAGATAAGAGCTATGGTTATGATGGTTACTAGGGATCACCCAGCACAATGTAAGATAAGAGCTATGGTTATGATGGTTACTAGGGATCACCCAGCACAATGTAAACTTGGTCTTTTCAAAGATGGAGGGAAATCATTTTGTTGAAGGGATAAAGCTATAGCTACCTTAGATAATAGTAATCCAAGATTTATAGGGCGTTATGAATATGACCAAAATAGGTTTCAAGCAAGATACCCACCTGAAAAAAGAGACATTTTAGATATGGTGGAAGCTATTGAGGAAGCAAAGAGAGAATACTAATGATAGAGAAGCCACTTTAAGAAGAGCAAGGTTGTCAGGTGAATCTATCCTATGGAGGCTATATGATCTCTATGGTTTTGATTTCACTTGATCTAGTGTATGATGTCATGCATATATTCTCTTTGAATATTTTCAAGAAGTATATTTCTTCTTTATTTTCAAAGAATTATAGAAATTCTATGAAGAAAGAAATCAATGATGCAGTATTCAAAGTATCCAAAGTAGTGCCGCCTATAAGTCGGTATGATCGATGGCCTAAGTCTCCTAGCAACAAGTAATTTGAGAGTTTCAAAGCCAAAGAAAATCAAAAGTTTATCCAATGGCGCTTTCCATATGTCTTGCGTGTAGTGGAAGGAATTTCAGAACATCATAAAGACTTGGGTGTCTTATTGATTGATATTGCACATAGCTTTTACAACTTCAGCTGAGACAATGGATGGTCAAAAGAAAGTACGAAAGTTGTGAGGACTTTGTTACAATCATGGAGAGTCTGAAAAGAAGAGTATACAAAGCCAAATTCTTCTCCTTTGGAACATGTTGCAGGTATATCAATATCAAACATTTTTTTATAGTTTTTGTATCTTTTACATGTTAATATTAAGTCTAATTAATTTAATTATATCTTTATAGGTAATGGAGATATCTTAGATGATGTTGTAAGGCATGGTCTACATGATCGCTGTTGGTGTTATACCTTTGAGCATAATGTGTCTTCTTATGTTGCAAGATTAAAACTAATAATCTCAGCAATGAGGTGACTTATGTACATCACTACAGCCGTGTTCTTTTCACCAAAGCCTATAAAGCCATGAAATTTGATAGGGATCATCTATTACCTAATGAAAGATTGCTACTAGAATTGCACGAGGTTCTAGTTACCCCAAGTGGTCTTGTGGTGGGCTGACCACATGAAAAACTTGTGTGTTTTCCATGGCATAAATGTTTAGGCTAGACCTTAGGAGGAATTACTTTTATCATATGTATGGTCTTTAGTCTATTTTTGACGTTTGTCTATTTTGATGACTTTTGGGATCTTTTATTTTCTTTAATTTACACTCGTAAAAGTACTCTTTGTGCGCCTTATAAACTTTTATTATGTTTCACTTTAACAAAAAAATTATATTCTTATTTTTTGGGATAATTATTTAATTACACTCCATTCTTTAATTTGCACTTAGAAAAAATTTTCATTGTTCCTTATGGACTTTTCTCGTGTTTTACTTAGGTATAAAAAAATGTATTCTTATTTTTTGAGATAATTATTTAACTACACTCGATTCTTTAATTTGCACTTAGGAAATTTTGTCATTATTCCTTATGGACTTCTCTCGTGTTTCACTTAGGCAAAATACTTTTTTGGGATAATTATTCAACTACATTACACCTTTAAATTTGCACTGTGAGAGTGTTTTTTTACCTTGTACACTTTTCTTGTGTTTCACTTATGCAAAACTTTCCACTTCTTTGATTTGCACTCAAGAAAGAACGCCTTTGTACCTTATGGATTCCTCTTGTGTTTCACTTAAGAAAACTTTTGTATACTTTTTTTGGATAATTATTTGAACTACAATTCTTTAATTTGCACTTGTGAAAGTACATCTTTGTGCCTTATGGATTTGTCTTGTGTTTCACTTAGGAAAAATTATGCCTTATGGATTTATCTTGTGTTTCACTTAGAAAAAATTATACCTTATGGATTTGTCTTCTATTTCACTTAGGAAACATTATGTAAACTTATTTTTGGATAATTATTTAACTACACTCCATCCTCTTATTTGCACTCTTGAAAGTATGTCTTTGTGGCTTATGATTTTTTCTTTGTTTCACTTAAGGAAAATTTTGTATAGTGATTTTTTGGATAATTATTTAACTTCATTACACCCTTTAATTTGTATCCATTAAAATACATCTTTGTGCGTTATGGATTTTTTATTATGTTTCACTTTAACAACAAAACAAAAATATTCTTATTTTTGGGGATAATTATTTAACTACACTCCATTCTTTAATTTAAACTTGGGAAAGTTTGTCATTAATGCTTATGGACTTCTCTTGTGTTTCACTTAGGCAAAATACATTTTTTTGGATAATTATTCAACTACATTACACCCTTAAATTTGCACTTGTGAAAGTATGCCTTTTTGCCTTATAGATTTTCTTGTGTTTCACCCTAAAATTTACACTTGTGAAAGTTCATCATTGTGCCTTATGGACTTCTCTTGTGTTTCATTAGGAAAAATACCTTTTTTGGATAATTATTTAACTACATTACACCTTTAAATTTGCACTTGTGAAAGTATGTCTTTTTACCTTTTAGACTTTTCTTGTGTTTCACTTTTGCAAAACTTTCCACTTCTTTGATTTGTACTCAAGAAAAAAAGTCTTTGTACCTTATGGATTCCTATTGTGTTTTACTTAAGAAAAACTTTGTATAATTTTTTTGGATAATTTTTTTAACTACAATTCTTTAATTTGCATTTGTGAAAGTATGTCTTTGTGTCTTATGAATTTGTCTTGTGTTTCACTTAGGAAAAATCATGCCTTATGGATTTGTCTTGTGTTTCACTTAGAAAAAATTATACCTTATGGATTTGTCTTATATTTCACTTAGGAAACATTATGCAAACTTATTTTTGGATAATTATTTAACTACACTCCATCCTCTTTTAAGAGATACGAGTAGAGTATCAAGCATCTCCAATGATAGAATGACTTCTAAAGAGAGTCTACACAGTAGGATGAGTTGGCTCGTGGAGGAGAACAAAGAAAAAAAGTGAATCCTACCATTAGCACATCGAAGAGAGGCACGTCGAGAAGAGGACAAGGGGGAGGAGTGGTCAGCAATTCTAGCCGCTACCTCCCTTTCTTTTTGGAAAAAAAAAATAAATTTAAAAATGAAGATAAAAGGGGGTTCCCACACAAGTCAAGAACATAATTTTACATCTGCATTTAATAAGACTTAAATGCTTTTGGCCTAGTTGAACTTAGCTGTGGGGAAGGCCTATGCGGCACAAAGTGGTAGGGCTCACGGTGGTGGTACAAGTACCTAATGATGTACCTCATGATATAATTTTTTTCAAATGCCAAGGTTAGGCAAGGGAAGGTCATGTGTAAAGATGTCACAATTACACTTTAACATTGTATCAAGCTTAGTGTTACTTTAACATACTCCAATGAAGCTTGATTTCATATTTATGTGATTAGGTTCTTCATGTATATGTTGTAGTTAGTAGTAGGTAATTAGGGTGGCATGCTAGCTTGTTAAATCTATTTGAAGGTGTATCTTAATTAGAGTTAAGTGAGTATTGTAAATTGGCAATTATGGTCACATAATATTTTATAGCTTCTAGGACATTACAAGGTATGTGTACCGAGTCCTAGAAATATAAAATTTATGTTGATACAAGGGATTTCTAATGGAAGGATGGGATCTGTGGCCTCTCCAAGACTTGCAAATTCGGTGTGAACATTTTGTGTGATTTCATCCTCAACAACAATGGCAGCCAAATCAAATTGGGCTCATGGAAGAACATGTTTTAGTTTACCCAGTTTGTGGGGCTTACCTTGTTCGAGGCCATCCTTCTCCTCCTCCTTCTTTTCCTTTCACGGATTATTCAGACATGTGACCATGGCATCATTGACCCCTCTATAGACTCCTTGCATCTTACCATCCCCAAATTGTGCATGTACATTTCATTTTGCAAAATGAAAATTTAGTTTCTCATAATTGAGTCATACTCTGATTGCATGGTCTCCTTCATTGGGATCTGCTAATGCTTCATCCAAATTAGTTGACTCATGTACTTTCATTAATCATCTCAACCATCAAGGCTATATTGACAATTTAAGTAGAGGCCCTCTTTTGCTCCTCTATTCTCTTCGATCTATAAACAACTACTCTTCTAATTATTGGTGAAGCTTTTCAATCCAAGAGCTACTTTAGCCATCTAGGATGTGTCCCCTTCTACGATGTTGAGTCTTCTCTTCTTCATCATATGATGTATCCACTTTTTTTGTGGAGCGGGTACTGTCATTGGTCGTTATGTCTACTTGGCTACTTCTTCATTGAAGTGGAGCCTTCTTCATTAGGAGATTTATGGACTCTCCATTTTTCCCCTTAAGGAGTGAATAAAAAAAGAATGGCCTAACCAATGAGAGAGCTGGGATTCTAAATTCATGTAGCATGGATCTTTTTGTCATATCTTTGCCTAAATCTCTTAGGACAATAAAAAAATAAATCCCATAGCTTTAAAAAAAAGAGAAATGTCAGATTTCCTTGTGGTTTCCACCATAAACTATTCTTTCATGTCAGATGTACCTTGTGGTCAGCACATGGAAGTTTTAAACCTGATTTTTTTCCCTTTTTTTATGTTTAACTTACTACCTTTCCTCCTTTGCATTTCACTATCTTTCCATTCCCCCCCCCCTTTTTGGCAGAATTTAATTTCGTCATATCCTATTCAACTCTAGTTCTTTCTTCATGAAATTTTATAGTTATGTTGTTCTCCACCATAGCTCTCTTCTCATAAAATTTCATCTCATTTAGATAAAACCTTAGTGACTTATGTCTGTTTTCTCACGTGAACTTTCTCTTCTTTGCACCACAGATAGCTATCTTGATTTGAAGTGCCATTAAATTCATGTGAGTAATGATCATAGGTTTAGGGTTTGTTTATGTTTTGTCTTGATGTGTTGCTGTTTATTTTCACAGGAGCAAGGTTGTGAGCAACATGGTTATGTAAATCAAAATAATAGCTAATATTTCTTATAGTTTTAATCTTTATTTGTTGCTTACAGTATTTATTTCTTACTGCTATAACACAGATATTTAGTAATCATGAAGGCTAACTTTGTTAATTTCGTGTTTTTTATTGTAGATGTCTTAAAAAATGAGGAATATTTCTTGATCTAAAGTGGCATCTCTTGTGGACTAAATCCTATAAGTAATGATCATTTATATCTCATTTCATTGTTGATTTAGGATTTTTAATATTTTTTCATGATATGTTACTGCTTATTTTCATAGAAGCAAGGTTTTGAGCAACAAGGTTATGTTAATATCAAAGAAGTAGGTCGTATAAGATAATATTTCTTGTTGTTATAATCTTTATTTGTTGCTTACAATCTTTATTTCTTACTGCTCTATAGTACACACATTTATTTCTTACTGCTCTATAGTGTATAGACATTTATTAATAATACAATCTAACTTTGTTAATTCAGTGTTTTGTTTTTTTATTGTAGATGTCTTCAAGAAGAAGGAAAGTCAATAATATTCACATAGCGGAGGTGTTTAATAGGAGAGATGATGAAGGTAATTGGATCCCTCATCACAGTACAGTAAGTTAGATTGGATTTTAATGCGACCAAGTAGTCGTGGGAGTTTCAAGGTAAAGCTCAAAGATATAACAGACCCCAACAAATAATGGAAGGGTAGAATAATAGAATTCAAGGTGGGTACAATAAAAACAGAGGCTTTTCATTTAGCATGTTTATATGCACAAAGAGATTCGAGCGCATCATGACAACTTCAGTGCAAGACATAATAGCATGACAACTTCAGTGCAAGACATAATAGTAAGTTTATATCTTTATGTTTTATGTTCTTGCGATTTGAGTCCATGGTTATTAGATAGAGTTTTAATACAAGCTCATTTGTGTCATCACCTTTCTTACTTCATGATGCATAGTTGTCTTGTTTTTGCAACTTTCCACTTTTGATATCATTTTTCTTTTTATAGCAATGCTTTGCAATGTGCCCATGTTTGCCATAGTAATAGTACTCTATGTTATTTGAATTTTGATTTCTTTGCCAATAACCTTGGCCTCTATAGCTCCCCCTGCCTCTAGAGTGGCCACTTTCACCTATTTGTCATTAGATTCTTGTTGTTGTTTACTACCCATGATTTTTGTTTCAAAAAATGGCCTACATATTGGCCTCTAGACCTCTACCTCTACATGTAGAAGGCATGGTCATGTGAATTTTTGGAGGATAATAGCACTCTATGTGATTTGCATTTTGATTTCTTTGCCAATAACCTTGGCCTGTATGGCTCCCCCTACCTCTAGAGTGGCCACTTTCACACCTATTTGTCATTAGATTCTTGTTGTTGTTTACTACACATGATTTTTGTTTCCAAAACGGCCCACATCTCAGCCTCTAGAACTTTACCTATAAAAGGCATGTGAATTTTTGGAGGACATTCATCTCCTTATAGATAAGGAGAGCAGTCACTTCCTTAAAATTTGGGAAATTCTCTTTGTTTCCAATGAAGGTTTGAAACTGACTGTATTTCTTGCCTAGACCATTCAAGGTCACCGATAGCATATCATCGTCATCTTTACTAGTGGTGATCTAATAAAAGCAACGGCATCTACAAGCCCTTTAACCTTCATGAGTAATCATTTATACTCAGCTTTCCTCTAGTCACATTACGCAGCTCTTGCTTTAGCTACATCTTTCGATCTTAAGTGTTTATAAATGAACATCTTCACCAAGATGTCCCAAGTCTCCTTAGACATTTGCATATGCTGTATATGAACAACCAATACAACACATTTATGGCTCTTTCATGCCATTCTTTATATACCTAAACTTGCTATGGGGTGGGTTTCTTCAGTAATCTTTGTAGCTCCTTTTCATCAATATCCTTTTCCCAACTTCAATCATCCTTATGTTTACTAATCTCTGCAAAAGAATCAAAGAATAAAAGAGAAGTGGAGGTATTTCTATCTTTTTATGTGTTATGTTGTTTTGTTATGGTTTGATTTTGTTTGAGTTATTATGTTTTCTTTTCTATTTTGACCATCTTATTGTTCTAAATGTGATTTAGTCATGTGTGAAATTGAAGATAATAGTTGAGTTTAATGATGTCATTTTTGTGTTATTTGGGTTGTTCATTAGTGATTTTCTAAGTGAAATAAATGTGTGAAATATAATTATTGATTAATAGTTATGATTTAGTTCTGGGTTATACTAAAGTCTATATGTTATGAAACAAGTGTGTGAAACATAATTGTTGATTAATAGTTATGATTTAGTTCTGGGTTATACTAAATTCTATATGTTATGTCCAATAATGTTATTTCTCATTTTAGTTTAGTTGTGTTATTTGTTAAATTTTTTAGTTATACAAATTTATAAAAGCTAATTTTAGGTCAATTAGTTGTGTTTAATGATGTTCGCTTTCCTATTCTAACCATCTAATTATTATTAATGTGATTTACTCATGTGAAATTGAAGTCAATAGTTAGGTTTAATGATGTTCTTTTTGTGTTATTTGGGTGAAACAAGTATGTGAAAGATAATTGTTGATTAAAAGTTATGATTTAGTTCTAAGTTATATTGAACTATTTTTAGTTAAAGCTATGTTCAATCATGTTATTTCTCATTAAATTTATGTTATTTATTAAATTTTTGAGTTATACAAATGCATAAAAGCTAATTTTTAGTTAATAGCTATGTTTAATGATAATATTGATTTTAGGATGTAGGTCAAAATAGGAAGAGAGACATTCACTTCTAATTGGAGGCCGAGTATACACCACTATACAAAAGAACGACAACGAGTGAAATGCAACTACAAATAATGTAACAAAAGAGAACTATATGGAAAAAACATGTCTATCTTTGGGTTGATAGGTGTATTTATTCACCCGATCCAATTATCCAAAGACCTCTACAATTTAGTGGGCTTACATCTTTCATTAAGTATGTGTGTGAAGGCAATGCAAGGTTATTGGGATACACTAGGAAGCTTGCAATGCAAGCTCATTGTGTTTACACATCTCAGTGCCCACGATGGGCATGGATGCAAAGATTAGGGAGCTCACAAAATCAGTGAAAAGAAGAGAGAGTGTTAGAATCTGTAAGATACGATGCATGTTATGGAAATAGAGGTGCACATTGTTGAGGTAGACAATGTAGAACTCCATGACAAAATGCAGAGTTTGGAGAAGGAGAACAAAAAGATGATAGTAATGCATGTTATGGAAATAGAGGTGCACATTGTTGAGGTAGACAATGTAGAACTCCATGACAAAATGCAGAGTTTGGAGAAGGAGAACAAAAAGATGATAGTAATGCTTACAAAGACCGTTGTGCTGGACCCTCAAATGAAAACCAAAGAAGCACATGAGCATGTAAGGTTGCTCAAATCACTTCATGAGTTGACCAAAGGGAGTGAGCAATATAATCAGTGGGTCTATACACAATGTGCAAACATGAAGAATATGTTTTCCAACCCAAGTGAAGAGGTTGATGATGCAATTGCAAAGGTCCTAGGAAAAGGTATGGAAAAACCCAATTTTAAAACTATTGTGGTGATGATGCTGCAAGGGTACGCATGAAGGAGGTAAGCAATACCTTCACAGCTATACATATACTCAAGGCATATGTGATAAAGTAGGGATTAGCTCTAAATCCTATGCTATGATTTATAAGCAATTGGATATAGGATTCAAGGCTTTTCTTAACAAGAGACACGTGGTGCCCATCCCTAAACCGTTCCATGTAAAGCAATGCATTTGGAACATACATGCTTCTTAAGTCTGGATCAAAGGAATTGTCCTTCAAATTGCATGCAAACAATAACTTCATATTGGACATATGTAAGCTACAAGTAGCAATGGTGAAGTTCTACAACATGCCTATTGAAGAGTGTAGAGGTAAGCGTCAATTTGTTTTGAAGCTTGATGGAGAGTGAAGTTGTCAAGGACCAAAAGCTTGAATGTGTTAGCTTGACACTAATGAATAGGGCATTAGATCCTAACATCAATTCAAAACATCCAAAATATTTTAGTGTGCAATCAGAGAATGAAATATGTGGCTAGCTGCATTTAAGGTGCCAAAGGAGGACCATGAAGTACTGAAGATTTTTTTAAACTTAATAGAGATACCATGTATTTTATGACAACAAAACAATGGTAAAGTTTTACATGTCGACAGTTTTGTTGAATACGAGGTAGAATGGTATCTTGGTGGTGATTTAAAAACATTAAAATGTATGTTTGGTTTTTCAAATTCAAGATCAACTTGAGTTCCTTTGCTTATATTGCAGGAAATCTAGAAAGAAAGGTAAGAATGAGAAGCAACACTAGATTATAAGGATAGGACAATGTGGTGTTCCAACACATGACCAATGTGTTCAAAGGAATGGCATGTTGGTGCCATTAGATCCTAAGTAGGATCCTATTTTAGAAATACCCTTTACAAGGGTCCACTTTTGCACCTTACATTGCATAGTAAGGATAATAGAGAAGTTGGTGTTTGAGTACAGGTGTTTTGCCTATAAGATGTAGCCTACTTCATATACTAATGCAACATGCAAGAAGGTAGAATTAGTCTTATCTGATGTTGGATTGCACCAAGGCTAAGTAGAAATAAAAAAGGATGAGAAAAAGTCAGGGGAAAGAGGAAATTTTCCATGCAAACTGTGCTTTGGGCGAGCGAAGTCTAGGAAATTCTTATCTCCACCACAAGATGAAGATGGTAAGTTTCTTGTAAAACAATCAGAGAAGTACAAAGCATAGAAAAACCTACACATGGTTAACCTTGATCGAAGCAATGGGGGCGACATATGTGAATAGCAAAGGCAAATGTGTGGATCGTACTTTGATAAATGGGCACCACTTTTACAAAAGATGACATTTGATTCCAATAATGGCCATGCATTTAAATGAAAAGATGCAGGGGAGAAGGGAGCTTGAGCTCTTGCAAGCACACACACACTCTCACAAACCCTAGAAGAGAAAACACAAGATGAGAAGCTAAAAATTGTTCTTCTTCTTCTTCAACAAAAGAGGCCTACAAAGGAGAT
The DNA here is from genome assembly GCF_041138505.1 of Cibotium barometz. NCBI lineage: Eukaryota > Viridiplantae > Streptophyta > Polypodiopsida > Cyatheales > Cibotiaceae > Cibotium > Cibotium barometz. The sequence continues at coordinate 5,321,296 of NC_141069.1, read as the reverse complement.
AAAGTGACTAACACATATACTAGAGTATATACAAGTTGTCCATGATGTGAACACGCTAAAGTGGAGTGGGTAGGTGTGGACTAGCCGGTGTGTCTAGTTGTAGAATTTTGGGCAAAGATATGTCGGTGTCAGCCAACCAAACTCGTCAGTGATATAAAGTTTGAATGGTCACGCATGTGGCTCGTGAGTGTCAGCTCATGTTGAGCTTGACATCTCAACACTCCCCCTCAGGCTCAACTCCAACTCGTGAACTCTAAGTATATCTCAAAATCTACGGAGCTTCTTAGCTCCCAAAGCCTTCGTGTGAAGATATCTTGTATGCTGACGTAGGCTAAGTCAGTGTCTCTTGCCAAGACTCTCTCCCTGATGAAGTGGTAGTGCACTTGAATGTGTTCGTCCACGCATGGAAAACTGGGTTCCTGGCAAGCTATATACTGTTGAGATTGTCACAATATATGACAACCTTTCTCTCCACATGTAACCCCAAAATAGCAAGTAGCTTGCGTAACCAAGCTACCTCACATGCTGCCACTGCAACTCCTCTGTACTCAACAAGGCAACTGTGGGCTGCTTCTTGCTACTCCATCTCACAACAACTCTCTCACTAGCAAGCTCGATGTGCGGATTCCAAAAAGCAATGTCACATGGAGGTGGAATCAATGATTCCAATCCTATGAGACAATTACTCCAATGGTGGTATAGGAGAATAGAGATAAGGTATGAGGAAAAATTAATACAGTCCAAATCCAATGATACTGAAACTATTCAACAAGGCAATATATGAAGCGAGCAAAGCAAGATATGAAAATAGTATGTCTAGAGAACATCATACAGAATGGTTGACAACCCAGGAGAGAGTCAGTAGAAAATGGAAACATGTGCAAAGTGGTGATAGAAGTGATTGAGAGTTGTAATTGAGAAATAATAGTAACATTTTATGTTTATGAGAACACTGGAGCAATCTAATGTTTTAAAGAAATAGGTGTTTGCTAAATTTGGATTTGGAAAAAAATTTCAATGTGTTCATAGTGTTAATATATTTTAAACGTGTCAATAACTAATAGTAAGTCCCATTTACAAATGAAGGCACTTCCTTCATTTCTCTCCATTCCTTCTAGCTTGTGAGTATGGCATGTACCAAGGCACCGGTTCATTCATCTGGATCTAGTGAACGTATTATCATCGACAAAACGATGAAGGTCAAGCTTCTCCAAATAGGAAATCTACTCCCCCTGCTCTAGCTACACATAAGAAGAGAAGATGGAGACCAGGCACTGCCACTCTTCATGAAATTAGGAGGTTCTAGAAGAGTCATGAGTTGATTATTACCAAGGCATCCTTCTCAAGGTTGCTGCGAGAAATATTGCAAGATCTATAAAGGAAAAATCACTATGGGTACTTTCCAAGAGATTAAGCATGTGATGTGGAGCGATGGTCAGCCCAAGCATTGCTTACTCTTCAAGAGAAACTTACATGGTGGACCTCATGCATAATGGTCAACTGTTAGCCATCCATGCATAGTGCATCACACTCAAGAACTTAGATCTATGTCTTGTTTGTAGGAGCTAGATCCCATGGTGCGATAATTCTCATGTATCGTTTTGTATTTTCATGTTTTCCTTTAGTTGTACTCAACTAGTTGTACTTGATGCAATGTACTGAATTTGGAATTACTATTAAGTTTTTTTTTAATTTCCAATATTCTATCCTAATGTCAGTGTATATTCTTATACATGGTGTACATTGATCATAACGAGCTAAAATTTGTTCTATGCATATATCATGTGGCTTATCGCATGTGCATGTGCTATTTTATATGAAAATATTTTTTTTAAGAAAAAATTGATGCATGGTGTGTGTAGTGATCAGAATGGGTTGAAATTTTTTTTGTGCATAGATCATGCAGCTTACAATCAGCCCCATCAGAGGCATGTAAGCCTCCACACACAAGCCTTTGGTGGACAGAGTTCCTACAGGCCTTTAATGGGACTGATTTTTTTTGGGAGGTGGTATATGATACATCCATGCACACACAAGCCTTTGGTGGACAGAGTTCCTACAGGCCTTTAATGGGACTGATTTTTTTTGGGAGGTGGTATATGATACATCCATGCACACATAAAGTTAAAGCTCATTTTGATTAGGGAAAGAATTTTTAAAAATTAAAAATTGTTAAATTTACGTATATTAGGCCAATTCTTTAAAAAAAATATTTTTCATCTATAAGTATGGAAGTAACCATCATTTCACCTAACTTCTCATCTTTCATTTATCTCTCTCACCCCCAAGAGCATGGCTCGCGCCAAGTAAACTGCAAAGAGAGTCTAGTCCCTGAAGGAGAGATGTGGAGGAACCCCCCCTCTCCAACCACAACCGTAGCAACATCGCAAGCATAGGTGGAGGCCTAGCACTATGGCTCCCATGAGATAAGGAAATACCAAAAGATGGTCCACCTGATCATGTGAAAGGCGTCCATCCACAATGTGTGGTGCAAGAGACAATGCAAGATCTGTAACTCCGTATGGACAAGAGGTTTTGGGCTCACATAGCAACAACAAGCCCACTACCTATGTGGTGGACAGCTCAGGCCATGGAGGCTCGGAGGCATACTTGGTGGACATTTTTGGCAACACCATGCATGCAGCTGTCTATGCAAAGAGGGTCACTATCACTGAAAAGGACATGTAGTTGGTGCAATCCATATACGATGCTGGGGAGATCCTTTGGGCTAGGATCTTTAGTTACATTTTAACTAAAGATCCTTTGGGCTAGGATCTTTAGTTACATTTTTACATATCTTGCATAAATGTAGTTGGTGCAATCCATATATGACGTTGGGGAGATCCTTTGGGCCAGGATCTTTAGTTACATTTTTACATATCTTGCATAAATGTAATTCTCAAAAGCTATGTAAACCTCAGTGTATATCTTGATAAATATACACACTTTTTGCTCTTATCTTATGCTACAAATAATTCTCATTTAATTTGAGTTTATATAATTTGTTGATTTATTTGTGCCTTTGAATGGCTATAATTTTTATTTGAGTTGTTTAATTTGAATTAATTTTCTCGAGTCAACTAGTAGAATACACAACAGGACACGTGTTAAAACAAAAAACTTCACAATCAAAATTTTCATTCATAGCAAAAAAAGGTACATACTCATCAAAGTTACTACATCCTAGGCTTCTTACTACTAGGCTCTCCATCCTAGGCTTCTTACTACTAGGCTCTCCATCCTAGGCTTCTTACTACTAGGCTCTCCAAACTGTGAAGCCACCTTGATGGCTAGAATCAAAACATGAAACCCTTCGAGCTTTGCCGTGATGTTGGTGGGATCCTTTATCCCCACAACGATGCCATGGCCACCACAGAATGAAAGGGGCCCCACCTTTGAGTTGAGACCAAATAAAGCAACTTTGAGCATCAAAGTGGAATTTTTTTTCCAAACTTGAATTAGTCGGAATAAGTTTGAATGACGCACCCTTTGTAAGTGCTTTAAGTTTCAAGAAATTCTCTGTATACCCTGGAGAGGAATCCTTGTGGAAGACTATCACATCATTGGCAAGTTTACCAATGTACAACTTTAGCACCAAGTCCTTTCCTTGGCCGCCCTAGATATTCCACTGTGCCTCAATGCAAACTCATAAAGATACACAATTTCCTGCTCACCATAAAAACCAATGTCAGCTTATTGAACATGCAATGCATAGGAGAGGTAGATTGTTTTTTCAAAATGGAACTAGATTTGATGTGTGGGACCTCGGGCCCTACATGCGATTGCATGACCACCATCTGAGGCCTATAAGGCATTAGTATGAAGGCTCATGTGAGAAAGCCTAGTTCTGCTGCCTAGTTATGCAAAAACCAGGCTTGAGTCACACAAGCCTTCGGACTAATGCCTTATGGGCCCCAAATGGGCATGCCATTACATGCAAGACCTCTACATGCCTTGGAAGCCCCACACATCAAATTTGGGGAGCATCTGGTAAAAATGGCTACCTTCTCTTCTTCATTGAGCTCCTTCTGCAAGGGTGCCTCTAGGTCTACTCCTGGAATGGGTCTACCATTATCCGATTCAACGACAGGTGTGGCATGGTGTGGTAAAGGTCTGAGCAGTTCCTCCTACAGTGCCTCAAACTCTTCATCATAAATATCATATTGAGGAGCTACATCCTCAATCTGCTTCTGGACGGCGATGATATCAGATTTGTCATCTACACTACTTTCATCATATCACCCAACCTCATTGACCTCTGTGGTAGAGCTTCTTGGAGATCAAAGTCCAAGGACTAATCATTGGCATCTCGCACAAGTATACTATAGAGTTCCTCCTCCCTTAACTCCAAGAGCTCCAACACATCCTGCATGAAGAGCTACTCCACCCCTTCAATGGTGATGGCACTCAATGAAGCTAGTGGTGGGTCACGACTTGGCATTTTGTGAGGTTGGATGCTTACAAGTGCCATGCGAGATCTCTCTGCAGCCCAACGGCAGGTTCTAATGGTCTCCTCTGGCTCTCTATCTATGTATTCCACCGGTGGGAGATCATGGGGTGTCATCATTATCAAGATCTTCAACATCAGAGCTCAAGATGTAAATAGCAAAAGCAATATCCTGCTAAATGAGATCAAGTGGGATGTGCTCTCTAAAGGAGGTTGTGATAGAGGTATTGTGATAGAGGTAGTGCGGAGATGTACGACATAAGAGAGAGCTCTACACACTGCCTTCTTGTGGTTAGATCCACTCTTCATACCAAAAAGGAACTCCGAAGGAATCCAACTCAAGGTGGAGTTTGGGATAGAGTAGGTAATGTCATCGGATGTATCGCAAAATGTAGCTAACAACAAGCTATTAGAGTCCAAGGTGGAAACGGCAACCTTGAGGTCTACATTCTCGCAAAACCTAGCGTAGATCTAGTCCCCAAGGTGAGCATAGCAAGTGCTCCTAAGCCACGTGGGCGAAAGCAAGGGAGGTGGCCATGATGAGTAATGGAGAGCTAGAGAATAGATAATATGAATGTGTTTGATCTAACTTATACTCATATTTATACTTACAGTCAAATTTATACTATTTTTAATAAATTTATGTTTATATTTATTATTGTACTTATTACAAATAGCTATAAACTTATATTTATTTTTATACCTTCTGTCTATAGACTTAAAAATTAACGACACTTTATTAAAATATAATAAATCATAAATCCTACTCCTATTTCATGTTATATTATATTATTATTATTATTATTATTATTATTATTATTATTTACATAGTTATGTATATTATTATTTTTACATAAATATACACTTAAAGTTATATTTATTTTATACTTACATATACTTATATCTATAGCCTTAAAAATTAATGACACTTCATTAAAATATAATAAATCATAAATCATACTTCTATTTGATGTTACATTATATTATTATTATTATTATATTATATTATTTAGATTGTTACTTATATTTACACTTGTACTTACTTAAACTTATCATTATTTGCTTACATATGCATGGGCTTGAGACACAGTAGACTTAAAAAACCATAACACTTCTTGCAATGAAGTATTTGTCATTAAAAAGACAATGAAGTTTGTCTTGCAATGAAGTATCTGTCATTAAAAAAACAACAACTAACATAAAAACATAAAAATAACAATGACCAACATAAAAACAAACAACAATCAACATAAGTACTTGTGATTAAAAACTATCAATAATCAATATAAGTGCAATCTCTACCTAAACGTAATATCTGACAGAGTGATTCTACACTCAATAATATCATCATGGTGAGTTCTCTTGAGATGCCATGACTCACCTAGTAACTGAGTCATCCAATCCTCAAATGGACACTTGCATTGGTAAGTAATCTTAGTTCTCTTCACTACTTCACAGGATCCAAACAAATGTGCAAACAAACCAAATGGAGCAAACCAACTTAGATGCACATTTCTAGAGCTTGTGGAGGCTTTCATGGCACCATGAACATTAGTTTTTATCTTGACCCTACATGATTCTGACATGTTTAAGCTAGGATTATATCATTCCTAGCTAGACAACAGTGGTAGTGGATTGTACTCCAAACTATGTTTCTCCACAACATACAATAAATCATAAAAGTAAATATTCTAAGATGCCAATTCACTTGCACTCTTGTTGTCATAGATCAAGGCACCTATCTCTTCATGGAAAACATTAAGCTTTTCACTTAAATACTCTACATTCTTCTGCTCATACTACAGAGTAGATGGATATAAAGCTGCAATCAACTCAAAAATCCTAAAACTACTCCAAAAACCCTAAAAACTATTTTTTGGAGGTTTTTATCACCCAAGAACCATTAACATAGGTAATGTTTGTAATACAGCACATGATGAGTTCCATGATAGGAGATGTGTTTTTATCTTCCAAGAACCATTAACATAGGTAATGTTTGTAATACAGCACATGATGAGTTCCATGATAGGAGATGTGTTAGGATCAAGAGATATTTGGTATATGGATTATGGCACCTCTAACCACATGATTAGTCAGTGATTTAGAGATATGCAAAAAATGAAAAAACCAAGGTATTTGAAAACAAGTGATGATACTACATTTCCCACTATGCATGTTGAAAAAGTACCATTGTCTATGCATGATGGAAAAATAAAGTACATGAAAGGTATACTTCATGTTCCTAATATTACAAAAAACAAGTTTCTATTGGATAGATGATTAAGCAGGGTTTGCAAGTGAGGTTCAATCCTCAAGGGTGTTTGGTGGAAGACTTCGAAAATCAGCACCACTTGATTGTAAAAAGTAACAGAAATGGCAAGATGTCATATGAATATATAGTGGCTTAAGTCTATGCATGCCCAAAATATTGTTGTAGGTTTGTCAAAGTTTAAGGTTGATGGTATGCACAAAGTATGTGAAGCATGCCAACTTGGTAATAAGCAAGATATACATGGTCTCCCACATCAAAGCCACATTAATGCAAGGCCATTAGATGTTATACGTTCTCATGTATAGGGAACCGACCATGTTAACCCAATTCTAAGGTTGACAAGAGCTACCGCCATTATCTTACATCAGGGAGTCAGGGTAGATACACCAAAGGGTCATACATTCAAGATATAAAGCAATGGTGTCCAAAGCTATAGCTTGGACGAGCACCTCTTATGAGCCTAAAGTGCCCAGTTGGCCACAGTTTAAGTGAGTGTGAACACTTATGGCCATGTATATGAGTGTGAACACTTATGGCCATGTATATAAGTGAATATCTCTCATAATACAACATACTCTCTCATAATACAACATACTCTCCCATTGTGCAATTGTGTCTTGCTCTTGCTAATCCTCTTGATAATATCTCTCTCTAATGCATGGTAGTGAGTGTGTGTGAGTGAAGTGAGGAAGGGACGAGGACCCGTAGTGCAACGCGGCGGTGTGACAACGCTCACGTGGGAGGCGTGGTGGAATTGCTTCTCAAGGAGTTTTAGAGCTTGGAGACCTCAAGGGTTACGAGCTCAGTCATTGGAAAGATCCTTAACAGTTGCGGTTCACCAAGTAATCTCTTTTGGATGTGTTTCAAGGAGAGTTAGGGTGAGCCTTAACATTTTTGGCGCCATTGTCAGGAGCCATTCCTTGGCTTTTTCCATCGTTTTTTCTCTAATCTACGCATTGCCCATTATCTTGATTAATGGTTATCCATGAAAAAGATGTGGATTTGATGGTGATTTTTGTGTGATTTAGTGTAGAATAGCTCTCTTTTTGTTTTTGAGAAAAGAATGCCTTTTGCTTAATTTTTAGCTTAATTTGTTGTTTTTGTTGTTGTTATTGTGATTTTTCACATTCTTAGAACTTGCACATAGTTTGTAGTAGGCTTAGTTTACATGCATTGCATCAAACAATGTAATAGAATGCAATTTTTAGTGAATGTTAGCTCTCTTTAGTGTTGAACATAGAACTAAGATCATTAATTTTAGTTTAATTGTTGAATTTGTTGTTGTTGAATTTGTTTGGATTAGAGTGTTCGCAAGCATTAGCAATAGCTTAATCTTTCAAAAAATTTCTTTAAACCATCAACAAAAAACCCTTGAATTTGACTAATTTCTCTTAATTGACTGCTTTTGTCTCATTAAGGGTGATTAATCTTGTTCAAAAGACAAAACATTTAGAAAATGTGTTAATTGGGGTCTAAATTGATCATACGAATAGTTGAAATTGGTGTTTTTGAGTGTTTTGAGAGCATCTAGATGCATCAAAATACTTAATTATATCAATTTTTTTATTAATTGGAGAAATTTGACTCTCTTTGGTTAATTTTATCTTAAAAGAGGAGACCACAATTAAGAGTCTAATTAATCCCCTATTTTAGATTAATTTACACATTTGTTAATGCACAAAGATTAGCATTCCCTTGCTCTAGCCAATGATGTGCTTAATTATGTTAATTAATTAGGAATTATTGGTTAATTAAAGTCTTTGATTAGTATAAAAGAGGATAAGATTAGTGAAAGAATTAATCTTGGATTAATTCTTAATCACTTTTTTACATAACTCATTAAAGCTAATGAGCATTCAATGAGTAGATACTCATGAGTTGTCAAATTGCCTATTTTGGGGGGTCATTTATGAATGAAGGGTGTAAGGGGTGTCATAAAAAAAGTTGACTTTTTTTATTCCCACTTACCTTTTTGGAAAAATGCCCATATCTCTTTCATTTTAAATTCAAAAAATATCCCTCCCAAAAAGTGAAATTCGTATTTTCCGCTAGACTCCCAAAAAAATTGAATTTAATTTTTTCGTGAAGTCCGATTTTTTTCACGTGTGAACTATTTCTGTTGCAACTTCACGGCCTAAGGGTTCATGCCCTCGAACCCACACTAAAAAAAAATTAATTTAATTTTTCTATAAAATCCTGTTCACAACATGAACCAATAAGGGTTCACGACGTGAGACCCTTCGTTCACGCAACCAAAAAAAATCAAATTTAACTTTTTTGTGAAGTTCGGTTCACGGCGTGAACTGATAAGGGTTCACGGCATGAGACCCTTCGTTCAAGCAACCAAAAATTTTGAATTTAATTTTTCCTTGAAGTCTGGTTCACGCGTGGACCATTTTTGCAACTTCACAGCGCCTAAGGGTTTAGGCCCTCGCGAAACTCGTGCCAAAAAAAATGAAACGAATTAAATTTTTTTGTAAAGTCCAGTTCACGCGTGAACCATTTCTACAACTTCACGGCCTAAGGGTTCACGCCCTCAGAACCCGCAAAAAAAATGAATTTAATTTTTTATGAAGTCCAGTTCGCGACATGAACTGATAAGAGTTCACGGCGTGAGACCCTTCGTTCACACGACCAATAGAATAAAATAAAATAAATAAAAACTTTTTCGTGAAGTCCAGTTCACGACATGAACTAATAAGGGTTCATGGCGTGAGACCCTTCATTCACAGTGCGATGACCAAAAAAAAAGTAAAATTTAAAAAATCCATGAAGTTCGCTTCAGGGCGTAAATTGCACCTTGCTAGTTCACCATGTGAAAGGGGGATCCATCGACCAAAAAAAAAAGAATTAAATTTTTCCTTGAAGTTCAATTCACGCATGAACCATTTCTGCAACTTCACGGCCTAAGGGTTCACGCCCTCGTACCCGTGTCCCCAAAAAAAAAAGCGAGTTTAATTTTTTTGTAAAGTCCACTTCACGATGTGAACTAATAAGGGTTCACAGCGTGAGACCCTTCATTCACGCAACCAAAAAAAAATCAAATTTAACTTTTTCGTGAAGTCCGCTTCACGGACGTGAACCGATAAGGGTTCACGGCATGAGACCCTTCGTTCACGCGACCCGAAAAAAATCAAAATTTATAAAATCCATAAAGTCTGCTTCATGGTGTGAACTGCACCTTCCTAGTTCACGACGTGAAAGGGGGTCCGTCGGCCAAAAAAAAAACTCTAGAAAATGCCCATGTTTGGAGGCTCGTATCTCCTAAACCGTATATCTAATGAAGGCGCTCTAGGGCTCATCGAAAAGCTGACATTGAGCTCTTCAACTTTGGGCTTGGTTGTCCGAAGTCAAAATTGATCATTTTGGCCTCCAACCAGTAACCTCAAAATTCGTTCCAAAAATCGAGGTAAAAAACAGCCAAAAAACCACAAAAAATCATTAAAAGTAACAGCGCGAAAACGATGACGAGCCATATTCGGACTATTTTTTGAGGATCTAAGTAATAAAATCACGGACAACTCAGGGAAACAAAGTTGTAGTACTCCAAAAATAGTACAACTCTCTCATAATACAGAGTTTTTCAAAATTCCTTTTGGAACACCCTAAAAAACGTGTTGTGAAACAAGGAAAAAAAATTTCATCTTGAGAGAGTGATGGAAAATAGGTTTTAGGACCTCCTCTTCCATCTGGGAAGCTACTAGCATATGCCTTTTCGAAAAATTATCTCTAATAAGGGGTCGTTCACATGCATATAGCGCCTAAGCTATTTAGGGCGAACAAACACCCGTTTGACCCAACAAAGAGTACGCTAGGCCTCTTGAGACTATAACGGGCTATGAGAAAATCTAAAAAGCAAAAAAAAACATGTGTGCTTGCTCATTAAGGAGCAATTACAAAATCAGACATGGCAACGATAGAGGGTTTGTCAGGGATCACACAAGGACTGTACCCAATGGCTGACATCTTCGAGCCATTGAGATCTATGCCGCAAATGCACCTCCCAATACCATTGGCTATGTCTATAACAAGCGTGTCATTGGGTTTTACACCCCCTATCACTTTGATCCCACCGGACTTTGGTCCCTTACCTAACATTCCCACAAATTCTATAGGTACCAACCCTTTCCTGGATGCCCACACCTTAGACATACTTACTAGTCTAGGAAGGGGGTAGTCCAAGGACTCAGTGAGTCTCTCCCAACAAGAGCACTCACATATGGCCTTAGTGACTCATACAAAAATATGGCCGTACAAATTTCCAAAATTATGGGCAAATACGACGGAACAATAGACCCTATTCAATTCATTCAAATGTTTGAATAGAGATGTGAACCCTTTGGAAATCCCAACTGTCCCACCAAGGTACATGCGTAGTCGATGGTTCATCACATTGATGCCGGGGCAATCAAGACCAACTTCAAAACCTTGAAATCAACCTTTATACATGGCTTTTCTAGACAAGGTGATCAGTGGAGTGCAGCAACGGAACTCTACTCAATTGAGCGTCAACCAAATGAATCTATTAGAGACTTTATCCTTCGAATAAAACTCGGACTCACAATGCGAGTCATGGGAAAAATTAAATAATATTCAATTGAAGAGATGTTTCATATTGGGGTTGAAGAATAATAGCTTACACAACTTGATCATTGTATCCAATCGAAAACATTCGATCAATGTTGTAAAGAAGCAATACATTTAGATGACAACATGCTGGAAGATGATCATGCTACATTGTAAAAACAATTTTAAGATTACAAGATTCGTATTTGCACAACGCTTATTTTGGAGAGTAAAACATTGAAATCATTTTATTCCCAAATATTTCCAAATATTTACAAGGACGAGTTTTATTACAAAGATCTGAGACTAATATAATTAGTCTTATTTGCCATCAAGGGAAATTCCTAGGCTTGACTATGACATAAGGGTAGAGCGATCCAGACTCAGATTGGGCTGGTTGCTATGACACAAGAGTGTCCACAAGTGGTTTTTGTTTCATGCTCGGTAAAACATTCATTGCAAAATAGTCCTTAAATGGCAATTCCTAGGAGCTAAGATCGGCTCTCATACCAATTGTAAGGTTTCAGCATTCTGGCGTAAGACATTCCTTTAAGAAAACAAGGTTTCTATGCAAGTTTTCAATTTTGATTTTCTTTTGAATACAATGAGTATATCTTAATTCCGTATCCCAAGACTTCTAGATCACAGGTTTGGATTCCCAAGCAGAATTCCTCGAATTCTGAATTCTTGATCATCCGATCAAAATCAAAGGTCTCAACTTAGTTTCAGATTCGGTGGGTAGCTTTGAGTTATTTTGTCCCCTTGTTTCACGTTAGACTTCCGATGTGCGAGGCACCGCACAATTTTTCCCTTTCAATGTGAAGGAGATTGATGTTTTATCCAATTATCTAATATCTTAGAAGAGAAGGTTAGATTGCTATGGTCTTTCAGGGGATAATTTTTAAGTAATTGAAAAATTAAAAAATGGTCAGCCATACAAAGGAGGTTATGGCAAAAAAATTTTAAATTATGTGAAATAAGTTTTATCTTTTATTATTCAAAAAGAGTAATCCCCATCGTTTGTGTATTCTAAAAGTGTTATTTTCATTCTAGGCATACAATTGCATCGTGGCATGTCCACAGCGCAATATCGCCACTACGTGCGTAGCCAGTTGAGGCATTGACTTTTTGGAGCTATGTTGCTCTATGTATATATTACAAACCTTATGTAAATAAAGAATGTTTTGTGAGAATTCCATATTGTCTAAGTGATTATGAACACCAGATATTGAGTTTAAAGAAATAAGTTCTGTTTTCTCAGGACATATGTCGTGGATTTATAGTAGAATGATCACCTTGTTGAATGAATTAATTTTGAACTTCTTAAGTCTTAGAATCTTAGAACGAAGTTGAGTAGAAAATTTAACGATGTATCATTTTGGCAAAATCATGAGACGTGCGAATCGTGTGGTAGACAGCCAAATCCTCAAAACGGATGAGGATGAGCTTGACCCTGACATTCGCAAAGCTCTACACAGGCCCCAGCAGCCAGGTCCCTTCAAGGGTGAAGGGGAACACTTAGGTGAGACTCTAGAAAAGTGGATCGAAGCAATGGAAGAATACTTCGATGTCACTAGTATAATGGCAAAAGTAAAGTGGCTCTTGCCAGGTCCCTTCAAGGGCGAAGGGGAACACTTAGGTGAGACTCTAGAAAAGTGGATCGAAGCAATGGAAGAATACTTCGATGTCACTAGTATAATGGCAAAAGTAAAGTGGCTCTTGCCAGGCTGAAGATTATAGAAATAGCCACAGTAGCATGGAGAAACCACTGCAAGATAAACCACTTTGATCGAAACACCCAGATGTGGGATGATCTCAAAGCATACCTCAAGAAGAGATTATGTCCTCCCGGCTTCTTGGAAACAAAGATGAATGAGTTCCTAGAACTAACCTAGGGAAGCCGTACCATCGAGGAATATCACCAGGCATTCGCTCTTCTCCTCAAATACTCGCCATCGCTAGATGAAGAACAGCTGATGGCCAGGTTCATTTGGGGAATGAACGAACCTTTGGATACCCTAGTGAAGAATGCTAAGATGATTTCTATGGCGGGCCGAAGCAGTATGGATGGTGAAAGATTTCACCAAGGCCTTTGTTGTTGTAAGATTCCTCCCTCTCCAGCTTTTGAGGTGTAAAGGAGTAAGAACTTCCCCTGCAGCCTTGCTTAAAACCTTACAACTAACTTCTCTAAGAGAGGATGAGATCCTTCAAAACCAAACATCCTTAATGCCTCTACAAGTGAGGAACGAAATGCCTTGTGTTGAGTGCAATCACTATTATACGACCATCCCAATCCTCATTGTGCATACAAGAAACATGTTCTTCTATACTGCATACATTGTAAAACCTTTGACCATGATACTAAAAAGTGTCCCACTTCATCCACAATTGACTCAAAACCTCCATCTCCCATGCACCAAAGTAGAAACAGTCCAAAGGGTAGAAACTGCTCAGGAAGCAGTTAATCGAACACTTCAGTGTTTCTATTATCGTGGACCTCACAAGGTGGCAAACTGCACAGTTTGGAATACTTCCATGCCCATAGTCACTAACACTTTGCGACCCATGTGTGGACGATGTGGCATTGATCACATGTTCCTAGATTGCCCAAGACGAGTTAATTCAATGCAACTTGTCTCACAAAATACAACTCAACATCTTAAGCGTACAAAATAGGCAATTGGCCACAGTACCCTTGAATGTGCTTACATGCTTACAAGCCAAGGCACAAGAGAGACAGACAAAGAGGACACAAAAGACAATATCTCAATGTGGGTAGAAGAACATGCTTTAAATCAAAAACCAAAACAGAAAACAAAACCTTCTAAACCCAAGAAAGACAAGGGACTACAAACTATCAAAACCAAGGTTGAATTAAAAGACAAGGAAACGAAGCCTGTAGAGGACATGAACCCAAACAAGGACATAAACCCAAAAGAGCCAAAAGCTATACATGATGCAGAAGCATCCACCGCAAGAGCCACCACACAAACCACAAAACCCATATGTGCGACACATGGTACAAAAGCCCAAAAGAAAATTCGATCTCGTCACACATACGGGCAAATATAATGAAAAACTAACAATCCTCCAAAGAAAGTCAGAAAATGAAACAAGTTTTAGTATGTCACTAAGTGAGGATGAAATAAGTTCTGACTCTTCACTCAGTGCACCTCATAAACCAATCAAGAAACTAGAACCCACCCAACCACCTCAAATGGATAATAATGATCACATGATATATGCGGAACACCAAAAGCAAGCTCAGGAGAGCATGCTTAGCTTGGTTGAATGTCTTACAGGATCACCGTTTGTGATTGAGCCTCGTAATGCCAATCCTAAAAAACCAACCAAAAAACAAAGCCCAGAGAAGTAACGCTTCCCCTTTCAAGAGGAAGACATACTCTCTGCAGAAGAGTCATTTGAGACAGATTGCACAAACTATACGCTTGAGAAAACACGTGAGGAATTTAATAATTCCCTTACGGAATTAAAGCAGTTTCTCAAAACCCCATTTGGAGGAATGATCTTCTCTCATTTGTGAAGCTAGCATAACATCAACACTTGCATCTTTAAGGGCTCAACATGAGTTATACCAAGACATAAAGAACTCTATAAAATAATAGGACTGTGAGGATTCACAAGTTTCTAAACAGACCTCATTAAGAAGTGTCAGAGGACAAAGTGTGCCAGTGTACACATTGGGTACTCTTGAAAAAGCTGAGAGCCAAAATGAGGATGAAAGTGAATGGGAGTATGAAACAAAAACGTGATCTGAAGCCGAAACAAAAACTGAAACATACATGGTTCCTTTGGAAGATTCTATCATGGTATGGTTGGATTTCTCTACAGGCAATGATGTTAAGTACAAACGTGCATTGATTAGCTCTCAAGCTAGTCATAACATCATGACAATAGACACTTGGGTGTCATTGGACAACCTAAACTCATCCCTACACACAAATAGTCTTGTAAGAGGAGCCAATGGACAAAACATTGAAGTTCCAGATGTCGTCCTTGTTGGTGGAACTTGGACAGGTGAATCATTGTATTCAATAGATGAATCCATGCAAACAGCCACCTTGAACACTCCTGGAGACAATGTACAATTGCTATTTATGGGAGGAAGAGACCTTGGAGGAGTTGGAACTCCAACATATCTGAAAAGATCCCTAGGATTCTGGTTGGATTGGAAATTTCAAATAGAATCACCATAGCTCAAGCACAGCTTTATCCAACACGAGAACACAATCTCATGACCCTCGAGCTATGGGATTTATTAGGGCAACCAACACTCACGGAACATCCTGAAAGAATTTCCTTTAAACAAGACTTAAACATGCCATTTTTGGGTACTTTGAACATATAATGTATATTAAAACTAACCCCCTTATTACTTGCAAGTTTTTTGTGGTTGAGTATGTGTTGGAAGCAGATTTGATCTTGGGGCATTAATGGACTATTGATTCCCAAGCACCACTGTGCTTTGCTAGAAATAGAGTCATCATGGTGGTTAATGACAAAAAGTTGATAATACCATACTGCAAGGAAAAGGATCCAACTTTAATGGATTTCTATGATGCTAAACAGAAAAGGTTACAAGCCTCTTCCACAAAAGCCCCTCTACACAATGACCTGCCATTTGCGTCAACAAACTAACTCCGTTAGAGCATCTACTCCTTCAACCCCATCCTCACCTACGAAGTTTGATGCCAAAACCTCGTAATCAACAGCTATTCTAGAAGAAGTTCCTACAGCCACGAACCATCTATCTCTAATTGAAGGAACTCAAAGGAAAGGCCCCGGAGCCTATGCATCTTCATCAACAAACCTCGCCAAAGGAGACAACCACATGGTCAAAGGCCTCATCATCGATAGCCACTCCATAGGAGACTCTTGCCTCATCATCATCATCATCGACAGCCACTCCACACAAGAGACTCTTGCCTCATCATCATCAACAATGTCCATGAGCCTCAAACCTACAGCCTCAACGTCGCCAACCAAATTCAAGGAGGGCCCCAAACCTTCCACAACCACCCAAAAGAAAGCTCCACCAAGACAACCACAATCAAGGTATCTTCATAGTATCAAGATGTGGGTGGCAAAGCAGCTACTTGTAGCTCAAGGCTACTATGAAGGTGCCAATAAAATTTGGGTGCCTCAACACTCAAAACCTCTTCCTCCTCAACGCAACACTCAAAGGCCAAGGAAAAAGAAAAGTACTCCATAATACCATCCACAAAAGCCTATGCAAGTTCCTCAAGGAACTCCACCAAGTCAACAAGTGTGGGTACCAAAAAGATTACTACAAGCACAAGGGTACTACCAAAATACCAAAGCTTGGATTCCCAAGCGCATCACAAAGTCCCCTAAGCTTGCACAAAGAAGGAAGCCTCAGCACCAAGCACATTAGCCACTAGTTTATAATGTTCATTAAAGGTGGTTCTCATGCATGTGCTTCAACACCAAGGATACTATGCTGGTAATCCCATTAAATGGTTGCCAAAATCAAACAACGTGAAGAAAACCTCACCACAGTCTTCAACCCTAATAGCTTCACCAAAAGTTCGACAAGAGTGGAGGCCCAAGAAACACCAAGCAAGTCACTCAGCCACTCTCCTACACAAGAGCTTGTATGTTCAAGCAACACCAATGGTAACCAACGAGTAGTCTTATCTACTGCCTCAACAACATCTGAGCCAAAAATTCAAGAATCAATTTCCACATCTACCAACAGAGACTTATGAGCGCATCAAAGATAAACTCACCCCTCTGGATGTGAAGCATAAGGGCACAAGAACCTGTTGCTCGCATATCATGCTCTAGCTGACCCATAGAATCATTCATCGGGGTCAGAACTTGCACTTTCAACAATTTAGGCCATTTCTTGGAATAACCTTTCACGACCTTTTTAAAAAACCTACAATCTCACGGAATTACATCTCACAGAATTCCAACTTACGAAATTACATCTCACAGAATTCCATCTCACAGAATTACATCTCACTAGGAATTCCAACTTGCGGAATTCCATCTTGCAACCAAAAACCTGCAATCTCTCAGGATTAGGCCATTTCACGAAATATCCCTTCACGTGGCGGCGGCCAAAAAACCTGCAATCTCAAGAGTTCATGTTTCGCATGAATTAACAGACTCACGGCTTAAGAATCTGCACTTTCACTATTTAAGCCATATCACGGATTAAGTCATCTCATGTGTTAAGACCTTCCCAAAACGATCTTCAATAGCCATTATATATTTGTTAAGCTTATTGCTTACTATTCTTTTGGCTAAGTTAATGTAGCAGCTCCTTCATGAGTACATATCCATACTCATGCAGCACTAGAGAACATTTGCACCAAAGCCTCACCATTAACAACTTCTAGGTACATCTCTGGATGGGGGTGCCATGGTGGACAAAGCCTGGTCAATGGTACAACCCATCGCCTGGAATTTTCCTTCAAATTACAAACCTCTCCAAATGACACCACCATCTTCACAAATCAATGATCTTAAATCCTTAGTGAAGATATCTATATTAGCCTCGCAAGTCGACGTAATTCTTTCAATCCTCACCAACAAGTGTCTACTTCAACACAAAGCAGTTCAATAAGAGTCTATATGACTTAATTCTTGTACTTCACGTATATCTGCTTCATAAGAGAACTTAAATATACATAAAAACATAAAAAGCACATGGGCAGAAGAAGACAGGAACAGGTCCTACTCAACAACATTTGACAAGAATCCTGCCACACAAAGGGACATCATCAAAGGCCAATTTCTTCAAATGATGAATGTCGCTTCAATGAATCAAATGAGGAACTGAGAATCACCATCTCGTTCTGATGATTAAGTCTACATTCCTCCGGATCCTTCCCTCTTATCTCCCATTATTAACATCTCTTAGTGTCCCCACTAACAAATATCACATGTAACCTTGCTAATGATTGCCAAAAACAAATAGAGCCAAAAAAAAAAAACTCACACAAATACGCAATCATTCTCCCACAAAAAAACCCCACCCCCCACCTCGTTAGGAATTCCCAATAAACCAATAACCTTTTCATCCACTAATTAGATTTTCTTATTCCTTCTGGAGGGACAAAGACCATTGAGCGTCAATCAACTTCAAAGCCATCAACAAAGCTTGTCCAATCTCCCCACACAAAGGTCTTCAACGCGATGCGAGGACGCGATCACCATTAGGAAGGGGGGGATGTTAACCCAATTCTAGGGTTAACAAGAGCTATTGCCATTATCTTATATCAAGGAGTCACGATAGATACACCAAAGGGTCATACATTCAAGATATATGACAATGGTGTCTAAAGCTACATCTTAGACGAGCACCCATAATGGTGTGACGGTTTATGGCGATTCCCGCTTCAAAAGCTTGTAGTAGCAAGTTAGGATGAAGTCCTGAGTGAATTATTTTATGGATATATTATGAGAGTAGTCATTGTAATAGCATTAGGCCTCTTATGAGCCTAAAGTGCCCAGCCGACCATAGTCTAAGTGAGTGTGAACACTTATGGCCATGTATATAAGTGAATATCTCTCATAATACAACATACTTTCTCATTGTGCAATTGATTCTTGTTCTTGCTAATCCTCTTGTTTGGCTGATAGTTGTCCCTAATGCATACTAGTTAGTGTGTGTGAGTGAAGTGAGGTGAGAGGAGGTACGAGGACCCGTAGTGCAACGCGACGGTGTGACAACGCTCACGGGAGGCGTGGTGGAATTGCTTCTCAAGGAGTTATAGAGCTTGGAGACCTCAAGGGTTACGCGCTCGGCCATTGGAAAGATCCTCATGACAGTTCGGTTAACCAGGTAATCTCTTTTGGATGTGTTTCAAGGAGAGTGAGGGTGAGCTTTAACCGACCAAGACTGCAACAATTGCAGGTTTCAGGTACTATATTACATTCATTGGGTGATCACATTACAAAGTATGGGTTTACTTTATGAAGTAGAAAAGTGAGGTGTGTCCTCACTTTTAGAGATTTAAAGCCTTGTTCGAGAGAAAAAAAGATATACAAATCAAATGCCTAAGAATGGATGGTGGGAGAGCATATTTCTCCAATGAGTTACTGATTTCTTTTTGAGAAAGCTAGGAAATTAAGAGGCAATTCACATTCAAGTACACTCCGTCGCACAATAGAATGGTATTGCAAAAAGGAAAAATAGGCACACTACAGAAGCTGCTCTACTAATGCCTTGATGTCTAAAAAGAATATGCCGAATTATTTTTAGGTTGAAGTAGCAACAAATGTTGTTTACATTTTATGAAAAGGACCCCCATACAATTGTTCATGGTATGATGCCTACTTCAAAGTTTACAGGTATAAAACCAGATGTGTCTCACTTGAAAGTATTTGGATGTAACACATATGTGTATGTTCTTGATGAAGTGAGAACCAAGTTGGATCCAAATGCAAAGAAATACATCTTTATTGGTTAATATTCTTTGGAGCAAAAAGGTTATAGATGTTATACCCCTACCACTCGTGAGATGTGAGAGAAAAGACGTCTTTGATGAGATGAGCAGCTAGTACGCACTAGTGAAGGCAAATAAAGATGTAGATGTAATAAATAATGATGTTATCCCACATGTAGAGCAACAATCACAGGTGCTGATGAGTGGACTTGGAGAGTCCTCTAGCAATGGATCCAGTGCTAGTCCATGGTCAAGCAGGTTGAGGACAGCTATAAGGAATGTAGATACATCATCTCATGGTACTACATGTGTGCTAGTACACATGTATCATGCAAAGGTAAGGAAAAGGTAGATCAAACTTTTGTGCATGATTGTCAATGGGTCACACTTATGTGGATGGTGACTCTAGTGGATCCAAGTTGAGCCTTGATGAGGAGCTTGGCATTCCTTTGGTGGTGGTTACTCCTGGTGCATGGAGAACTAGGTTTTTTTTAAGACACCCGACAGTGATCTAGGTGTATGTAGGTCTACACCCGTTAGATATCTAGTTGACAAGTTAAGATATAATGGATATAAAACCCATCATTATGCTTAGTTAAAGCAATACAGGAGATAGATCCCACTTGTTTTGAGTAGGCACTTGAAAATAAAAAATGGAAAGATACCATAGATGAGGAGATGGTAGTATTATATACAAATGAGACATGGGAATTAATGCCTTTGCCTAAGGATAAGAAGGTAATTGGATGTAAGTAGGCGTACAAGGTCAAGCATAACTCAGATGGATCTATCAAAGCCAAGACTCACTTTGCCAGGGTTATACGTAGACATATGGCATTGACTAGAGGAGACATTCAGCTTAGTTTTACAAGATTGGTAGCTATGAGAGTTATCATTACTCTAGCTATAGCAAAGTGTTGGTATTTACATCATCAGATGGATGTAAAGAATGTGGGACCCGAGAGGGTGGACATGGCATGATCCAGAGAAGAAAATGAGGAGATTCTTGGAATTCCCTTTTTTGTATACTATGCATGGCTAGGTTGAGTGCACTCTAGCAACAGCATGACACTGGTAGTCCCAGGGCAGATGCCTAGGTTGAGGGCACTCTAGCAATAACATGACACTGGTAGTCCAAGGCCTCTCATCGCTTTCTCTCAGATTTCTAGAAAAGGTTGTGGGATAGTTTTTGGCCCGCAGAAGATCATTCCACAAAGCAAGCACATAGGAGCTTGGTAGTTGGAATTTGGTTAGCCGTTTAGAGATGGTCCATCCCAAGGAGTCCCAGCATCATTGTCTTTGGGATTACCCGAAGGCTCACTAGGTTTGACAGTGACTACTACACATTTTTACTATGGACTGGGCCCCCTCCCACATTGTTACATGGGGCACAGTTCCTTGGGCCATCCAGACCATGGCTATCATGTCATATGAGGAGGGTGAGGGACTAGCCTTTCACGTCTCTCACTTTCCTATTTCTATAGTGCCAGTTCCAACTCCACGTACAGGTCACTAAACTCTAGGTTCTAGCTAGAGATGGGAGATTTGTAGCAGTATTTCTGTATGGCACATCTAGAGAGCTCGATGGAGCAAAGCCATTGAAGGCACCCACACCCCACCAGACAGTGGAGTCCATCCAGAGACGAGTTTGTACTTAACTTTTGACCACGTGTCCCAAACTTGTGGGAAATTCCCATATTCCCCAATATGGTGTTCTAGAGGATGCATAGTTGTTTTACTATACTTTTCCATTTTGCATGTCACTCTGCTTCTTATAGCAATTTGCTTGAATAGCCACGTGTATCATTATGCTACCTTTTCCAATTACCACGACCTCGTTGACCCCCCTACCTCTAAACTGGCCTCTTCCACCTATATGTTGTTGTTGTGAATCCTGGCATCGACTCTTTTATGTTTGCACATCCTTCCCCTTTTATGTTTTTGGACTCTCGTTTTCCCATCATCTGGAGACGACTTAGCCATCATGGTAACTAATAGAAGGATCTTTTTCCTTCCCCTTTTATGTTTTTGGACTCTCGTTTTTCCATCATCTGGAGACGACTTAGCCATCATGGCTATTTTCTTGGTAACTAATAGAAGGATCTTTTTTCCAGAAAAAAAAATGTGTTCGTGAAGACAGACAAAGGGATTATGTTGTTAATCATCTATGTGGATGACTTGAATATCACCACTGATAGTGAGGTTGACATACATGACGTCAGGATGGTTTTGAAGTAGAAGTTCAAGATGAAAGGTTTGGGTGATCTACGATATATTCTTGGTGATAGAGGTGGTTGATGGCATTTTGTTATTACAGAGGTAGTATGGCTTGGATATGTTGTCCAAGTATGGTATGGCAGGTTGTAATCCCATTTAAGTGCCATTGGAGCATAACACTAAGCTTTCCATAGATACACGTGAGATTTTGGAATACCCCATTTAAGTGCCATTGGAGCATAGATACAGGTGAGATTTTGGAATACCCCACTATGTACAGGCACATAGTGGGTAGCTTGGTTTGCATGACAATTACTGGGCCATATTTGAGCTATGATGTTGCATTTGTGAGTCAATATATACAGGCCCTGAGGAAGCCGCACTCAGATGTGGCTATTTCATATACATAAAGTCCACTATTGGTTATAGGCTTTTCTATGAGGTTGACAGAGAGATACACCTACATGGGTTTACAAATGTTGATTGGGTTGGACAAAAGATCAACCAGTGGCTTTATGTTTTCTTTTAGGAGTGTTGCTCTGAGTTGAAGTAGCAAGAAATAGCCAACATTTTCCTTATCAAGTAGTACAGAGGCAAGAGTACAAGGGTGTTTCTATGGCAACTTGTGAAGTAGTTTGGTTTTAGAAGCTACTTGGTGATATGGGTGAGCCCGTGCGGATAGGGATGATGTCATTTATTGGACAACATGAGAAACATATAGTTAGTAAGCAACCCATTATACCATGCTAGGATGAGCACATCTAGTTGCATTATCACTTTGTGAGGGAGAAGGTTCTAATAGGTGATGTGGATTTGGTATATGTCAGTAGAGAGGAGGACCAGATGTGGCTGACCACAAAGGCATTGGATACGAAGAAGCTCCACAAGTTTAGGAGCTTACTTGGTGTATAGTGTGTGGAGTTGAGCTTGAGGGGGAGTGTTGAGATATCAAGCTCAACTAGTGCTATGGACATTTATGACCCACTTGGGTGATAACTTTTGCACTGGTGCCACTAGCATGGTTAGTGAGATTATGGTCAGCCAGTGATTTATAGGCTAGCCACTTTGGTGTACTAGAGTTATAGCGTAGTTATAGTGCTAGCTCATGTAGTCAAGTTCACACTATGGATTTACCATTATATGTTATAGTAGGAGAGTACTTTCCCTTATAGTATGTATTCTTATCTCTTTTATGTAGACTTGGCACTCTGCCAAGTAGGATGCATGCTTGTGTGGGCTATGTGACCGCATTAGTGAGTGTTCGAAACACTATTCTTGGGTTGCAGGGCCGTTTTAAGAGTTGCCGTGGGAGCTGCTTGCATTCCCTCTATGAGATTGTGTTTTAGTCTAATATGGTCCTAGGTAGATGATGTGGTTAGTTGGTCATTTTGGACTAAGTTATGGGTTGGTCGATGTGGCCGATCTATGTCCGCCAACCTTGGGTACTATATATAGACTAGTTTGGTAGCCTTAGTTGATCATTGAGTTCATTGTGTTCAAGCACTCTTGTAAGTAAGACATCCTCCATCTATAGTCTATCTAGATTGCCATCAAAGCTCCTTACCCGGAGCATACGGGTGAGCGAACGCCATCACTTTGTAATCAAGTCTTTGCGCGAGCAGTAATATTGTTTACTCTCACTTCTTTCTGCAAAGCTTGTATTGTGTTGATCAGATTTTGTTATTGTGTATTCTTACATGGTATCAGAACGTAGGCTCTAGGCAAAGCCTGTTTTTGGCAGTTTTTGCTACTTGAAGGAAGATTTGGAGAGATGGCCTAAGTTGAAAATAATGCAACCACTTGTGCCCATCCTCCACCTTTTGGTAATGGGAAGTTGGATGGGACAAATAACTCTCTCTATAAATTTAAGATTAGGTCTATTTTGGTGACCTCATTTTCCCAACCACACATCTCACACCTGCCCACCTTTCTCTCATAACCATAGTGCTCATGGGGTACTAGCACAAGTTTGTCAAGCAATGCACAATGTGAGGATAAATCGTTGTATGCTTCTAAATTTTGACAGAGGACTTGACACTCGAGCTGCCAGTTATGAATGCAGCTTGTATGAGCTATCGGCTTTTACAACCCGAGCCGATGTCAGGACAAGTAGGTTCTGGCGCATGAGATATTTAGGCACCTGAGCTTTGTATTAAAAGAGATGAAAAGGTATGGGATTGTGGCACATCTTCCAATACTTTCAAAGATGTCAGATGTGTGTAAAGCTTATATGATGGGCATCATCGGCATGCAATCCCACAGGAAAGCAAGAATCATGCAAAGGCTCCTCTAGTGCTTGCACATGCATATCTCTATGGTAAAATGCCAACCACTACATTGGGTGGTTCTTCCTACTTCTTGTTACTAATAGATGACTTTAGTAGGGAGATGTGGGTGTATTTTCTTTGAGATAAAGTTGAAGCTTTTGGAAAGTTTAAAATATGGCATAACTTGGGAGAGAATGAGATAAGAAAGCGGCTAAAAAAGTTTTGAATAGATCAAGGAGGAGAATTAACATCAAGTGAGTTTAATTCCTACTGCAAGAGCACAAGATTAAGATAGATTTGAGAGTTGCTCATACTCCACAACAAAATGGTGTTGCACAGAGAAAAAGAATTGTAGAGTGGTGGATATGGCATAGAGTATGGGTAAAAGACTACATAATTCTTTTTGGGCCAAGGCAATTAACACTACAATGCATATCCTTTTTTTACAGGAGTTACACAAAGACAGTGAAGGGTATGACATCTCAATAAGCTTATTCAGGTAGAAACCCTCAGTTACATATTTCAGGATGTTTGGTTATGACTATTTTGTGCATATTCTAGACTCATCCAGAACTAAGTGGGATTCCAAGAGAAGAAAGTATTTCTTCTTAGGGTATAGTATGGAGTCAAAGGGTTATCGACTATACAATCCACAAACAAAGAAGATAATAGTCCACCGATGTGTTGTTCGAGGAAAACCTAATTAGGTGGAGGAGAGGGTTCCGTCCACACTATCCTTTAATGAAGATGTAGCCCAATAGACACAACCACCAGTGATAATACCAACTCCATAAGAGCTGGATTCATCTGATGATAAAGAAGAGAAGAATGCAACACCTCATAAGGGGGCCATATCCTAAATTGGCGAAGCAACTCTTAAATAGGAAAGCTTTGTCGGCAATCATAGAAGAGACAATAGCTCTTCACAAATCCAAGAGAATAGAGGAATAGAAGAGCGAATCCTCTCACATTATCAATATGGCCTTGATGGTGGGCTTAGATAATGAAAGTACAGGAGCCAGCCACCAGCCTGGAGGAAGCATTAGTAGATCCAAAAAGCCAATAACAAAATCCCTTAAATTATTACATTTCTTAAGATCTCCACTTAGGTTAAAAGTTGTAATATTTGTATATTGTTCCACAATGTTGGTTTTGTGACAACAGTAAGGTAAGATTTATATTGTTCCATACTGTTTTGACAACCGTAAGTCTCCATCTACAAAAACATTTTTATGCTTACTTTAAGATCCCACATAAGGAAATTCATTACAATATCAAACCGTAGGGGTCTAAGGGTATCCTTTTTTAACACTCCTATTTAAGATGATTAGATGGGTCTATTAAAACCATTACTCCTTTGGTAGGAAGATCCTTGGTAGTTAGATGCACTATATTCTGAAATACTTTCATGAGCAAGAATCTTTCATCGCATCCACATTACCTTAAATTCCTTTTTAAAATGGAACTTTTGAGTAGAGAGGAATTTAGTTTAAAGTTATTTTTATGGAAACAGCCTTAAAGGTCCTTGATTCCCCTTTTAGAAAAAGTAAAAGGGACCACAGTTCACTAACCATAGTATCATGAACACAATCTATTACCCAAAGGAAGAAGGGACTTTAGTTTAAAGTTTTTTTTAGGGAAATGGCCTTCAAGGTCCTTGATTCCCCTTTTAGAAAATAGAGGATTATAGTTAACTAACCATAGTATCATGAACACAGTCTGTTGCTCGAAGGCAGTCTATGATGTTGCATTTACATAAGTTATGTTGCCCAAACGAAGTCTATGGCTAATGTTGCCTTTACATAAATTATTTCTAGTGTAGAAATTCTCTTAGAAGAACCTTCAAAATAGCTATGAGAGTTATTAAGACCAACCACCTCTAAGTATTTGAGTCTATAAGTCATCTCATTCTACCTAAAAGTTTTTTATGTGTTTATTAACCACTCTGTTTAACATGGTTTCACTTGCCCAACTTATCGTCGTAAGACGCTTTGCCATATGTTGTAAGACAAAGCTAGAACACGTAAAGCGGTATTACCCTATGCTTAATGTCAAATAGGGGGATTCTATGGAGTCCATATACATAGTTACTTAAGCCTAGTAATAGAGGCTAGACCATTTTTAAGTTTGGTTGGCCTAGTGTGATGGATGCATGCTAGATAGGTTTGATTATAGGTTCTCCTCTTCCATTAGCTTCTTCTTCTCCCACCTTTTATGAGAGAGTACCATCAAAGAAGGACCATCTCTTTTTGCCTCCATCTAGGCATAGAGAGGTGTCCCTTCACCCCATTGGCAAAGGAGCATTCCAGTGTGACAATAGAGTGAGGACGTGACGAACAAGCTAGCACACCCACATAGGGAAGTTGTAGATTACTGCTCTAAGAAAGACCCAATGACACAATACTTTGGCAATGCTAAGGTAAGCTCTTGACTTGAATAGTGTTTCCTACCTCTCACGATGGAAAAGTTTCTTCTTAATCTATCTTGAGAAGTTAAACACATAATAAATTATTTACACATGTGATATTAATTTACTTGTTTAAATTCTTGATATTCAACCATAGAGATTTATAATATCTCTCAAAATTGAAAGCGCAATTAGATGTAATATTCAAAGGTGCGTCCTCTTTCTTATAGAGACCCAAGCTCATCTCTTAAGTCCTCAAAAGCATTTACTAGCGTTCATTCATTTCTCACACAACAATGATTATGCCATCTTTGCAATTGATACCACCTAATCCAAGTGGCTAATAATTTTTGCTTGTGATGTGAATTTGACACAACCGCTCGGACCGCTTCAGTCCATATTTGCAAAGCATGCAATGCAAAAGCTCACACCACGTTGATTGATATAGGTAGAGCTTGTAACAAGATATTGGATGATGAAGATGAGGACCATGAATATGAACCCCTTCCAAATCATACCGACCTAGACGACTGGATTCACATTCTCGCAACCATGGACACTCTTTCACAAAAGCTTGAGACAAGGTTCACACAATTGGATAGTGCCGAAATCACATCCCTCTTTGTGCTTAACGCATTTAAGACAGAAACAGTGGTGGAATCATCTCGCACCTTAAGTTAGAGTTCCCCCAAAAAGACTATCTAGCTGCATAGCCTGCGTTGGTTGACATCGGGACTAGCCACAACGTGTTGCTTGGACCTCATTAGGCCATCCAACCCTCGAACCATATCCATAGTAACCATTACAGTGGTAAATAATTTCCAATCTATGAACGTTGATTGTTTTGAAATATAGTTTCTAATTGGATCTAAACTTGTGTCGTACAATTTTCATTGGATGCCAGGGTACGTTGGATCCCTGGTACGTTAAAAGAGAGCATCATCCTCAAGGGGATGGATCGAAGCCATGGATTTCATCATCAGAGCTGAGAGGGACTACAATGCTCGAGCTTCCCTTTGGAACGGTTATCGTAACCTTGGTGGATGAGGACAATCCAAACCTATCAACATCCCAAGCCTCATCCTCCTCCACTTATGAGTCACCACCTTAGGTAAACACTACACAACACTCTTGTCTCAACGCATCGGCTATCCCCTCAAACCATTTTTGAGATCCTAAACCTCATCGACGAAGATGAAGACCAACTCAAAAACGTCAATCTCAACAACCCTTTAGAAAGAAAGAATGTGTACGCAAGAGCTAGCTAAGGAAAGTACAACGCCCCCATGGCAGCCACCATGTAACAGAAGCCCAACCATGAGCGCATACCTGCCAAAGCGGGCACCCCAAGAAACAAAGTTTTACCCAAATCCTAAGCCTCGTTGGATCCCCATCAAGTTGTTAGATGCCAGGGCTTCTACAAAAAGGAAACCTGTCCATCTGGGTCCCAAAAACCTTGCCTTGTATGCGCCTCGTGTCATGACACCAACTCGCAAGCTAGAATAGGAAAGACACAGCTTAATCAAGCATACCAAACAAAGCGTGCCCGCGGTGGCATCTAGGCTTTCGTCATGGATGGGCAATCGACTCTTTGCCTTCGCTCAGTGAGGCTACATGGCAACCCGAAACCTTAACACCTCATTGTACATATATAATGTAGCGCTTCCTATTAATTGTACATACACATATCCAAGAATGATAAAAAAAAAACTTGAAACCTAAAACAAAACTAAAAATCGATTAAAAAATAAAAACACTCACACGCTCCTACGAGCACACAGTGCATACACACACCCCCACTCACCAGCATGTGCATCCACACATACACACATGCACACTCTAAGCATCCCTCTATAAACTACCCTTCTTTAGGCCTTTTTAATTTTTGTCTCCCTTAGATCCTTTAAAGTTCTTCCCCTAAATTTTTGAAACACCTCCCTTTCCTAGGAGAAAATTCCACAACCAGATACAGACCCAAAAAAAAAAAAGAACACTTCAAAAAGAAATGTTGGCTTATGTCACCACATCATCACATTAGTTCACATCACCACATCATAACATACACTCACGTTGCAACGTCATCACCTTAAAAGAAAAACCTTTAAAAAGAAATAAAAATCTTGGTTCACCACATCATCACATTGGCTCCCATTGCCACATCATCACCCATCAAAAATAAATTAAAAAATATTTGTTCACGTAGCCACATCAGCACAAAGGCTCATGTTGCCATGTCATCACCCGAAACAAAAAAACTCTTTAAAAAACTATTTCAAATCTATTACTAATCTTAAAGCGACTATGTACACTAAGTCCGTAGACTTTTCCTATTTGATATTAAGCTCATGGTAAGGCCACTTTATATGTTCCAACGTCAGGGTACAAAAGGTAGCCCATTCACACGCGGGCAAGATAGCAAAGCACTTTTCAATAGGTTAGGCAAGCGAAACCATCATAACCAACGGAGTGGCTAACAATTTACATATGGTATGAGTTAAAGAAGACCTAATAAATTACTAAAAATAACATAAAAATGGCATTGTAGTGTTACCTTCAAGGAGATGTGTATAAAAAATTGTCTTTAGTTATTAGAAGGTACATACCAATAGCCTAAATACATGTAAAATAATTTCTGTATTGCATTTGTAGTGTGCTTAAAAAATATTTAAGGTACTTTCAATGTAAAATTTGTAAATTATAACTTTTTAACAAAAAGAACCTAAATGATAACCATGAAAGACTATGTTTTTATTTTTATTTTTTGCATTTTTGTTATGCTTCTATTCTTATAGTCCATGACCAACCAAATTTTTAAATATTAATCCTCTCTTCTTCTTCTTCTTCTTTAGGGGGGATTATTATTACATAAAGAATGTCATGAAGTTATCAAGATTTTTCACTTTAGAATTATTATTCATGATAAGCCCCATTGAACACTCAAATGGATTTCACCAATAGTCATCAACCACAAGATTCAGAAGAAAAACAAGAAAGAACCACTCACTAGTACAGTTAACTAGCGTGCTGTTCTCACCCCACCCTTCATGGTGTGTCAACTGGCGTGTGCTCTCTCCCACCTTCATGGTGTGGCAGAAGATCTAGTTTTTGGAAATAACATCTATAAAGCCGGTGACAACTTCGCAAAGGCAGTTTGCTCTATACAGCACCCCAACCACCTTTCAATGAATCATCAACAACCCAACTGAATCATCACGTAGGTCTTCCACAAGTTTGTCAGTGACATTCTGTAGTTTTCTTCAATGGCTTCTTGTGGTCTAATGGGATCCAATGGCCAAAAGACTAAAAGGTGCATCTAGAGGTAGCCAGCTAAGAGTGAAAAGACTAAGTTTCAAGGGGCATTAAATTCGGACATTCAAATTTTATTTTGCCATGATTCATTTATTGTTTTACTTTTGAAACACCCTCTCCTTCCTACAATCAAGGTGTGTCAAGGTGTGTACACAGCAAGAGGTAATGCCGGCCAAGATTTGACACCACTTTAGATGGAATGTTCTGAGTCTTTTGTCACCTTGCTAACTGCTATTTCATGTGATAATACACTCACGCATGGCATGCATAGTAACATTTCTTTTTAATAGGCCTGGTCATCCTGTCATTACATCAAGAAACATCTTAAGTAAAAAAACCCTTCTTCTTATAATATGTCCATGCGAGTAAGACGAAATCAGCCTTCAATGTTGAGGAGGATGATGATGACCCTTACAATGGACACTTTCCAAGAATACCCACCAACACATCCAGCCTCATACACAATGGCCAAGTATTTACAGGCTTTGATCCAACTACTTCTGACACAACAAACCCTATCTTTGCAGGCTGGCCTTTTCATATCAGTTTTTACACACGTGTCCCTTGTACATGGCAAAGAAGGCAACAAGGAGTTGCCTTACCTACTAGAGAGGCATAGAACCAAACCTATACGGTTGTTATATGTGGGTATTGCTGTCTTACTGCTAGTAATACAATTTTCATACCATAGTTTACGACTGTAATGTTGAAATGGATTTAACATAGCCTTGTATTATAGAGCCAACTTGCATGGCTGCACTCTGCGCTTTATCTGGACTTCCGGTCTTATTGTGAAACTCCTCCTGGAGAAAGATCATGTCATACTTTGTATTGCCCAGAAACAAGCACTCTTAAAGCTTCAGAATATTCTTAAATCGATGTTACAGTAGAGGAGTTATACCATGAGTTTCCAAGTAAAAGGAGATCCATGGAATGTCATGGTGCGTCGCTTCAACACCTCAGAGACTGAAAATCATCTTTAAAGAATTAGTATCGTAGAGACTAAGGATCACAACTCTCATCTCGGCAAGTTCTTAAAACAAAACACCACTATGAGCTCCCAAAAAGCACTAAGCTTTTTGAAAGGATCACCTTCTTGGAAATGACCCGAGCGAAGAGATACAATACACCAGAGCTCTTCAAAAACATCCAACTGTTCATCTGATGCTCCGATTACCTAATTTCAACAAAATCATCTTTTGAAATCCACACATATAAAGTTACCAAAGTTGAAATAATTATGATCCTCATCGCCATACTTTGAGCTGATCGGTGTTGAATAAAGGACCCATAACATCGAAGGCCTGCTTGGAATTTCCCCTTCCATATTCATACAAGCCCTCGGCAAGCTGCAAAAGTGATTCCAACCAAGATAAACAAAGTCCACGACTAACATAACCCCCAATCTGAGGACTCTCTCTCTCTCTCTCTCTCTCTCTCTCTCTCTCTCGTCCCACAAGTGGGATTCAAGGATCAGATTAGTGGATCACAGCTGCAGATTTCAGACCTGTTTCAAATACAGCAGAAGCCACCAGGGGCTTAGGCACTGCTTTTGGACAGAAATATCCGGGATAGAGATCTGTGTGTGTTGTTTTCCATTTGTTTTACTTACACTCTATTGTATGAGGGTGTATTAGACACCTCCCTCAAAACTTCACATGTTACTTTTGGCAATCCATTGTTTTAAAATTTGGAAACTAGCCTCAAGTTTCTCTATTTTTACCGTCAAACACATGGGCAGACCAAGATAACTAATTTTAACACTCTTATATTAACAGCTTATATTAGGGAGCTGAAAACCTTTTGAAAATTCAAAAAAAGTTGGTTGTTTAAAATGTCTACAACAATGATACAACAAACCAAAAACTATTTGGGTTGTTAAACTTGTCTAAAACCCTTGAGATGGAGGAAAGTGATGCAGTACTTGAGTCAAAACTTTTTCTTTTCCACAAACGTGACCACCAGAAGTGGTCATTTTACCAGATAAATACTTGCAGAAATTCAAAGATTCTTGTGCTTCAAATACGTGGGTGGGATGAAAATTTTATGACAAATCCTCCCACTATCCTCAGGGCCTATTATCAGGCATTTCAACTAAACCCGGACTGCAGTTGAAAAGAAGTTGACAGTTGTCACACCTCATCCAAATCCTTGTTAAAATTTACTTAACAAAATAAATTTTGAGTTTCCCATTGAGACTGGCTATGATGAAGTCATTCTTGGAAAGAACTTACCCATATTGAATAGATTAGAGGACCCTACTGCAAGTTATAAACTTGATTGTGCACTCCCACAATATATAATGCTTGAGCATCTATGGTGGTAACTTGTGTATCAGATCAAGCAAGAAAAGATCGATGCCTTGGAGCATGGCCTAGACCAATGGAGGTAATATAGTTACAATCAATAAGATGGCATGATTTGAGACCACTAGGTTGAGTCTAGGTGAAAGGTCTTGCAAGACGGTCTTGAAGTGCTCTGTTGCAAGATTTCTTTGCATATTTTACGGTTAGACTTGAAGAATGATCTAGGGGACCTTTCTGTTGACCCCAAACTTATAAGAGAAACCCTACAACTTGAAAGTTGAGGGTAAAAAAATTTGTCACAAATTGTCAAAAAAAAAAAGCTGAAATTTATGGAGCATCTTTTCATAGCATAGTTTGCATCAAATGGCATACAAGAGCAAACTGTGTCCTCACATTAGTCTACACGTGTCCCCTACTTTGTCAATCCACCTTACAGTTGCCTCTACACTTGTCGTCTCAGCCTTTCTCCACTTGAAAGCCTTGATTCCATTAATTAGAGCCTTTCTCTCATTTTTAAGTCTGTCTCTTGCTGTAGATTAGACCCCACCTTGTTCAAACTTTAATCACTGAGCCTCTACAGCATACTGAAAGTTGCAACACATTGATCCAGATACTCTTCCCATTCTATAGCTATGTTTTCAAAGGCTGAACTTAATCCAAACTATTACTGCTACCCTTGTCATGAGGAGAAACGGATTAGTTCTTGAACTACAATGATGGCTCTTGCTTTTCAATTTCAAGTAGGGCACTTGTGTTCAAAGATGAGAAACGTATAAGAAGAACTGAGTCTATAAGAGTAGTAAGAACATACCTTCAAAAACATTGCCAGACTTTCTTTTTCCTTATGCTCTAAGGAGTGAACTCTGTAAAAAAAGTCAGCAGCTCAAAAAAGAGTTCATAAAAAGAAAACGTATTAAAATATAGGCATGCCTCACCTATGCTCAAGCTGTTTTAGAAAAGCATATGATTTACTTGATTGACCCACATAAGCTAGTGCCCAAATCGCCAATAGGTCCAGAAGCCGCTCCTTGTGCCACAATGGCTGCTCATTACATCAAACACATAGGGAACACCATTAAGTAAGCTTGATGGATCTTGTTCCTTACCAGAACTTGATCTTTAGTGTTCTTTCTACATAGTTCCCAATACAATGCACTGTGGTTTGTAGAATGTGGCCTTACTGTATCATAAAGCTGCTGAGCAACTAGCAATATACGCTCTTGTACAGAGTCTGCATAGCCCCGCAGCTCAAGACGTAAAAGAAGGCCAAGAGCATTCAGTGATACCTGTCATGAAGCCACAAGAGAAACAAGTGTCGTTTGTACAAGGCAGCCAAGCTTTGATACAATTAATCATAAGCTTGTACTTAGAGAGAAGAACATGTACTGCAGCTCCTATTATATTGACAATCTCAGGTCAAAGGTCACAACCCAGTTAGCTGAAGCATAAGTAGTCTGATTGGGAAGTTAGCACCAGAGAACTTGTTGAAGGATATGCTTGTCATGTGCATGCCACAATGGACATGACTAAGATTTATTATGGATTTTGGAGGCTCGGGAGGGACAGGAGCAAGTCCAAGGGGGCTGGACAGCAGTCGGCCAAGTGGACAGGCCACATCTGCGGGAAGTCAGCAGCTTGTTAATGATTATTTATTGTCTTTGACAAGTGTGCATATATAAGGCAAAGGCATGGTGTTGTATAATTTATCTAGTTCCCCTTTTGGGATAGATCAAAGACTAGCATAAATGTAGGACTTTTCCATAGTCAAGTCTCCTTTTAGGTGTGCCTCAGGCCACCGGATTTGCAGTCATACATACACTTTTGATAACATGAATATATTGTATATTAGGTGAAAACTCTCTGTTTTTCTCTCTTCTCTCCATCTATCTTCCGCATGATTGCATCAGTGTTCCTGTGTGAAAAGTGTTTAGGGCTGAAAGAACAGAGCTTCCATGTGACAGTGCTGCTTCTGTTGAGATCCATGGCACTATGGAATCTTCCATATGCTACACGAGGCTCTGATTTTGCCAATTTCGGCCCAGTCCCTAAAATTAATTCAACCTCTTCTTCATGTAACTAGAATGGAAAAGGTATATGGTAGATAGCAAAGAGAAGGTAGAGAAGAGGAGAAAGGATAGCATTATCATCCCTACTTACATACACATTTCACATCATTCCTCATCATTTCACATCATTCCACATCATTTCTCATTATTCCACATTTTTCCACATCAATTCAGATCACATCATTCCACATGAATTCACATCATTCCACATTCATTCACATCATCCTACATCATTATATTGGAAAAGCCCCAATTTTTTCCCAAGTTGCAGGAGCTGATTTTAACAAAATTGTTGTCGTGTTAATTTTGAAAATGCTGAAATACCCGAAATATTGTGGCGATGTTGTGGACGGCTAGAATCACAGAGGCTGGAGGACGCAACAGTAAGAAAACACACAAGTTGAGCTATAAATGGTGGTGCCGCCGGGAGGAAGGCTGAGCAACGGGCAAACTCGGCTCTAGGCAAGCAGGCGGAGAAGCCGGGAGGGGCAGTGCAGCCACAGTGGCGCTGGCCGGGAGGGACAGTGGCAAAACTACTGATGAGCACCGGCAAAAGTGGTTGCCCATGCAGTCGCGACACCTGCTGGTTGGGTGGCAAAGGAAAATCCAGTGGCGGCGGTGACAGAGGACCCTCTACACTCGATCCGACGGCCCAGTGGCAGTGGCCTGCGCTGGGCAATGGCGCACGGCAGTCTCCGGCGATGGCTGGCGGAAATCCTGGTGGGTGGCGGCTGCATTTTCAAAGCAAAGGCCGTGGTCAGTGGTGGCGATGTGCAGAGGTGGCGATGTGCAGAGCATAGTTTTTCCATACGGCAACCATACGGCAAACGCATACGAGTATGGAAGTACGAAAAAAGTACGGCTCACACCCCCAAGAAATTCCATACATTGGATACCATACGGCACCCTAAATTTCAGGGAAAAAACATGCTACATATGACACAAAAAACCAAAGAAACTTGAAACTGCAAAGATTTTGGGATTAGAAAATCCATAAATGATGTAGAGCCAGAATCCAAACTCCGGACTTTATATTACTCTAACTTGTTTGCATCATACATGTATGATCAATGATGTATCATGTAACATGTTACATAAGTAGGTACTAGGGACTAGGGAGTGTGGAGTGGGCAAATGCCAAAACCTGTCACCTGTAGGCATAGTTTTTTCATACGACAACCATACGACATACGTGTATGAGTCTGGAACTATGAAATAAGTATGGTTCAAACCTTGGAGAAATTCCATACGTGGGATTTCATGCTTGATTCTTAAATTAAAGGGTAGACATGCCATTTTCAAAGAAGTGAACCATGAGAGACTTAAAATATGTGAAAACCATGATAGATGGTCTATCATGGTTTTCACAAATTGACCATGTTTCACCCGTCATGACTTTCACACATTGACAATTAATCTCTATGTCTAGAAAAGATGCAAAACATTTTCTTTTTTGGCACGAGTATGAAAAGTTTTTCCATACGTGACCATACGCATACGGGTATAGAAGTATGGAATATTTTCCAAACGAGTGTGAAAAAAACTATGGTGCAGAGAGGCAGCAAACACGGCTCCAAGAGGTGGAAGCAAAGCGGGCTAACACAGCAAAGCACACACAAAAATGCGAGGTGAAAGGGGTTGAACTTGAAAACACGTGTCTGATACCATTTGTGGGATCTTCAATATGTAGGTGACAGCCTGAAGCTATGGGGGATGGAAGATTGCATTGTACTTGGTGAAGCTTAACACAATCCTATCAATCTAATCACGCATTATTGAGTCGTGCAAAATAATCTCTCTCTAAGAGCCTTGTTCTCTCTCTCTCTCTGTTCTCTCTCTCTCTCTCTCTCTCTCTCTCTCTCTCTCTCTATATATATATATATATATATATAGAGAGAGAGAGAGAGAGAGAGAACAAGGCTCTTAGATATATATATATATATATATATAGAGAGAGAGAGAGAGAGAGAACAAGGCTCTTAGAGAGAGTATTTTGCACGACTCAATAATGCGTGATTAGATTGATATATATATATATATATATATATATAGAGAGAGAGAGAGAGAGAGAGAGAGAAATAGAGGCTTTGCACCACTCAATAATGCGTGATTAGATTAATATGATTGTGATAAGCTTCACCGAGTACAATGCTTTTATAGCCTTTAAGGTTCCTCTGAGTGACATCACAGCTTATGTCAAACAAGTATACAATATCTAGATATTATTCCACTAAAAGAGTGGGTTCACACACTCCTCACTTACTCTCGTGAGTGAGTTCACACACACATACAAGGGCGGTTCACACACACACAAATAGGGGTACACGTACATGATGGATACACGCAGACTCCGAAATAGCCAACAATAGGCCAGGGCACTTTTTAACAATGTCAATCAGAAGATCCTTTCTCCGTGAGAACATGCTCTTAATGAGTTGTGTAAGTGGCTATAAGTCACATCTTATCTTGTACTTGGTTATCACTCATTCTAGACAGAACACCATCATCTTCGTTTTGTGTGCGAAGGAGAGCTCTCTCTCTCTCTCACTTTGTTTGTACAACGCAAGCGTGTGCTTTTAGCAACTCTCCACACCCCAAATAATGGTATCAGAGCACGCTCGATTGCTGCCCAGCTCCGCCGCCATCCATTGCTTCTCCTGCTACTCCTTGCTGGTGTACACCACCTTCCGCATCAGTTGGCCACCGCCCATCGTTGTTGTGAGCTGCCACCACCTACCAATGCTACTTTTGCTGCTATGTGTAGCTGCTCTTTGCCGCCCAAAGCCAGCACAACACCGCCAGCGTTGCCTAACACACACCTACCTCAATCTGCCAACGCCGCCCGTCACCTCTGGTTGCCACCAGCTTCCACGTCAGCAAGTCGACATCATTACCTTCATCGGCATCGATTCGTCATCATCGGCCAATCTTGCCAGTGAAGCTTTCTACTCTCTACACTCAGTCCACTTACAATACATTTGCAAGTATTCTGTCATCAATGGGTCACTCGGCAGCTTTATTGGTTGCATTATGTGGGCAATAAACTTGCAGTGTATTGGTTAGGTTACATTGGGTGTGGGTCAAAAAATTTATTTGCACATAAAAATGGTCGGAAATTGTGTGTTTGGGATGCTTGCCACCAAGGACAAGCTGGTCAGAAATTGTGTTTGGGACGCTGGACGGGACCAACCACCAGTTGTGGTCCTATATGATGAGGCATGTTTTGGTTGCAAAGGGGTTTTGGAATGTGGTTAGTGGGATTGAGGCACGCCCTGCCTCACCAGCAAACCAGCAGGGAGCTATAGGTGCATTGGAGGGAGATTTTGCGTCCACTATGGCTACAGATCCAACACCTCCTCCTACTACAAAGCAAGCGAGATGGGATGGTAGAGATGCAAATGAACATGCTTTGATTTCATTTGTCAAGGAAGAGACATGTGTCCTACTCAATAAAGGAGTTGTGATTTTACTATCATGTAGTGTATCAACAACCATCTCAACATCCTTTTGGACTCCTGAATGGCTGTCCGTTCCTCATTCACTACAACATCCTCTTCAATGGACCGATCTATGGGCTATAACATGGACTGATTTTCAGCCAATGTTACTCCGGGTTGATTTGCAGCTGTTAGGTGCTGAGTTTCAGCACCCTGTTGAGCACTTGATTGCACCATAAATGTGCCCCAACTTGTACAAAGGTAGAAGTGAATCAAATGTCTTGTAAGCATGAAAGTATGGGCTGAACTGAGTTTTCCACAAAAACATCTCTACTCACCAAAATCCACTTTGTGGCCGGATGGTAGAATCTATACCCCTTAATTTCCAAACTGTATCCCACAAATATACATTTAAGTGCCTTATCATCCATGTTACAGCATTGTTGCTTAGGCACAAGAGCATAAGCAAGACAACCAAAAACACACAAACGCGCCAGAGAAGGCTTCTTGCCATTCCAAGCTTCGTAAGATGTAATGCTCTCAAAGGCATTGGTAGGGTATCTGTTCAGCACATACGTTGGGATTCGGAGTCGTATGTGTGTGTGTCCATCTCCTCTGTCCACCTTGTGTGGACACCAATGTATTTTGCCTATAAAAGCATTGTACCTTGTAAGCTTCAAATCAATCAGTACAAGCATCACATTGTACATGTAACTCTGTATCTCTCTCTTGAGCTTGGTCGCATCACTCTATATCTATCAACACACACATCATGGATCTGTATGATCTACCATAGCTCCTAAATGCTAGCTTGCTAACCCTAGAATGCAACAAATGGTATCAGAGCCAATTTAGGGTTTCCAAAATTCTTGATTTTTAGGGTTCCTTCTTAGGGTTACAGCTGCCCATCATCCCCACACTGCTGCTTCAGTCCACACCTGTGCGCACCTCTCTTCATTCCGTTTGTGCTGCCCAGCGGGAGCTCCAAGTGCCGCCTAACATCTTCGCCACTCTGGGCACCCTTGCAGAGCTCACTGCCTGTTCAGTCCTGCAGCATCGCCATCCTAGCCGCCTCCTAGTGCACCACCCACACCCCCTGCAGCGCTGCCCACCTCTGCCCAGCACATGCTGCCTATTAGGCAGGCCATTCGCGCCACCTCCGCCGTGCGCTTGCAGCCTCCCACAGCTGCACCCGCCAACGCCTCAATTTGTCATTCCCTCAACCCGGCCCTTTTTGTGCACCACCCTGCAGCACCACTAAGGCGACCTCCTCATAAATCTGCATCAACAGTAAAACCAACACCTGCAGTATTGGTAAAATATAGGGTTTCTCTGCATTGTTCAATTTCAGCATCAAATTGAACCTGCAACAGCCTGAAAAATTTGGGGCTTTTGCAAAATTGCCAGTCTGCATTAAATATTGAAGCTGCAGTATGCCCAAGAATTTGGGGCTTTGGCCAAAATTGATCTCCAAGACCAAAATTGATCTCCAAAGCCAAAATTGAAGTGCATGGTGAGTTCAATTTTTGGGGCTTTTCCCAAAATTGGCACTTCCCAACCAAACTAACATGAATCGATGGGTCATATGCGCTTATTTTTTGGGGCTTAAATTGACACAAAATGGCAAAATTAATGCCTTCTGCATCAACCGTCATCACCCCCATGGCAAGGTGGCAGCACTGCCTTGAGGCACTCTGGCAACACCGGAACTCAGCATCAAAGACACTTGGCTTCACCGACTATCTTCTGGCCATCGCTCCAACTCCAAGTAACAGTGTCTTGGCAATGACACCCCAAAAAGGTTTACATCACCACCATCGAGGGGGATTCTACCCCAACTTTTAATCTACTTATGATTTTATGTGTTTGAGGATCTAGGGTTCTCTACCCGGGATGTCCCCCAAAAGAGATGTCATAATCTCCTGCGTTTTTTTTCCCGTGTCTGTTATATGTTTGTACCGCCTTATGTTATAAAAGGCTCCACTATCTCAGTCTATCCCTATTTAGATCCAAGGGGATTGATCTTTGAGTAGACTGATGTAAGTTAAAGTCATATATGATCAAGCTCCATTTGCAGGCTTGATTGTGCTTTGTTGTATCACGTCAAGAATGGCCATTGTGATCTTTTCCATGACGTGGTGCCAATGAAGCCAAATCACCATGCCTATTGAAGGTCTATCTTGATACATCTCCACCTTCACTTCGAAGGGAGGTTTGTTGGGATTCACAGTCGTACGTGTGCATGTCCATCTCCTATGTCCACCCAGTGTGCCCACCAATGTGTAAGTGTATAGGTGTGAACAACTATCTAGGTGTGAGCACCCCTCATATGTGTACGTGTGCATGTCCATCTCCTATGTCCACCCAGTGTGCCCACCAATGTGTAAGTGTATAGGTGTGAACAACTATCTAGGTGTGAGCACCCCTCATATGTGTAAGTGTGTGTGCGTTTGTGTGTGTGTGAACACTCACTTATGTGAGTAAGTAGAGTTAGTACATGTGAACCACCTCTTGCAGCCACCTAAGTGTGTTTGTGTGTGCGTGAACACTCACTTATGTGAGTAAGTAGAGTTAGTACATGTGAACCACTTCTTGTAGCCACCTAAGTGTTTGTGTGTGTAAGCAATAATATCATCAGTTAGCCATGTGTCATTGTCACATGGTTTGTGTGTTGAGAAAGGTAAGGCATTTTGCCCTATAAAAGCATTGTACCTTGTAAGGTTCAAATCAATCAATACAAGCATCACATTGTACATGCAACTCTATGTCTCTCTCTTAAGCTTGGAGAGATCAGCCCCGACATCGCAGAAATCAAGGCCGAGCTTAAGAAAGGGTTGGCTGTGGTGGTGAAGGTGGAGACAGCTAAGGTGAAACAGGAAATTCAGCAAGAGGCTGAAAAGGATTGGGTGGTGGTCCAAATGAAAGGGCAACGGCTTTGATGAATGCCACCCTTGAGAAGGAGAGAATGCATCAGGTACGCCGATTGAACGTACGGGTGACAGGTATGCCCGAAGGGGAAGGCTCTACTCTGGAAGAGGATGGGAAAATGCTATGCAAGAAATTGGGATACGACGAAGGTGAGAGACCCTTCAAGAAAGCTTGGAGAGTAGGCAGAGACACTTCTAGTCCACCTCCTCTCATATTACAGTTTGAGGATGACACAAGCAGGGTCACATTCTTGAAGAAAAGGATAGTAGCTAGGAGTTTAGCTGGGGACAGAATTTACTTGGATGATGACCTTACCAAGGCACAAGTGGCACATCGCAAACAAGAGATGCCCAAAGTGAAGGCAGGACAAATGGCGGGAAAAAAAGGATAGTAGCTAGGGGTTTAACTGGAGACAGAATTTACTTGGATGATGACCTTACCAAGGCACAAGTGGCACATCACAAACAAGAGATGCCCAAAGTGAAGGCAGGACAAATGGCAGGGTCACATTCTTGAAGAAAAGGATAGTAGCTAGGGGTTTAGCTGGGGACAGAATTTACTTGGATGATGACCTTACCAAGGCACAAGTGGCACATCGCAAACAAGAGATGCCCAAAGTGAAGGCAGGACAAATGGCCTTCTATCGCGATGGTCATGATATCATTGATGGTGGCAAGATCGTCGAATAGGGACTCGCAGCCTATGAGACAAAGATACAGATGGCAGTGTGGAACTACAATGGGTCACTGTGGTCAGATCCAGGACATTTTGAGGTGCTGGGAGATCGGGACATTATTTTTCTCACAAAGACACACCAAAGTCAGGAGAGGAGTTTGCCGAGGGTGACAGGCTATACATGGGAGCCTGCCTTTAGAGGACATACTAGATGGGCAGGAGGTGTTCAAGGAGGATCAGGGGGAGTGGCTGTACTTTTTAGGGAGGAGCTCCGGCCACGTGTTACAGTGATAAGCCGAGATGAGGAGGCTAGGTTCATGTGGGTCAGAGTGCAGCTCACAGATACGAGGGCGGTATATATTGTTGTGTGCTATTTCTCACCAGACAGCTCACCTTTTGCTCAGGGGAAGCATCATAGAGGTCAGATGGAGGATGCAGAGGAGCATGAGGATGCTATAGCAGAGGTGGGGGAGATATTCACAGCATTGTCGGAGGCGATCACGGAGTATAGGAGGAGGGGGGATATTTTGCTAGTGGGAGACTTTAATGCCAGGACCCAGAGTAGACAGTGTGAGGTGTATGACATGGAGGATCCACATTTGAGGGGGCTGGATGAGGACCTCGGGATACAGAGATCTTTGGAGGATTAAGGGGAGATCAAAAAATATGGGAGACAGCTATTGGTGTTTGGTGCGCATCATCGGCTCATTATTTATAATGGGCTCGAGAGGTGGCCAGGCTCAAGGGCCTACACTTGTTTTCCATATGGAGGAGGGAGGAGAACTGTCAACTACATTCTTGGTCCCATAGAGACCATGAGTCTCATGGACTCTTTTTCCATCCCTACTTGTCCTATTGGGCAGATCATACATACCTACTACTATCTTTACGAGCACATCCTTCTAGTTCTACCTCTTTACCTACTACTGCTACATCACTTCGCCCTACTATATATTTCACACATGATTGTGATCATCTATATAGTACTTCCATCTACAGAGGCCGCCTTCATCTAGACCCGCACTCACCTCTTGACACTCTTACTACACAGCTTATAGATTTATTACATACATCCGCCCTATTGAGCTTCCCACATTCCTATAGGCGTACCATCGAGTAACACTAGAAAGATGCCCCAAAATAGTTGGTACAATGACGAGTGTCGGGCTACTCGTTCACGTCTCAAACGGAAGGTAGAGAGAGGTGAAATCTCGGGCCGCAAGCCACCGAGACTTGACCAATATTTAACTCGCCGTAAGAAATGAGGCTGACAGTACATCTGCTTATGGGACTTCTATGATATTGTGTACCAGTCACATGAGATGGTAAAGTTGGGTATGGTTCACAATCGGCCGCACCTTGAACTATAACTGCAACAATGGATAACTCTATGGAGGACATAAATCTTGCGAGCAGTCCTAGTTTGGTTCATGGCTATATGGATTGAACTCTATTTATATACACACTTTTTGAGGTATTATTGCATTCTGGTGCCATTGGATCCTAGTACCATTGAGAATACATTGGGTAATACTCTGGATTGTGTGGTGTGCTGCATGTATATTGGTATGATACATCAAGTCATAGTCACAGGGAACGGAGGGGACGGTTGCTTGGAACGCGGGGACAGTGAATCGGGACAGAACAACGACGGGGACGGACGGACGTCCCCCACGGCGCGTTTCTCACAGGGGACGGCAACGGGGACGCCGCAGGGACGGGGACGCCGATCGGGAACGGCTCTGTGAGGGGACGGCGGAGAGCCGTTGCTCGCCGTTTTTGGCCGTTGCGCTTGCCATTTCTGGCCGTTGCGCTTGCCGTTTCTAGCCGTTTATGGTTGTTGGCTTGGCCTTGGGCCTTGGCCCTTCAGTTTTGAGCCTTTGAGGCTTGGCCCTCTCTCTTTGGATAGTGATGTGTATGATGCTTACCTTTGTTGCTAGAGTTTTCCTCCCAGATGTTATCCATTAGGAGCTCCTAGTACCGTACTTTTCCTCACAGTTATTTCAGTTTCAGTTAGTTGTTTTTAGCTTTTCTTACACAGACATTGTATCAGATCCACCAATTGTTGTAACCTTTTTGGTCTCATAGGTCATTTTGGCCTTTTGAAGACGTTAATATATCATTTCATTTCATTTCATTTCTCTCTCTTGCCCTTGAGGCTTGGCCCTCTCTCTCTCTCTCTTGCCCTTGAGGCTTTCCTCTCTCTCTCTCTTGCCTATCTATATAAGAACAAGCCTCTACAAGGCTACAAGCACACACAACTCTCAAGGCTCAAGCTTCTTCTAGCTTCCAACTTCCAAGTTCCAAGCCTCTAGGCTCTCACACAAGGCCCGCGGACCGCCGCCCTACTATCTAGATTCTAGAATCTAGACTCTCTCTCTCTCTCTCTCTCTCTCTCTCTCTCTCTCCCTCAAGCCTCTTGAGTCTTCCAACTTCCAAGCCTCTAGGCTCTAGGCATCTCTCTCTCTCTCTCTCTCACCTCTCCCTCAACGT
This sequence comes from Cibotium barometz, assembly GCF_041138505.1. Taxonomy (NCBI): domain Eukaryota; kingdom Viridiplantae; phylum Streptophyta; class Polypodiopsida; order Cyatheales; family Cibotiaceae; genus Cibotium; species Cibotium barometz. The sequence goes on along the minus strand of NC_141069.1, from coordinate 5,277,465 downwards.
TCAAGCCTCTTGAGTCTTCCAACTTCCAAGCCTCTAGAGTCTAGGCTCTAGGCTCTAGCCTCTAGGCCTCTAGGCTCTCTCTCTCTCTCTCATTCATTCCTCAAGGCTCAAGAGTCAAGCCATCTTCAACCATGGCATCCTCCTCACGTGCCGGGGCTTCTCGTAGAAGGACAACGGGATGGACATGGTGGGAGGAGGTTAACTACACCCCATCCGTTCATGGAGGCGGTTCTCGGCCATAGGTATGCAAGCTTTGCCCGTACCGGCGAACGGGTGGCGCCGACAAAGTGCGAGCCCACCTCTTGCATGAGAGTGGGCATGAGGTGAGGTTTTGCACGAATGTCACGCCCGAGAAGAGACGGGAACTTCTTGACAAGCTTAGCGTCTACGAAGCGGTCGAAGCGACAAGAAAGACACCACGAGTGGCGGTGGATCCCGCAACGATGGGGAGAGGAACTCAAGCCTCTACAATGGAGTCATGTGGTGGATCGGGATCATGCACACCATCACCTTCACCATCAAGTCGGAATGTTACTCCATCCACGACGCCGGCACCCTCCATCTCCACGGCCTCTCAATCATTACGTGGCCCACGGCGACAATCTACACTTGGGGAGAATTGGAACCCCAAGTTGAAGGAGGAGGTGGATATGGCGGTGGCCCGCTTCTTCCACGACCACATTGCCTTTCAAGCGGCTAGGTAAGTGCAATCGATCATTGCCAATTCATCATTCATGTTTTCATCATCCTAGTCCCCGTCTCATTAGTAAATTACTTTCTTGAATAGGTCGGAATACTTCAAGGTCATGGTTAAGAAGATTGGAGAGTATGGCTCAACCTATACGCCCCCCTCATCCGAGAGCTTGCGCACTACATTGCTCGAGAAGGAGAAGCGCATTGTAGAGCAAGCGGCCGACAACACAAAGCGGCAATGGGAGAGGAACGGAGTCTCCCTCATTGTGGATGGATGGAGTGACACCCGCAAGAGAAGTATTCACAGCATGGTTGCATATTCCCGCGGAGAGATGTACTTCATCTCATCTCATGATGCATCCGGCACTGGGAAGAGCGCGGATGTGCTTGCAGCGGAGTGGACTACCACCATGGAGATCGTTGGCCCCGAGCATGTAGTGGGCTTTGTTGTGGATGGGGAGCCTTCCAATAGGGCGACAGGAGCTATTCTCGAAGGTATGTATGGACATGTCACGGTGTCCTTTTGTATGGCTCATTGCCTAAACAACCTCCTCAAGGACATCGGGGCATTACCATGGATCAGCACGCTCATTGAGGAGGCCAACACCATGGTCTCCTTTGTCGTCAACCACCAAAGACTTTGGCATGAGTTCAACAAGAGGTCCTATCTCTCTCTCCTCAAATATTCCGACACCCGGTTTGCCTACAACTTTCTCATGTTGGGCCGGTTGAAGGATTGTAGCGGTGCTTTGAGGGGGCTTTTCCTTAGCGACGAGTTTGTCGCCATGCAAGAGTCCCATACAAACACTGGCCAAGAGTGTAGGCTACGGGCAAATGACGCCTCTTGGTGGGAGCGTGTGAAGACCACAGATGCTATGGTGAGGCCCATAGTCCACCTATTGAGGATTGTAGACGCTATGCAACCATGCATAGACAAGGTCTACGAGGCCATGGATCGCATGATAGAGAAGTTGAAAGACTTCGTGCCTGACGAAGACAGATACGAGGAGATCCATGCCTTGTGTCTAGGAAGGTGGAATTCCTACTACTCTCCATTGCATGCAGCAGCTTATGTGGTGGACCCAGAATTCCAAGGCAACAAGCAGGAGAGCGACCGGGAGGTGAGCGCTGGATGGAGGATCATCTTGGATCGTCTTGTGCCTGATGCATCGGTTAGGCGCAAGATCAAGGACCAGCTTTCGATGTACAGGTCATTTCATGGCTCCTATGGCTGTCATGATGCACAGGTGACCGCTCCAAAGTTGGTGCTGCTCTATGGTGGGAGGACTTTGGTTCAAATGGACCAGAGCTGCAACAGCTTGCCATCCGCATACTTAGCCCAAGCCGTCAGCTCCTCTTGCTTGGAGCAACTTTGGAGTACCTACAGCCACATTGCCTCTAGGAAGAGGAACCGACTCGGGGTAGAGCGTGCCAATGACCTTGTCTTCGTCAGCGCGAACTTGCGAATGCTTTGCAAGAGCATGACCAAGAAGGCAGATTCCTTCACCGAGTGCAAGATGAGTCAACAAGAAGAGCAACAAGAGGATGAGGTGCAAGAGCAGCATGCCAGTGAGGATGAGACTGAGGATAAGCTTGATGCTTCTTTGGCACAAGCTACCCATGACCATGAGGTGAGCACTTCACGTGGATGATCATTCATGGATCATGATTCATGGGCCTTACTACTTAGCTCTAGCCTCTAGCCTCTAGTCTTCAGCACTTTTTTGTCATTGACTCATTTGAGTCCGTCCATGTATTCTGCCTCCTTAAGGCTTAGTCCTGACTCCCGACTCTTGAGTCATGACTCATTTTGTATCTACTTAATTATTAATATGACTCAAAAGCTTACCATTTTAGTGTAAATTTGTGCTCATTTTGATGTACTTTCAAAGTAGAATAAGTGGAGTATAAAAATTTTATAAAAAAAAGTATTTTTTGAGTGCCGTTCCCTCCCCCGTCCCCGTTCCCTACTTATGGCCGTCCCCCGTCCCGTCCCCGTCACCGTCACCGTCCCCTGTTCCTTGTGATTATGCAATGTGCATCAAGTGCTTTATTATGTTCATGGATGCACCACTGGGTGTGACTCCTGCGGGATGGCGATGAGACATATGTGAGAAGTACTTAGTGAATGTATTGTTTGGATGCATTGAGTGCTTTCATATGCTCATGTTGTACCATCAATCATGGGTCTTGCGGGATGTCCATGGGCGTAAGGCTTGCGAGCAGCCCTTAGACTGTTACTTTAGAGTAGGTAGAGCATTTTGAGGAGCATATTGTTTGCGAATGCATATATGTGTCATGCATATGTGTCTCATATGTAGAATGATGCATGGTTTTGTTTTTGGCTAACACAGTTAACGTGTTTCCACTTGGTTTTAGACTTTTGCTGTGCAGGTTCTGAAGGAACAAGCAAGAGTTGTTTGTCACTTTGACGTGACGGTGTGACCTTATTGTGCAGGATGATTTTTTTTTCATCACCCAGATGCACTTGAGGGCTATTGCATTTGTAGTATGGGGAGTCTTTGCTCATAAGATGCCTTACTGTGCCATCGAGTGCAATCGAGGACGCTTGCTATTTTTCAAGAGGGGGGTATGTCACGACCCTGTGTTTTTCTCTGGACAGTATGCAGGTGTGCACGGGGACATGGTGGACAGTGTGAATGGCATCAGATTGGAGCTAAAAAGGAAACCCATGTGTGGACAACCCCAAGTGTGAAGGGGGCGAAGAGATTTTAACTCAAAAGGTTTTAAAAACCTTTAAAATCTTTATAATGCCCTTTATATGCCCATATGCTATTTTTGGGGCCACATGTGTGCTTTTTCAAAAGGGGGGCTGGCGGGCAGTTTTCAGGGTCTCTCTCTGTTGGTATACATGCGCTAGGGTTTTCTCTCACACTTTTTGAAAAGGAGGCGAGCTGATGGCATGGCTGCTTACAGGCGCCTTTTGATGGGAGAAAAAGCGCATGGCTGCAGGCGCTTCTCTATTTTTTTGGTGCAAAAGCGGAGGACTGGACTGCTCATGCGCTGGCTTCCTCTTGTGCACAGAGGCGGCTGCTGGACAGAGGAGCACACGTGGGCTGGTTCTCTTTTGCAAGGACAGTAGGCTCTGCAGGCTCTTGATGGTTACAGAAGGGAAGGTGTTAGGTGGCTGCTGGACCGGCTGCAGGTGGACTGAACAGTTGCTGTAGGTACGGGTGTCAGCGCGTCATGTTTTCTCTCTCTTTCTCTTGGCAAACGAGCGGCTGCAGGCAGCGCTGGACAGACAGTGCGTGCTCTTCTCCTGGGTGGACAGGGGCTGGTTTCTCTGGACATAAAGGCGGACAGGGGCTGGTTTTTCATAAACATAGACATCATGTCGATGGCATTCAACTGATGGAACTTTCAGCTTCTCTTTGCTTTGGTTCGGGACTGTTTTGAGATCAGTTCGAGGACTGTTTATGGGTTGTTTTTGGTTGGCTGCAAATTCAGCTATGTGCTTGGGTTTCCGCCTGCAACAAGTACAGGTCAATTGAAAGTGTTTCTTGGCATGGGAGTGATGCAAGCTCGCATGGCTGCGTGCTCATGGAGCAGATTGTTTTCTTCCTGCTAGAAAGGAACAGAGGGACCTACAGTTATGGGCATCTCTATGTTTCCAGATGTTTCATGAGGGAACAGGTAACTAGATGTATGCCGTTGTTGGCACTATTGTTGAATGGTGCCATGAATGGTTCTGTATGGAAACAGGAGAGAAGTTTCAAAGGGAAATAGGCCTAAGGGTTTCATGTGGAAACACGTCGTAGGTTTCGAGAGGAAACATGTATTTGGGTTTCTCCAGGAAATAGGTCACATGCAGGCAGAAGGTACAGGAATGGACACATGTTTGGTACAGCCTTGCTACTGATTGGGCAGGGGACAGGGAATCCATGACAGAGATGGATAGTACCCTTGGAAGGTAGAGAGGGTTGGTACAAGTGTGTCGATTGTATGGTATGCTGTGCTGTGATACGAGTTCTCTTTTGAGAGACAGTTTGGGAGTCTGTGTTGTGATGCAGAAGCACTGGATGTGTCAAGGTGTGATGTTGTTCATAGGGTGAGAGGCTATGGATGGTTGTGGCAGCCCTGATCATGGGAGAAAGCTTCTGTAGGCAAGGACTCAATGTGTGAGAGTCTTTTGATGTGAACAATAGCTGGACTTGTTTGTGGATGCCGAGTGGATATGAAGCCATGATGCAGGGTATTTGCAGGCTTCAGGAGTTCTACTGTGACGACTGAGTTCCCAGCCTTATTGTAATCAAAGCTCTTATGATCAATTAAAGAAGTACTTTAAGGGGCGCCACTTTGTTTTGGGGCCAATCGGTGTCCGTGTACTGTTTGCAGGAGCACTCTAGCTCCCCCTGTTTGTTTTCCTTTTCTAAGTCCTCAATGGTGTTGAAGTGTTTTGTGTGCAAGTTTGTTTTTGCACCGCCCTTTGGTTTTCTCTGAAGACCGAGGCCGGTTTACAGCAGGCTGGTTTCCACCAAAACCACTCCACTCTTGATCATATCTTCAAAGTCAGGAGCCTCATAGAGGCGAAGGCACAGAGACGTAGATTATATTGCTGCTTTGTGGATTTCCACAAGACATTTGACACTATGCCTCGCGAAACAGACTTACGCAGAGATTGCAGACACTTGGGGAACCATCAGAGATGATATGGGGGATTATTGCTTTGTATGAGAGAGTTGTGGGTCGTGTGCGATGCCCGGACAGATTATCAAAGGAGCTTGCTAGCACTATTGGTGTTAAGCAAGAATGTCCATTATCTCCGACCCTATTTGGATTATACATTGATGAGCTAGCAGATTTTGTGGATAGAGGGAGGGGCAATGGATCATCTTTGGCAGATCTATATGTAGCTTTGATGCTTTACGCAAACGATGCAATACTGGTCTCGGATACACAGCAGGGGTTACAGCGGCACATGGATGGCTTGGGAGAGTTTTGTAATCAGAGGGGCTTGATGGTCAATCTTGGTAAAACCGAGGTTATGATTTTCAATACCACGGAGCAGGGGCGAGAGACCACCCATATCATGTACCAAGACAGACGTGTGGATGTAGTGACTTCATATGTATATTTGGGTGTCACCTTTACTAGCTTGGCGGGGAGGTTCTCCATGAGACAGGCAGTTCACGACAGGGTAGCCAGAGGGTATGCAACTTTAGCTTTACTTCAGAGGCAAAGCCCCCAGGCGCATTTTTAGGAACCCCATACAAAGGGATGGCTTTTTGATACCATGGTCACACCAGCCTTGATGTATGCATCCCCCATTTGGGCTCCAGGACTATCAGCGAGCGAGTGGCGAGGTTTAGAGCGCTCACAAATACTTATGTTCTCACGGATGATTCATAGGAAAACCTCGACGCCACATGAGATAGTTTTGGCAGAGTTTGTGTCTTTGCCCATGCTAGTGGAGGCACTCTTTCAAACAATGATTTATTCAACGGGTTAGGCACATGCCCCCAGATAGATTACCGAGACAGGCCCTAGAGTCATCAGAGCAAGTAGCAACATTAGGGCAATAGTCATGGTATGCAGAGGTTTTACAGTGGTTTTCACTACATGGGATGAGTATGGGCAGGCTCCCTCCATTTCAGTATGATGAGGACCATCCGACCATGAGACTCTCCCGTGTGGAGAGGAACCGATTGATACGTTAGGATTTGATACAACTATACACACGTCATACATGGATTGATCCTCCACAGCCTCTTCTTGTGAAGAGGCAACACTACCTCGATCATTTCTTCCAGCTCACAGAGGATGGGTTTGTGCAAAGACTGGGTTACATGGATGTATATGTGTGTTATGCCATGCGCACTCAAGGAGAGCTACAAGAGCCCCGAGGAAGACACGTATCTCCAGATTGTGCCACATAGATGTGGAGACAAAGGAGCATTATGTTTGCCATTGCCCAGTATACTATGAGATTCGGGGGAGATACCAGTGTCTCTTCAGGGAGGGATTCGGTCAACTCAACAGAGTTATGCAGTTTCATGATCAGAGATGCTTGGGGGGATTTTTGATGTAGTTACGATGCCATAGAGAGCGGCTATTACAGCAGCTCCCACAACAGAGCGATACTACATCTCAGACACAGATCACTGCCTTCTTCCAACCACTTAGTGGTGGGACATCCTCCACAGCTCCTTCGGTCCATACCCGAGTCACTCGGAGACGCACTATATCTACATCTCCGAGTCACTCGGAGACGCACTATATCTACATCTACTACTAGAGAAGTGACATCAGCCCGAGCGAGAGAGCTACGATCCAAGAGACGTTCTTGCCCACATGGCCCTCGCCTCCCAGGTCTCCACCAAACACAGATTGATAAGATCTTTTGGAGACATAGCAGAGAGGACAAACCCAAGATTGATCTAGCACAGATTGGGAGATATCTTGCCCCTAACCCGATGTATGACATCCTACACCCAGTCGTTGGCACCGGTTGGAGCTAGAAGCTTTATTGGATGTACCCCCCTCCCTCCCACCCACCTCAGAGTACTTAGCCAAAGGCCTTAATGAGATTTATCTCCACATTATAGAGTACTTTGTACTTTTTTTTCTCTCTTTTATATCCATTTGATGTCCATTGAGACATGATGATGATGTACACAAGTTGTCTCATAGCCCGTTTTTTGGCCTTCAGAAGATGTTAATAAAATCTTCTTGCTAACCCTAGAATGCAACAGCATAAGTGGCACACATAACCGCCTCCAACCAAACAAGTCTTGGCCTTTTACTATGCATAGTGCCATCTCCACGCGAGACCTGTTTTTCCTCACCGCCACACCATTTTGCTAAGGTGTACATTGATGCTTTATGCCTCTTTCAACCATATATGCATGAAATTCCTTCGACATATACTCCCCCTCTCTATATGTACATAGAGTCCCAACTTTACATGCAGACACATTTTCACCATGGAAACAAAGTGTTTGAAGCATATAAAAACTTTTGATTTCTCCTTTGATGGATACACCCAAGTGTGCTTGAAGTAATCATTAATAAAAGTGACAAAGTAGAGAGATCTCCCATTAGATGGAGTCCACATGGGACCACATACATCAGTGTGTGAGCTATAATTTCTGAACAATCCTTACTATTCCATTCTTCAAGAATGATGCCCATTGCATTTTTCCCCAAAATGCGTCCCTTGCATACATGCCTAACGTGGGCCTCAAGTTGTGGCCATATCTTGCCTTTTCACGTGCAACAAACTACCACAATTCAAGTGACCAAAGCGGGTATGCCATAGCCCCACATTTGTCATAGTATGTGTGGCAAAAACTGAACATGCATCATGTGCCAATCTCTCATAACTGTCCAACCTATAAATCCCATGGCATAATGTACCGGAGGCAACAATGTTGTCACCATTATTCTGTTTCCGAATTTTACATCTATCATCCACAAATCTGGCCTCTAAGCCTGCTCTAGCAATGGTCAAGACTGACAGAAAGTTCTTCCTAATGCCAGGTACGTACAAGACATATCTCAGCATGTGATTGCCCCACCATTTGCGTAGTGAGCACTACCTTTCCAACTCCTTTCACTAGATATTGCACGAGATTGTACCTCCTTGTTGAGGAGAAGACCCAAGGGAGGAAACAAAACACCCTGAGAAGTAATGTGCTTGCTACCACCACTATCAAAGTACCAAACATGTGCATCTATTACTGATAAGCATACATCATGAATAGAAGATCATATTTACAATGCACGATGAAAGCCCAATCATCATCTGCATAACTTGTTGACTCCTCCTTTTCAGCACTAGGTGCTCTCCTCCTTTCAGCACTAGGTGCTGATGCATCAACCATAGGCATGCCTGAATCTTTCTTCTTCTCCTTCTCCAACCTTTTATTGCATTCATTTATGTAATTACCAAGTTTCCTGTAATAGTTGTACTTGCCCTTCTTCTTAGGCTTGTCACCTTCTTTCTCCGCATCCTTGCTTGTAGCCACCCTTTAAAGAGGCTTTGCCTTTGCCTCTTTGATTGCCAACAAGTGCCTCATCTCCAATATGCATAACAAATCTGTTTTTCCTTGACTTCTCTTCTTGCAAGAGCACTAAAACCAACTTATCAAATGATAAGGCATTTAGATTACCCTTCAACATGAGTCTAATAGTAGAGGCAAAACTCTGGTACGAGTCCGGCAATGCATTGAGAACAATGGGCACCAATGAATACATCTCATCCACACTTGCAAGCTTCTCCTTCAAATCTTTGATTTTCGTGAGAAAACTATCAATCGAATCTCCCTCATCCATATGCTTTGACTCATGTTGCCAACACAAGAAGGCAACACGTATCTTGTTGCATACCCAGTAAAGCACAGCAATCACATCCCAAGCCTCTTTGGCACTCTTGCAAATTATGCTTCTCTTCACAGACAATGCTATCAAAGCATGTGCATTGGCATCTCTGCCATCCCATCTAGTTTGCTCCACAGTAGGAGGGGGCAAGGGATATGCCGTCAAAGTAGATCCAGTATCATTATACGAAACACCTGTAGCAACTTGCTAGTGTGCTCGCGAGAGCCCAATCACCACATTCAAAAGCCTTTGGCAACAATTACATGCCTCATCATGTATGACCACAATGGATAGTTGGTGCCATTGAACTTATCCTCAGCACCAAGCATTCCAAGTACATCATTACCAGCCATCACTACTAACAGATGCAATATCTGATCTTCACCCAATGCAGTTGTCCCAACACCCTTGCAAGTGCAATGCCACTATGTATGGCTGCAAGTAGCCCACTGATAGACCTGCAAATAATCACTCTAACCAAAACACAGAAGCACTGACTGCAAACTGGTGACTGCAAGTAACTCCTGCAAGTGTACTGTCATGCCGCTCGCTAGGCTAGGCAGCGGTGTTCCCCTGCACACTAGTGCTGCCGGTTGCAGGCTGAGCTGAGAGTGCGAAGTGGGAGCAAAGCCTGGCATCGATTGGAGCGAGGCAACAAGCAACACGAGTCGATGGCACACAGTATGTGGCACAGCACGAAGGCAACGGCACACAGTTTGTGGGCAGCGGTGTGCTCTGATAGCTGACAACAGGAAGGAGAACCTGCTCTGATACCAAACATTGAAGCTAGGGTTTGGATCTGCAGCTACACACACACACACGCACGCACGCACACAGTGAGTGGATAAGAGGACACTCAATAAGTGGATAAGAGGCCATTCACATGCACAGCAGAAAAGACCTCCTAAAGATGCCTGGCTGGTCCAAAGTGTGTTCACACGCATCACTACCATATATATGGCTACAATATCATGCTTGCCTTAGGCCCAAAGATCCTCTCGTAGTTACCATTTTTCACCACCTGTAGGCGCTTTTTTATCCGCCCAGAGGTGCCCGCCTGTAGGTGCATTTTTATCTGCCCGTAGGCGATGCCGCTGAGGAAGCACCATGTAGGGTTTTGAATCCAAGACCTCCTGGTCTTAGACAAACACCTTTACCACTTGAGGTTTTTATCACCTCATTGGCTGTCTGTCAGTGTCTTCTCCACATACCTCTAAGTTTCAATCTTTTCAATATGCTTCTTTGTTAAGGTTATGGGGAAAGCCCTGTGCATCTCCCACCATAGTATTCATGCATATCGTATCGTCATTGGTCTCATGGACCATTTTGGCCCTCCAAAAACATCAATCAACCTTTCTTGCTTTCTTTTCTCTCTCACGGTAGCAGTGTGTTGCACCAGATAGAGGCAAGTAAGGTGCATACTATGCGATTGAGAGCACATGCAACAAGGCCAAAATCAAGAGTTAATTCATCAAGAAAACTCTTTTTGATACCTTAAAACAGAAATCATATACTCTTTTAACAAGAAAAAATGTCAACCTGCACAGAACCGCCCAAATCCCGGCATCGAGCAGGCCAAATATGGAAATCATAAATCTCCACCACTTTATCTAATGCATAATTACAACCCCACTCCATGTGCAAAAGAGCTAAATGCCACCAATTATGACTGTACCTGCCATGCCAAAGAAAAAAACAATTCCAAAGTCAACAGGCAGCACAGTATGTCATTGCAGTGATGTGTGTTAAAGGAAAAGCATCAAACAAGCCTGCTATAGAAAACAATGTGCAATGTGCCGCTCTCACGGTTACATAAAAGAGCAGCAGCTATTCCATGATTCTCTGTTCTTTTCCATAAATAAAATTGCTTCCTGGAAAAGACATCTGTATTGAAGCACATGGCAAAGCTGCAAGAAAACCATGGAAACAATCAGGACCAAGGTAAACAACATGAGGAACAAGCCAGGGCAGAGGATGAGGGAACTTGGGGAAAAGGCGGGGAATCTGAGTCCATACGGCGTGTTGGGCCCACTGATCTGTCTTCTCTATCAAAAGAGCTTTTCTAGCTGCTTCCTCTGCATCATCATAATGACGAGTTTCTAAAAGAGAAAATGCAAGCATTCCATACATGTACGCCACCTCTTTGTTAGAAGGTAGAACCTGATCAAAAGATAAATGTCAGTACAACACTAGATTTCGCTTTGGAGTCATAGGAAACTAAGCAAACTTTATAAAACCGACCTTCAAAGTAAGTCTCAAGGACTCGTCAGATTTCCCCATGTTGAAGCAAAGCACTTGAGCTCTCTTCAAGGAGAACAAATCTCTTGGAAAATGTTCCAAAATCTGGCAAAAGATCATGTTGAGTTAGATTCCAATTATTGCAGTATCATTGAGACTTTTAATTAAGGAAATGAGAAACTTTAAAAAGGAATGGTGTGCACCTTGGAGTATGCACTTAGCGCAACATCCCAGTGCCCTTCTACTAATGCTTCTGCGGCAGTAATCGCCATCTTCTCATAGAGTGTTGCATCTACCTGCATACGCACTTAAGCATTACAACAAGCCTAATTCAAGCATCCAGTCTCACACATATCTGAATGTGTATGGGTTGATCCAATACCACCACACACTCAACTTCACAATATATGGTCTTTTCTTTGAATAAATAAATAAAAGATTCAAATATATGATATTTTTATCAATATAGAGTAGGAGAAGAAAAAAGCAACAAAAAAAATATTTCTCAAGCTTAATTTGCAAAAAAGTGTTAGAAATCAAAGCTCCACCTGGCCACCTCCTCTTGTAACGTTGAAAACCTGCATAAACAGCTTACGCTAGCAGCACTATTTTTGCAAAGCAACAGCAACATATAAAACTTGTTTTCCCCCAGCCAAGGCAGTGCTCAATGTATGCTAACTCATCATAGTCCACTTGTTTTTTGTAAGCCAAGGCAGAGCCCAATAAGCAGTAACGCTATTGCCTTTACCTCCCAACCCCCCCCAAAAAAAAAAAAACACTATGCTGAGTAGAAGCGGAGCAAAACTCAGCCATTTTACTTGCACTGTACATAGCTTTTTGAAAGTGCCTCACTTGCTAGCAAAAAGTGAAATTCAGTTTTTCTTTTTTAATCCAAAACCAGCCCAACAATCATCACTAAAATAGTTGATGGCAAGTGAGGGTGCTGGCAAGTGACATCACCCCATATCATCCTAATGCATTGAGACTCAAAAATCTGGACACCCAACTGGGATTCTTGCTCCCCAATCTTGTGAATCTCTGCAATAATGCTCTTGAGAATCTACTTGAGGAGCTTTAGCTTCCACAAGTTGGTCTCCGGTTATTTTTCCATGCCCTTTTGGAGAAGAAACAGTGACTTACCTACCTAGCCTTGTCCTAACTGCATGCCAACTAATGCTAAATGCAAGACTCCGGCAAATCTATGCAAGCCATGGATGCAAAAACCCTAACCTAACACACATAGATCTAGTGCAAATGGGTATTGCAAACCCTAGGGCCTAAATGTAGCCCAAAATGCAATCAAACCCTAATGTATGTATCTGGCTGAAGGCACATACAAAAAGTTCGTCTAGGTCGCCCAAATTTTTTCCATACATCCTCACAATCCCATACCTATCAATACATCCTTGAGAGCCCAAACCTGTCCATACAGCCGTGCCACAGCATCTGTACAGTCACGCCACGTCAAATCCCGCCACCATACAGGTGGTCGCCCGCCAAATCATCAACATTGTACACTCTTTACAATACCAGTCCACACGGTGCGTACTACCATGTCATCACTAATGTACCTGCATGTGTACCCGCAACTGTGTCCTTTGTGTTGTTATTACATTGTGCTTCATAGAGAGAGAGAGAGAGAGAGAGAGAAAGGTGGACGAGAGAGAGAGAGAGAGAGAGAGAGAGAGAGAGGGAGGGAGGGGGGGGAGCACAATGGAGAGACTGCACAACACAATGATGAATGAATTATAAAGATACTTCCACCATGTACATTGCTTTAATAGGCATCAACAAGCCTCATCTTTTGACCTAGATCTCAATAAGGGCTGTTCACGCCCTAAGGGGTGGTTCACACCAATGGACACACTACTAGACTTCGAAGTACCCAACAAACCCCCCTTCGGAGTGATGGAGGTGATGCTTGACAAACCTTCAATAGTCCCAGTACTCCAACACTAGCAAGAAATCAAGACATAGTCTCCGCAACTAGCTCAAAGGCTAACCAGCGCTCAGAGGCTAACTAGCATGGCTCACGGGCAAATAAGCACAGCTCTGAGGTTATAATAAGCATGGCTCAGAGACTCATGTAGCATGGCTCAGTGCGAAAGACTCAGAGGTCATGTCTTGACTCAGAGGTAATGTCTTCCCTCAGGAGACAAAAGACAGCCTACATGAATCTATCAAGACAACACCCCCCCACACACGGCGGCTCAAGGCAGGGTAAAAGGGAATGATGAAGCATTGCAAAAAAGGGTGGTAGTACTAGGTGTGAACATGCGCTTATCAGGGGCACTTCTTACCTTATATATTGAAGGCCCAAGGGTTTTCCCCCCCTCACCACCTGGTGTGAAAGGAAACCATATGGACAACATTTTATTGTAAACAGACAACCTTATCATTCTAATACATTCAGCATCATGTTGTTCTCCCACCTCTCTCTCTCTCATGGCTGAGCACCTCTCTTATACAGGTGACACCCTAGCACCCCTCCTAGCCCATATGTTTAATAGGGTCCTCTCAGAGGGCTTTCCCCACACCTGGCCATCACACACTATTGCGCCTATCCATAAGGCAGGAGACCTCATGGATCCTAATAACTACAGAGCCATCATGATCGGCCATATCTTGGCCAAGCTCTATGTATCTATACTTGAGCCTGAGCTCAACACACTAGCAAAGTGAGAGGGATACAAGGCACCAAGGCAGGCAAGATTCAAGAGGACCTTCTCCACGCTAGATCACGTATTCACGCTTTGGGCTATCATCGAGCAAGCCAAGGCACATGGCCACTGACTATATTGTTGCTTTGTGGACTTCCGCAAAGCTTTTGATACAATGCCTCACGCCCATCTCCTACAATGCTTATAGCATCTCGAGGTCCCGTCTGACATGATCTGGGCTATCATTGCCTTATATGAGTCAGTTATTGGCAGGGTGAGATGCCCCGGGAGGACTCTCTGAGGAGGTCTCTAGCACCATTGGAGTGAAACAAGGATGCCCAATATCTCCGACAATCTTTGGACTTTACATAGATGAGATCTCAAACTGCATCGACAGAGCTGGAGGCAGAGGAGCTTCTCTAGGAGGTATTCTTGTTTCCATCCTTCCATATGTTCAAGATCCTTCGTAGCCTGCACATACCGCAAGATTCGCAATCCTACCTCCCAATGAGTCTTCAAAGGCGTCTACATGAACGAGCTCAACAGCCCCACAGGAAAGCTCAAGTCCAATCTGGTATTCAACAACCAGATCAATGAACCAACAAGTTTCCGATACAAAGAAGCATCAACCGGCTCACAAGGATCATTCACTGTAAGCTTCGTGTTCGGGTCCATCGGTGACGTGATAGGCTTGCATTCTCCATCCCAAAGGCCTCAAGCAACTCATGAACATACCGCTGCTGAGAGACAAAGAACCCCCTCTGGGTCTGCCAGATCTCCAATCCCAAGAAGAAGTGGAGTAAGGCTAAGTCGGTCATCTCAAACTCCTTTGACAAGGCAGCCTTCGTCACTGATGTGCTCCACATGACCGCCAATGAGAATGAGATCATCCACATAAAGGATGATCAACGTGACCAAACCGTGTTCCTGAAAGAGATACAAGTTAGGATTTGCAACTGATCTCTGAAATCCAGTCCGTAGAAAGAAGGAATCAATCTTCTGATTCCAAGCCCTGGAAGCGTGCTTAAGACCATACAAGGCCTTCCGTAACCTGTAAACCATCCCCTTTGATCCTGGAACCTCAAAGCCTGGAGGCTGCTCAACATACACCTCCTCCTGCAAGTCACCATTAAGGAACGTGGATTCGACATCCATTTGATATATGGGCCACCGTTGAGAAGAGGCAAGGGCAAGAACAGTCCGAATCGTGGTCACCCTCACTGTCGGTGCAAAGGTATCCTCATAGTCGATGCCAGGCCGCTGAGCATAATGGTTAACCCTTAGCCACAAGTCTGGCTTTGTGTTTGTCGATCGACCCATCAGACATATACTTGGTCTTAAAGACCCACTTGACACCAATGACTGACCGTTTTGACAGTCTTGGAACCAACTGCCAAGCTTTATTCTTCTCTATGGCATCCAATTCCACTTGCATGGCTTTCCTCCAAGTATCCTACGAAAGAGCTTCCTTTACGGAAGTGGGCTCTTTGTCCCGCATGATACGAGATATCAAAGCATAGTTTACCTGTAAGAGCTCCGTTGAATGGCTCTTGTCATGCATCCTGCGTCCCAATGAGTCTTCAAAGGCGTCTGCATGAACGAGCTCAACAGCCCCACAGGAAAGCTTAAGTCCAATCTGGCATTCAGCAACCATATCAATGAACCAACAAGCTTCCGATACAAAGAAGCATCAACCGGCTCACAAGGATCATTCACTGTAAGCTTCGTGTTCGGGTCCATCGGTGACGTGATAGACTTGCATTCTCCATCCCAAAGGCCTCAAGCAACTCATGAACATACCGCTGCTGAGAGACAAAGAACCCCCTCTGGGTCTGCCAGATCTCCAATCCCAAGAAGAAGTGGAGTAAGGCTAAGTCGGTCATCTCCAACTCCTTTGACAAGGCAGCCTTCGTCATTGCTATGTGCTCCACATGACCGCCAATGAGAATGAGATCATCCACATAAAGGATGTTCAACGTGACCAAACCGTGTTCGTGAAAGAGATACAAGTTAGGATCTGCAACTGATCTCTGAAATCCAATCCGTAGAAAGAAGGAATCAATCTTCTAATTCCAAGCCCTGGAAGTCTGCTTAAGACCATACAAGGCCTTCCGTAACCTGTAAACCATCCTCTTTGATCCTGGAACCTCAAAGCCTGGAGGCTGCTCAACATACACCTCCTCCTGCAAGTCACCCTTAAGGAACGTGGATTTGATATCCATTTGATATATGGGCCACCGTTGAGAAGAGGCAAGGGCAAGAACAGTCCGAATCGTGGTCACCCTCACTGTCGGTGCAAAGGTATCCTCATAGTCGATGCCAGGCCGCTGAGCATAATGGTTAACCCTTAGCCACAAGTCTGGCTTTGTGTTTGTCCATCGACCCATCAGACGTATACTTGGTCTTAAAGACCCACTTGACACCAATGACTGACCGTTTTGACAGTCTTGGAACCAACTGCCAAGCTTTATTCTTCTCTATGGCATCCAATTCCACTTGCATGGCTTTCCTCCAAGTATCCTAAGAAAGAGCTTCCTTTACGGAAGTGGGCTCTTTGTCCCGCATGATACGAGATATCAAAGCATAGTTTACCTGTAAGAGCTCCGTTGAATGGCTCTTGTCATGAACTCTATGCGATCTTCGAGGTCCGCCCTCTATGGTCCACTCGGAGGGAAGCATCCTGCGTCCCAATGAGTCTTCAAAGGCGTCTGCATGAACGAGCTCAACAGCCCCATAGGAAAGCTTAAGTCCAATCTGGCATTCAGCAACCAGATCAATGAACCAACAAGCTTCCGATACAAAGAAGCATCAACCGGCTCACAAGGATCATTCACTGTAAGCTTCGTGTTCGGGTCCATCGGTGACGTGATAGGCTTGCATTCTCCATCCCAAAGGCCTCAAGCAACTCATGAACATACCGCTGCTGAGAGACAAAGAACCCCCTCTGGGTCTGCCAGATCTCCAATCCCAAGAAGAAGTGGAGTAAGGCTAAGTCGGTCATCTCAAACTCCTTTGACAAGGCAGCCTTCGTCACTGCTATGTGCTCCACATGACCGCCAATGAGAATGAGATCATCCACATAAAGGATGATCAATGTGACCAAACCGTGTTCCTGAAAGAGATACAAGTTAGGATTTGCAACTGATCTCTGAAATCCAGTCCGTAGAAAGAAGGAATCAATCTTCTAATTCCAAGCCCTGGAAGCCTGCTTAAGACCATACAAGGCCTTCCGTAACCTGTAAACCATCCCCTTTGATCCTGGAACCTCAAAGCCTGGAGGCTACTCAACATACACCTCCTCCTGCAGGTCACCATTAAGGAACGTGGATTTGACATCCATTTGATATATGGACCACCGTTGAGAAGAGACAAGGGCAAGAACAGTCCGAATCGTGGTCATCCTCACTGTCGGTGCAAAGGTATCCTCATAGTCGATGCCAAGCCGCTGAGCATAATGGTTAACCCTTAGCCACAAGTCTCGCTTTGTGTTTGTCCATCGACCCATCAGACGTATACTTGGTCTTAAAGACCCGCTTGACACCAATGACTGACCGTTTTGACAGTCTTGGAACCAACTGCCAAGCTTTATTCTTCTCTATGGCATCCAATTCCACTTGCATGGCTTTCCTCCAAGTATCCTAAGAAAGAGCTTCCTTTACGGAAGTGGGCTCTTTGTCCCGCATGATACGAGATATCAAAGCATAGTTTACCTGTAAGAGCTCCGTTGAATGGCTCTTGTCATGAACTCTATGCGATCTTCGAGGTCCGTCCTCTATGGTCCACTCGGAGGGAAGCTCCATAACACCGGACTCCCGAAGGGTGTCAAACAACCACCTGGGTACTCAAACAGAACGCGGAGCCTCCTGCTACTGCGGGGGCTCATCTCCAGCCGCGGGCTTAACCTCTACAACTGACTTAGGCTGTCTAGCTGGAACAATAGACTGGGAATCATCATCACACTCATCTGCGTCTCCAAGAAGTGGCAGCTCATCAACAGTGGAAGCAAGAACATGCTCATCAAAAACAACATCTCTGCTGACAACAATCTCGTTCCGCTTTGGGTCATACAACCTATATCCTTTGGAAAGAGAGTTATATTCCACAAATACAAGCTTCCGGGACTTCGAGTCAAGCTTTGCCCTCTGCTTCTTTGGAATGTGAACATAGGCATCACTCCCAAACACACAAAAATGGGAGACATCTGGTTTCCTGCCAAAATAAGCCTTAAATGGAGTTATCTTTGGTATTGAAGTCATCGGAGATCGGTTGCGGATATGGACAGCTGTAGCCACAGCCTCTCCCCAAAGTGGACGAGCAAGATCACAATGCCCCAACATCGTCCTCGCCATCTCCACCACAATCTGGTTCTTTCGTTCAACCACTCCATTCACTGAAGACGCACGTGTATTGGCCAACTCCCGCTTGATGCCATGTTCCGCACAAACGCATTGGAAGAAAACTCTCCTCCTTTGTCAGCCCGAAGAGTTTTCCAGACTCTTTCTCCACCATCACATGCCACTCCTTGAACCAAGCAAAAGCCTGGCCCTTCTGGGAAAGGAAATAAACCCATGTGAATCTGCTACAATCATCAACAAGCAACATAAAATACAAAGAACTTCCCAAGGATGTGTCTGCATAGGTCCACACAAGTCAATGTGTACCAACTCCAAAGGTTTTGAAGCCCACCTAGAAGCCTGCTTCAGAAAAGATTCCCTATGCTGCTTACCACAAATGCAAGAACTACAGCGTCCCTGCCTACTGCCAACATCTCGCAAGCCATCCACCATCTGGTCCCAGAAAGCCCGTTGCAACGCATCCACATTGAAGTGGCCAAAACGGAAGTGTCACAAATCACCGATCTGAGTGCTTGTCAGAGAAGAGAGTGCTAAGAGTTTGTAGATATCGTTCTCCACTCCGCCTTCCCAAACAACTTGGCCTGTTTCTCTGTCTCGTAGAGCAACAGAATGCTCCTCAAACTCCAGCCGGAAGCCAGTCTTGCAAACCTCATGCAATGACAATAGATGAAAACCAAGTGCTGGGACGTAAAGAATACGAGAGAAATTCCCCCCTTTGCCATCAGGAATAATCTCCATCCTGCCCTCACTATGAATCGGTATAGTAGAATTGTCGCCAATGAAAATGCGACCTGACTATCATTTAAGATCCTGTAAGAACTCAAGCAAAGGAGTCACGTGCCTGGAAGCACCACTATCAAGAATCCACTCCCGAGTATCCCTGACGATGAAGCCAACTGCCTCCTTGCTCGAAGAAGATGAAGCATCTGTGTCCAAAATCTCCAAGTGCACAAAGGCAGGAATCTTTGCAACGGCTGAGACTAAAGAATCAGCACTCTTCCCGATATTCCGCTTAGGACACTTTCTCCAATAGTGGCCTTTCTCGTCACAATCGTTACAGGTCTGCTCGGCCTTCAGTTTCTCACGGTCTGAATCGGGCTTCTTCTCAGAAGACTTCTCGGATGAAGACTTCCCTTTGCCTTTATTGTTGTTGTTGTTATGGCCTTTCGATCGCTGGCCAGTCAAGGCCTCAAAACCTCCGCCCTGTGGAGGGTTCGTCAAACGCTCTTCCTAGTCCAAGACCATAGGCATAAGCTCCTCCCACGTGATGGTGCCGAGCCTACCACTGGTGATCAAAGAGGAGTAAAATACTGAGTACTGAGAGGACAAATGAGACAACAATGTGATGGCCATGTCCTCTGAAGATATCTCTTTCTCAACCTTAAGAACCTCCTACTGAAGGGCTTGCAACTTCTTGATGTACTCCCGCATCGTCAAAGACTTTGCAGGATTCATCACCCGCATCTGCGCTTCCAAAGAGATCCGCTTCATGGGTGATACCCTGTTATACAGAGAAGCCAAATGCTGCCAAATCCCTCTGGCCAGCGTCATATGCTTTATATGATTAATCACTTGTGGTGTGCAAATAAGGAAGATGGTAGAACGCACACGGGCATTGACACAATCCCACAATTGTGCCTGAGCCTCCCGTTCTTTCCTAGTAGAGGGTAACAACTCCTCGTTCTCTAGCTCCGGCCATGGAACACCAACCACAATGAAATCAGCCAAGTCATAAGACTCCAAGGCAGACTCCGTCATTACCTTCCATATGCCATAGTTGTTCCCGTCCAACTGTCGATCCATCGGGAACGTGGGGAGTGTAGGAATCTTCATGTGCTTCTCAGCCATCTTAAGGGTTCACAAGGTCTTGTGAAGGGAGGGTGGGTGGGGAAAAAAATGAAGAGGAGGCTACAAATAGTATGCAAGGTGGCTGTTCAACGGTGATGGCCGCCTTCTACCCGATCTCCAAGTCCCAAACAGCCCAAGCAATCTCCAATCAGCACCACAAATCAACAAACCCTAGAGTTCCCACTATCTCCAAGCTTCAAGCCACCTAGGGCTCTGATACCATGTCAAAATGCAAAGCGGAAATGAAAACAACTGCTGTAGAGGGCAAAACACAAATGAGAGAGGGAGAGATATACACAAGAAAATCCCGAATATGATACAAAACATGTGTGGTTATATGGCCCCAGGCTGCTGGTCGGCCAGCCCAAAATAAGCCGACAGCAGCCGGACATGTTCACAGCCAGCAATAAATACACATGACTTTAAAAAAACAGTCGACCAGCAAAGAGGGTCCGGTCGGGTAGCATAGAAACAGTCGGCCAGCATCTGATACGGCCGACAACCAAAAACAGTCCTCCCACACCTAGCAAAAATGGAAAAAAAACTATGGAGAATGAGGAAAAATGGGGGAACACCTAAAATGGGCGGGCACACCCACAACAGAGACCCTGGTGTAATGTACAGACAGAAGATGACTGTTAACAGTCTCCTCCCGCCGCCACTGCTCATCTTTGAGATTCGGGATTTGGATTTGGGCTTGAAACTTGAAACTTGGACTTGGGATTTGGACTTGGAACTTGGAACTTGGACTTCGAACTTGGACTTGGGATTTGGACTTGGAGCTTGGAACTTGGAACTTGTTGCAATGAAATATGTTCCATGTGCAAACATGGCTGACTTTACCTCAGTCATGTTCGCATCCAAAGTAAACATCTTGCCATTTCTGTTACCCTTTGTAACCAAGCAACACTGATTTTTAAAGTCTTCTATAAAATATCCTTGAGAATTAAACCTCACCTGCAGACCCTACTGAACCATCTGTCCAACAGAAACCAAGTTCTTTATAATATTTGAAACATGAAGTACACTAAGTACTTCATTTTTCCATCCTGTATAGACAATGGCACTTTACCAACATGCACAATGGGATACGCAGTATCATCACCTCTTTCTACATAGCCTGATTTTTCCATTTTCTACATGTCTCTGAAATAAAAGAAATACCGCAAGGGACGCCAGGGTTTGGGACCAATGCAGTTCTCTTGTGCAAGAGTATTCTAACTCCCACTCTATCTCCCTCTTTATTTTCAAATCTCAATTCAATTAAAGTACTTGTGTGTGGCGAAGTGTTTGTTTACTGCTTATCAGAGTTTTTGAAGACCGATTTCAGATGACCTCATGCCGAATAGTCCCAAATGGCCATGCGCTACAAATCTGACTAGACTATAGCCTCCCCTTATAAGGCCCTAACCCATGTGGGGTTACCTCCTAATCTTGGGTTGCCCTAACCCTAGTTTGGACGTAACAGTTTTGAAAATGTTTCAAAACATTTTTGGGCGTGAAACATTTCATTGCTTTTGAAATGACAAAACGTGTTTTTTTGTTACTATAATTTGAACTGTTGTCTTTTGCTCACTATATTTGGCAACTTGGTGATTGAGAATTACCACAAGTTTGTAATGCGAACATTCAAAATACCTAAAGGTGACAGAAGGGAAGAGGGTAGGGTGGTCGGGGAGGCATGTGTTGGCCCATCTTCCACACCTAGGGTGGTTGTTGATGACCTTGATTCATTTTTTGCACATTCTAGTGCCACATTAACAGTTTTGGACGTGTTTAAATGCATAAGTATTTTTTAAGTATTCCGAGATCAACGCTCCCAGTATACACAAACCAAAGTCGACCCCACAAATGAGCCATCACGACAACCAAACTATGTTGACACTAGCTCAAGGAACATAACATAGTCCGTTGTCACGCCATGCCCACCCCATTGGATGTTGTCAGGTGCAATCCCCATGTATTTCAAACCAAGACTCACTTTGCGCTGGCACTGCCAAATCTCCCAAATCCATTTTTCTTTGTCATACATCACTCCAAAATGTGTTGGAAATTGGGAGCCTTAAAACTAGAGCGAGTTGGAATTACGACACAACTTCCGGAGAGTAAAGGATCACATATCTGCTACACAGGAGAGTTTCTGATACAGTTTAGCTACTCATGCCAAAATTTCTCTATGATCACATCGCCACGGCCAAAGGTCAACTGGATTGAGATCACAAAGTTAGAAGGGATGATCTCAACTGGATTGAGATCACAAAGTTAGAAGGGATGATCAGCTCACAAACATCAAGCTTTTGTTTTTCTGGTCAATGGGGTTTTTGGTTTGTAATTGAAGGGGTTATGAATTGGCAACATCATTTTTTTCTCCTTACTTAATTTCTTCGTTTTTGATTTAGAGAGAATGTGTTTTGTATAAGGGTTAAAAATTACAGAAGGATTCACTCACTTACCAGGAAACTCTTAGCAGCTGCCAAGAGGGAGAGTGCATCAGCAGAGCCACATTTAAGGGAATGCAAAGCAGAGAGGGCAAGGGCGAGGGCACAACTGGCGTCGTGTTCCACTGCTTTCAAAATGATCTTCTGATTTGATCCATAAGTTAACACCTACGAGAAACACACACACACACACACACACACACACACACACACAAAACAAGAAATTAGATTAACACAGACACACACACACAACACGAAATCAGATTAACACACGCGCACACAAACACACACCACCCACCCCCAACAAGAAATCAGATTAACAGGGAAAGAAAAACAAGATTATCCAAATATATAAATCTCTCTCACACACACACCTCCAGGTAGTAAGAGTTGATGTGTTGGATGCAAGCATCCGAAGCAGTGTGGACTTGATGGCCCCAGTGGTCCA
The DNA here is from genome assembly GCF_041138505.1 of Cibotium barometz. Classification (NCBI taxonomy): domain Eukaryota; kingdom Viridiplantae; phylum Streptophyta; class Polypodiopsida; order Cyatheales; family Cibotiaceae; genus Cibotium; species Cibotium barometz. The sequence continues at coordinate 5,254,445 of NC_141069.1, read as the reverse complement.
GCTTGTAACCGTGAAGCTCGTTTTCAAGAGAATCGGTGGTTTTTCGCATGATGGGTTGCTAGGGGTCGTAGGCACAGAGAATCGCAGAAAACTTGTATATACGCTTCCTCAAACCACACGTGCCTCTCGAGTCATCACACGATTCACATGACACGAACAGATATTGTTGTTTACCTTTCACGTCAGCAGCTTACACTTTTGCACAAGGCTTTATTTTCACTTCTGTTCTTCCTTTTCACTCTTCCCATGCCTTATAACCGAACTTTCAAAAAGCGAGCTGGGTCATTTACTCACACACACACATATTTATACATATATATATATAATTTACATTGATTTTCAGCCAGATTTATGTGGCCTTAACAGTTGTAAATTAGTAAATTAGAAGTCAAAAACATTCTTGAACTTTCTAATCTTCAGCATTCTAACAGTTTTGACCGTGTGTGTGTGTGTGTGTTTTTAGTCTTTTACATCAGCACTCGAAAAAATCAAGAACCTTATCTAACTTGACCAGTGAAAATGTTAAACATGATTATATAACAACATATTTATATACAATAATCATGTTACAAGTAAGTGGAGCCAGTGACTCCATTATTTGGAAACTTTTGGTGTAGAGCATAAACCCAAAGATATTTTGAGAGAACAGATCCTGTTACCTGCATCCATCCAAACATACAAACAAAGAGTGAATCGGTGTGTGTCTTGCAAGTGTCATAGGATCTACCACATGTGATAGATGTCACCCAAAATATCTTATGGTTTATGAGGTGATGGGATCTAGTCCCTTGATATGTATTAGGATTGTCACCCTAGTATCATCCCTAAGTAAAGGGATCAAACCTTATCTTCATCTATAAGTATGGAAGACAGTTGGCTTCCAGATACTATCAAGACAATTGGCCTTATAGTAATCCCAATAACCTAGTAGTTATTCAATCTATCTCCTCCTGTCACGTAAGTAGAAACTAGCATGTATTTGTTTCAAAATTTCGTGTATCTCAACAAAATACCCTAACTCATAAACAAATGATTTAGACAAATGATTGTCATAGTAATATCCTACTATGAAAAATTCAGAAAAGATACCATGAGGCATGTATGCCTATCAGAGGCAGTATTAAGACCCAAAAAAATGTCGTATTATGAGCATTCGTGGTGTTATAACCCGTAAAAGCATCCATTTTGTCATTCTAAAATAGGAGCTATATCATCAACAGTATATGCAATCATCCATGTAAAGCCGTATGAAAATAAAACGTCAGAATGCCATTTAGACAATATCATTGCAGTAAGCTGCTATTCAACCATATTTCTAGACATACATAACCTTGTATCCTCAATAATCACACAATATGTGTGCATAAGGAATTAGGACGTTCTATGTTAAGATTAGGATCCCGGTTCTGCCCGTCAGCAAGGGCCAAGTGAAATTTTAATCTCATAATAGTCGTTAATTACTCGACCGTAGGTGTAACCTACAGGACGAAGAGAGCTCAACAGAGCAAGCCCGATGAGTCATAATCAAAAACCCATAGTTATGCAAGACCAAAGGTAAAAGAGATTATTAAAAACTTATTTGTAGTATTAAAAAACAACCAGGGCATTGTATATCATTCCCAGTTAAGCGCATCCCAGTATCATCAATAATCCAACACTCCATGTGTGAGGGGATTTAGGGCATTCATAACTTCAAGATTTGCCCATATTAGCAGAGTAGGTGTAGTGTTAATCATACATAACAGTCAAAGTGCAGCATGCAAAACTGAAATAATCTCAAAAACCAAAGAACATATTTTCATCATCCAAATATTAATCCCAAATAGGATACCCCGAGAGGTATGTATCTTGTCATCCTTTAAAGGTTGATAACATGAATATTATGGTCAGAGCATACTATGGGTTTCCATCAAGTCCTTAACCCATAATCAGATACAAAGTTAAAAACAAACAATAATATGAAAGCCATCGTGGGATTCCATAAATCAATAGCAAGTTCTATAAGTTACCTGAGAGGAAGAAGAACTCCCTATTATTGCAAGCACAATAGACATAGCACAAGTGTTATGGCTCACCCTAAACACATCCAAAAAGAGATTACCTGGTGAACCGCAACTGTCGTGAGGATCTTTCCAATGGCCAAGCTCATAACCCTTGAAGTCTCCAAGCTCTACAACTCCTTGAGAAGCAATTCCACCGCGTCTCCCGTGAGCGTTGTCACACCGCCGCGTTACACTATGGGTCCTCGTCCCTCCTCTCACCTCACTTCACTCACACACACTCACTAGTATGCATTAGGGAGAGAGATTAGCAAGAGCAAGGCTCAATTGCACAATGGGAGAGTATGTTGTATTATGAGAGAAATTCACTTATATACATGGCCATAAGTGCTCACACTCACTTAAACTGTGGTCGGGCAGGCACTTTAGGCTCATAAGAGGCATAATGCTATTACAATGACTACTCTCATAATATATCCATGAAGTATATCGCTTAGGACTTCATCCTAACTTGCTACCACACGCTCTTGAAGCAGGAATCGCCCATAAATACTCCGTTATACCATTACGGGTGCCCGTCCAAGTTGTAGCTTTGGACACTATTGCTTCATATCATGAATGTATGACCCTTTGGTATATCTACCGTAACTCCTTGATGTAAGATAATGGTGGTAACTCTTGTTAATCCTAGAATCGGATTAACATTCCCCCCTTCTTGATGACAATCGCGTCCGCGTGTCCGCGTCGAAGACCTTTGTGTGGGGAGAATGAACAAGCTTTGTCCTTGATGGCTTTGATGTTGAATGATGTTCAATGGTCTTTATTCCTCCGAAAGGAATAAGAAAAGATAGTTAATGAATGAAGAGGTTAGTGGTGTATTGGGAATTCCTAATGGGGTGGGGGGTTTTGCGAATGATTGCATTTTTATATTTTGTGAGCCTTTTTTTTTTGCTCACTTTGTTTTCGACAATCATCGGAAGGTTACATGTGATTTTTGTTAGTAGGGACACTAAGTGATGTTAATAATGGGAGAGAAGAGAGAGAAGGATCCGGAGGAACGTAGACTTAATCATCAGAAACGAGATGGTGATTCTCAGTTCCTCATTTGATTCATTGAAGCGACATTTATCATTTGAAGTAATTGGCTTGTGATGATGTCCCTTTGTGTGGCAGGATTCTTGTCAAATGTTGTTGAGTAGAACCTGATCCTGTCTTCTTCTACCCATGTGCTTTTTATGTTTTAATACATAATTAAGTGCTCTTAGAAGTAGATTTTCATGAAGTATAAGAATTGAGTCATATAGACTCTTGTTGGACTGCTCTGTGTTGAAGTAGCCACTTGTTGGTGAGGATTGAAAGAATTACGTCGACTTGCAAGGCTAATATAAAGATCTTCATCACTATAGGGATTGAAAATCATTGAGTTGTGAAGATTGTGGCGTCGTTTGGAGAGGTTTGTAATTTGAAAGAAAATTCCAGGCAATGGGTTGTACCATTGACCAGGCTTTCGCCCACCATGGCCCCCCCATCCAGAGATGTATCTGGAAGTTGTTGATGGTGAGGCTTTGGTGCAAATGTTCTCCAGTGCATGAGTATGGATATGTACTCATGGAGCAGCTGCTACATTAATTTAGCCAAAAGAATAGTAAGAAATAAGCTTAACAAATATATAGTGGCTATTGTGTGTAATATGGCTTAATCCATGAGTGATGAGGCTTAAATCGTGAAAGTGCAGGTTCTTAAGCCGTAAGATGGAACTCCTTGATTTTGCAGATTTTGACCCTCTCTTTTCTTTTCTTTTCTTTAATAAAAATAATCTAGGTTATGATTTGCAAACAACAGCTTCTTGTGCGCTCATTTCTCATTCTCAGAGGAGTGACAAGAGCATTGTTATTTTGTTCTTGATGTGCTCTTAAATCTCCGTATTTGATCTTGAATTTGTTGCTGAAATGATGTCGAGGCAGTAGGAAAACTGCTGATTGTTTGCCTTGAACAAACAAGCTCTTGTGTTGATCTTGAATTTGTTATTTTGTTCTTGATGTGCTCTTAAATCTCCGTATTTGATCTTGAATTTGTTGTTGAAATGATGTCGAGGCAGTAGGAAAACTGCTGATTGTTTGCCTTGAACAAACAAGCTCTTGTGTTGCTAGTGCTGAATGCACGAGAGTGGTTGAGTGATTTGCTTGTTGTTTCTTGGGCCTCCATTTCTTGTCGAACTATAGGTGAAGTTGTTGGGGTTGAAGTCGGTGGTGAGGTTTTCTTCACATTGTTCAATTTTGGTAACCATATGATGGAATTACTATCATAGTATCCTTGTTGTTGAAGTACATGCACAGGCACCCATCTTTGATGAACACTGTAATTTGGTTGCCGATGTGCTTGATGTTGAGACTTTCTTCTTTGTGCAAGCTTAGGGGACTTTGTGATGCACTTAGAGACCCAAGATTTGGTATTTCTTTGGTAGTACCCTTTGTGCAGCAATGTTTTTGGTACCCACACTTGTTGCATTGGTGGAGTTCTTTGAGGAACTCGCATAGGCTTTTGTGGACGTTGTTATGGATTACTTTTCTTCTTCCTTGGCTTTCGAGTGCTACGTTGAGGAAGAGGTTTTGACTGTCGAGGCACCCAAATTTGATTGGCACCTTCATAGTAGCCTTGAGGCACCCAAATTTGATTGGCACCTTCATAGTAGCCTTGAGCTATACTGCTTTTCCACCCACATTTTAATACTATTAAGATATCTTGATTGTGGTTCTCGTGGTGGAGTTTTCTTTTGGGGTGATGTGGAAGGTTTGGGGCCCTCCTTGACTTTGGTTGGCACTAAGGCTACAGGTTTGAGACTCATGGTGGGCATTGTTGATGATGATGAGGTTAGAGTCTCTTGTTGAGTGGCTGTCTCGATGACGAGGCCTTTGAGCATGTGGTTCTCTCCTTTGATGAGGTTTGTCGATGAAGATGCATAGGATCAAGGGCCTTTCCTTTGAGTTCCCTATTAGAGCTAGATGGTTTGGCTGTGGGAATTTCTTCAAGAATACATATCGATTGCGAGGTCTTGGCATCGAACTTCGTAGGTAAGGATGGGATTGAAGGAGTAGATGCTTTATTTGAGTCAGTCGTTGGCGCAAATGGTAGGTCATTGTGTAGAGAGGCTTTTGTGGAAGAGGCTTGTATCCTTTTGCGTTCATCATAAATATCCATTAAAGTTGGATCCTCTTCCTTACAGTATGGTACTGTCAACTTTTTGTCGTTGACCATCATGATGACTCTATCGCTAGCAAAGCGCAGTGGTGCTTGGGCAGCAACAGTCCATTTATGGCCCAAGATTAAATCTACTTCTAACACATAACCACAAAAAGCTTGCAACAAGTGAGGTGGTTAGTTTTAATATGCATTGTATATTCAAAGTACCCCAAACATGGCATGTTCAAGTCTTGTGTGAAGGTAATCCTTTCAGGATGTGCCATGAGTGTTGGTTGACCTAACAAATCCCATAGCTCGAGGGTCATGAGATTGTGTTCTCGTGTTGGATAAAGCTGTGCTTGAGTTGTGGTGATTTTATTCGTAATTTCCAATCCAACCAACCAAAATCCTAGGGATCTTTTCAGTAAGATATGTTGGAAGTTCCGGCTCCTCCAAGGTTTCTTCCTCCCGTGGCAATTGTACATTGCATGTAGGAGTGTTCAAGGTGACTGTTTGCATGGATTCATCTAGTAAATACAACGATTCACTTATCCAAGGTCCGCCATATAATGATGACATCATACTCAAGGGAATCTAGGGTGACATGAAATGTAAATTCCATATCGCCATCGATTGTTCGAGTAGTGTATCTAAAGTAACCTGGAACTTCAATGTTTTGTTCATTGGTTCCTTTTGCAAGACTATTGCTTGTCGGGGTGAGTTTAGGTTGTCCCAATGACACCCAAGTGTCTATTGTCACCATGATATTATGACTTGCTCGAGGGCTAATCAATGTGTGTTTGCGCTGAACATCATTGCCTGTAGGGAAATCCAACCATACCATGATAGAATCTTCCAAAGGAACCATGGGTGTTTCGGTTTTAGCTTCAGGTCCTGTGTTTGTTTCGTATTCCCATTCACTTTTATTCTCTGTTTGGGTCTCAGCTTTTTCAAGAGTACCCAGCACACTTGGCCCTCTGACAATTCTTAATGAGGGCTATTTGGAAACTTGCGAATCCTGATAGTCCTATTTTATATAGTTCGTTATGTCCTTGTATAGCTCAGGTTGAGCCATTAAAGGTGCAAGTGTTGATGTGAGGCTAGCTTTATTATTATCAGAGAAGAGCATTCCTCCGAAAATGAGGGTTTGAGAGACTGTTTTAATCTTGTAAGGAAATTATCGAATTCCTTACGTGCTTTCTCAAGCCTATAATTCGTACAATAATCTGTCTCAAATGACTCTTCTATATAGTAGAGAGTATGTCTTCCTCTTGAAAGGGAAAGCAATACTCATATAGGCTTTGTAATTTGGTTGCTGTTTAGGATTGGCATTGTGAGGCTCAATCACAATCGGTGACCTTGTAAGACATTCAACCAAGCTAAGCATACTCTCCTGAGCTTGCTTTTTACGTTCCACATGTGTCATGTGATCATTATTATCCATTTGGGGTGGTTGGGTGGGTTCTAGTTTTTTTATTGGTCTATGTAGTGCACTGAGCGAAGAGTAAGAACTTGTTTCATCCTCACTTAGTGATGTACTAGAACTTGTTTCATTTTTTGACTTTCTTTGGTTTGTTAGTTTTTCATTATGTTTACCCATGCGACGAGATCAAATTTTCTTTTGGGTTTTTATATCCTGTGTCACACTTATGGGTGTCGAGGTTTGTTTGGTGGCCTTTAAGGTGGATGCTTCTGCATCATGTATAGCTTTTGGCTCTTTTGTGTTTATGTCCTCTTTTGGGTTTATGTCCTCACAGACTCCTTTTCCCTGTCTTTTAATTTGACCTTGGTTTCGATAATTTTTTGTCCCTTGTTTTTCTTGGATTTAGAAGGTTTTGCTCCTTCTTTTGGGTTCTGTTTTAAAGCATGTTCTTCTACCCATGTTGAGGTGTTGTCTTTTACATTCTTTTTGACTATTTGTTATGCCTTGGCTTGTAAGCGTGTAAGCACATTCAAGGGTACCGTGGCTAATTGCCCATTTTGTACACTTAAGATGTTAAAAGTTGTATTTTATGAGACAAGTTGCATTAAAGCAACTCGTCTTGGGCAATCTTGGAACATGTGATCAATGCCACATCGTTTACACACTGGTTTCAAGGTGTCAGTGACTATGGGCATGAAAGTATTCCAAATGTGCAGTCTGCCACCTTGTGAGGTCCACGACAATAGAAACACTGAAGTGTCCGATTAACTGTTCCTTGAGCAGTTTCTACCCTTTGGATTGTTTCTGTTTGGTACACGGGAGATGAAGGTTTTGAGTCCATTGTGGATGAAGCTGGACACTTTTTAGTATCATGGTCAAAGGTTTTACAATATATGCAGTATAAAAGGACAGGTGCCTTGTATGCACAATGAGGATTGGGATGGTCGTAGTGATTGCATTTGACACAAGGCATTTCGCTCCTCACTTTTATAGGCATTAAGGATGTTTGGTTTTGAAGTTTTCATCCTCTCTTATAGATATTGGGTGTAAGATTTTAAACAAGGTTGCATAAAATTTTGGGAATGTCAATTCTGAGATTGATCTTTCTTTTGCCATTGCTTCACTTGGTTTATATGAGGAACACCTTGTAGCATAATCATCTTCTAGCATGTTGTCATCTAAACGTATTGCTTCTTTACAACATTGATCGAATGTTTCCGGATTGGATACAATGATTAAGTTGTGTAAGCTGTTATTCTTCAAGCCCATCATAAAACATCTCCTCAATTGAACATCGTTTAACTTTTCCCATGACTCACAAACGTGAGTCCAAGAGTTTTATTTGAGAAGGATAAAATCTCTAATGGATTCATTAGGTTGACACTCAATTGAATATAGTTTTGTTACTGCACTCCATCGATCACCTTGTCTGGAAAAGCCATGTATAAAGGCTGATTTCAAGGTTTTGAAGTTGGTCTTGATCGCCGGTATTAATGCGATGAACCATCGACTAGCTTTTCCTTCTAAGCATAAGTTCAGCGCATGTACCTTAATGGGACAGTTGGGATTTACAAAGGCTTCACATCTCTGTTCAAACATTTGAATGAATTGAACAGGGTCCTTGTTGTTCCATCGTATTTGCCCATAATTTTAGAAATTTGTACGGCCGTATTTCTATATGAATCATTGAGACCGTATGTGAGTGCTCTTGTTGAAAGAGACTCAGTGAACTAGTCGGTGTCCAAGGTGTGGGCATCCAGGAAAGGGTTGGTACTTATAGGACATGGTGTGGGAATGTTAGGCAAGGGACTAAAGCCCGGTGGGATCAAAGTCATAGGGGGTGTAAAACCTGATGACACGCTTGTTATAGGCATGGCCAATGGCATCGAGAGGTGAATTTGTGGCATGGATCTCAATGGCTCGAAGATGTCAGCCACCATTGGGTTCAGTCCTTGTGTGACCCTTGGCAACCCCTCCATCGTGGCCATGTCGGAGTGCCTAAATGCTTCTTAACGAGCAATTATAGTTTTTTTCTTTTTTGCTTTTTATACTTTCTCTCGGCCCATTTTACAGTCTCAAGAGGCTTGGCGTACTCTTCGTTGGATCAAACGGGTGTCCGTTTGCCCTAATTAGCTTAGGCACTATACGCATGTGAACGACCTAAGAGATATTTTTTTAGAAAAAGCGTATGCTAGGAACTTCCCATATGGAAGAGGAGGTCCTAAAACCTATTCTCCATCACTGTCTTAAGACGAAAAAAAATTCAAGGATTTTTTCCCTATTTCGCATCACGTTTTTGAGAGTTCCAAAAGGAATTTTGAAAAACTTTGTATGAGAAAGTTGTAGTATTTTGGACTACTACAACTTTGTTTCCCTGAGTCGTCCGTGATTTTGTCGTTTAGACCCTCAAAAAGTAGCCCGAATATGCCTCGACATCGTTTTCGTTGCTGTTTTTTGCGATTTTTCATGGTTTTTGGGTTGTTTTTTGCCTTGATTTCCATGTCAAATTTTGAGGTTGCTGGTTGGAGGCCAAAATGATCGATTTTGACTTCGGACGACCAGTCCAAAGTCGAAGAGCTTGATGTCTGCTTTCCGATGAGCCCTAGAGCACCTTCATCAAATATACGGTTTAGGAGATACGGGCCTCCAAACAAGGGTGTTTTCAGAGTTTTTTTCCCTCTCCCCCACGTGAAACTCTGCTGGTGTTTCATGTCGGACTTTACGAAAAATTAAATTTGGTTTTTATTTTTATTTTTTTTATTTTTATTTTTTTTAACTGTGAATTGGTGTTTCTCGCCGTCGTGAAACAGTTTTCATGCGTGAACCGAACTTCATGCGAAAATTAATTAATTAATTTATTTAGCCGCGTGAACTAGTGTTTCACACTGTGAACCGGTTTTCACGTGTGAACCAAACTTTACGCAGAAATTAAATTTCTTTTTTTTTCACGCCATGTTTTCGTGTCAGATTTCCGTTTACGTCATTTTTTCATTCACGTTGGATTTTTGTTCACGTCATTTTTCCGATCACGTCGTTTTTTCGTTCACGTGATTTTTTTGTTCATGTCGGATTTCCATTCACGTGGGATTTTTTTTTGAGGTCTAGTGGTGGGAAATATGAATTTCTCTTTTTTGGGGGGAATATTTTTTGAACTTGAAATGAAAGGGATATGGGCATTTTCCTAAAAAAGGTAAGTGGAATAAAAAAAGTCAACCTTTTCATGACACACCTTACACCCTTCATAAATGAACCCCAAAATGGACAAATTGACAACTCATGAGCATCTTCTCATTGAATGCTCATTAGCCTTAATGAGTTATGTAAAAAAGTGATTAAAGATTAATCTTTTTACTAATCTTTTCCTCTTTTACACTAATTAAAGACTCTAATTAACCACTAATCCCTAATTAATTCACACAATTGAGCACACCATTGGATAGAGCAAGGAAAAACTAATCTTTGTGCATCAACAATTGTGTAAATTAATCTAAATTAGGAGATTAATTAGACTCTTAATTATAGTCTCCTCTTTAAGGCAAAATTAAGTAAAGAGAGTCAAATTTCTCTAATTAATCAAAAAATTGATGTGATTAGGTGTTTTGATGCATTTAGATGCTCTCAAAACACTTAAAAACCCCAATTTCGACTACTCGTATAATTAATTTAGACCCCAATTAACACATTTTCTAAATTTTTAGCCTCTTGATAGCCTCGAACAAGATTAATCACCCTTCATGACAAAAACCAATCCACTAAGAGAAATTAGTCAAATTCAAGGGTTTTTTTTTATGGTTTTAAGAAATTTTTTGAAAGATTAAGCTACTCGTAATGCTTGCTAACACTCGAATCCAAATAATTTTAATCAAAAACACATAATTAAACTAATATTAATGATCTTAGATCTGTTTAAACTAAACAGAGCTAACATTCACTAAGAAATGCATTCTCTTACATTAATTAAACTAATATTAATGATCTTAGATCTGCTTAAACTAAAGAGAGCTAACATTCACTAAGAAATGCATTCTCTTGCATTGTTTGATGCAATGGATGCAAACTAAGCCTACGATAAACTATTTGCAAACCTTAAGAACATGAAAAACCATAAAAACAATAACAAAAATAACAAATTAATCTAAAAATTAAGCAAAAGCATTCTTTTCAAAAACAAAAAAGAGAGCTATTCTACATCAAATCTCACACAAATCACCATCAAACAAAAAAGAGAGCTATTCTATATCAAATCTCACACAAATCCACATCTTTTTCATGGAAAATCATTAATCAAGATAATGGGCAATGGGTTATGCGTAGATTAGAGGCAAAACGATGGAAAAAGCCAAGGGATGGCTCCTCGGGCAATGCTTTAAATTCATAGTTTGATTTTAAGCATAAAAGAGGAACTACTATCATATTTTCATTACAAGCTTTTATTCTTCAGAAAAAAATTGAGAATTATCAGTAATAGCAGTAGCGAAGCTATGGTAAAAATTTTAGAAAATAATACATATCTTATTTTTATGCATAATACTAAAAGAGGACATCCTACCATATTCTAGGATTGGACATCCTATGCAAAAAGAATGATTTTCATCATTAATATTCTAGATGAGGATAAATAACCTATTTAAAAGCAATACCATTAAGAGGTGGAAAAGTGCCTACATCATGATAATATTCTAGATGAGGATAGATAAACTGTTTAAAAGCAATACCATTAAGAGGTGGAAAAGTGCCTACATCATGATAATATTCTAGATGAGGATAGATGAGCTGTTTTAGCAATACCATGACTGTGGGGCTTAGTCCCGACTCCTCCTCTCCACAAAACAAAGCTTTTAGTTTTAGACATGAATAGATTTTTAGAAGATTTGATTTTTAGAAGGTGCCTAATGGAGTAAAGAGTCTTTTATAAATTTTGAAGCAAATTGGTAAAAGGAAAAGGCAAATACGTTAGCTTGAAAAAGCTTGCAAAGCCTACAATAGCAAAGCCTACAACAAAGGACACATCGTAAAAAATAGGACAAAGGGAAATGTGCAAGGACCTTGGGACAAAGGGAGAAGGCAATCTTGTGACCCTTGAGTTTAAGGGATAAAGAGTAGCCTTGGAAGGCTAAACAAGTGATATATTTCACCAAAAAAACCATACAAAACGGTCGCTCCTGAGGAAGAATGGCCCCTTCTCTTGGACACAATGGAATTCGCCATACCACGACTCTTTAGTTTGCATTAAGCGTGATTAAGCAAGGAGTTAAGTGTTGGGCCCCAAAGTCCATTCACTCCACATTAAAATTTGGCCTTTTATCATAACCCTTTGGACAATAATAAGAGGATGATCTTGCACAGAGCCCGGTCACTCCGAAAAATCTAAAAATTAAGTTGGTTTACATCATATTTACCCCGCCTTCAAATTTCAGCAAAAGGGTGAGTTATTCTTATCGAACATCAATTATTTTGCGCCTGACCGACTTGGTTATCACTCGGATCTTGGAGCATGAAGATTTTTAATCTCGTCTCTTCCATGACATAAGGGCTGAATTAACTACTTTAAATAGGAGGGTCGACTCGAGACGAGTTATATATCATCTGCAACATACGAGTGACAAATAAGAAACTTTTATTGCTTACTTTATTTACTACGTTTTATATTTACAAAAAATATTTCTTTCCTTTCTCTTTCTTGTTAATATGAGTCACAATCCACAACCTCCTAGTATTCAAGAGCAATTAGATGCTTTACAAGCACAACTTCTAAGTGAGAGGAGACAGCGGGAAGCTTTAGAAAGAAAGATGGATTGTAAAAAGCAAAAAAGAGGATCCTCAGTTTCTAACACAACAGATTCTGAAGATGACTGTATTTGCAAAACAGTCCAAGATATTTTTTCAAACTCAGAAATCGAAGAAAGGGAGTAAGATTAGCCGTAAAGCTTTACTTTTCAAAATTTTGATGGTAAGAAAGATGCTCACACAATACTTGCATGGGTTAGTCAACTTGATGATTACTTTTCGGGGGAGAAATTCTCTAAGAAGGATAAAATAAAGTTTGCTAGTAATCATTTAGTAGAAAGTGCAACATTATGGTGGAACGTGACTCATAAACGAAAACACAGACCTCACTCATGGAAGGAGTTTCAAAAATTGATCAAAAAGGATTTTCTACCACCAGAATATAAATCTAGAGCTAGACAACTGTGGGCTATCCTTAGGAAATTGGAGAAAGAAAATGTGCCTGAATATATTGATAGATTTTGCAAACCTTACTACAACTTCAAGCCATTAAAAAAGTCCATACCAAGGATTAAAAAAAGGAAGGCACAAGCCTCATGTGATCAAATGTTACAGGTGTAGAAAGGAAGGCCATTATGCATTTGATTGTTTTGAGAAGCCAAAAACTCAGGGGGTGGGTTGCTGCTGCGAACATGATTGATTATGGTGATGATGACAAATGACCAAGATAAGCAAGAGGGTAACTTCGAATCTAAGTCTTATGATGATTATGGAGGTAAGCCTTAAAACTTTTGTTTATACTCTTTTTGAAAATGAAGGAAACTATTATAGGAAACGAAGTCACTATTTTACACGATGATGGGAGCACCCATGACTTCATTTCCGATAAACTAGTGAGACATTTAGGCTTAGAGACCACATCATCATAAGTCAAAGTTGTATTCAGAAGCACAAGATACAACTGTTCAAGACTAGTGAAGAACCTTGGTCTCATAATCAACCCCTACGAAGAAGAAAGGGACTTCTTAGTAACTCCTTGGAGTGGATATCATTTTGGGAATGCCTTGGAGACACTAAGACAATCCACAAATTGACTATGATACACATGAAATGTGGATCCTTAATGATGGAAAATCTTTATGTCTCAAAAGTCAAATGGAAAAGGAACTAAAGCCTTTGGTGAGTCATACTCAAGCAAAGAGAAAAAGGGAAAAGGCTTACCTCATGTTTATAAATACAGTCACTGCCTCATAGACAACACCAACTAGTCTATCTCATGCAAAATTTATTTCCAAATTTTTGGATTGTTTTCTTGAAGAATTACCCCCTAGCCTACCTAAGTCGAGAATAAGATATAAATTTTTCTTGGCAATTCAGCACCTTGCAAGGCACCGTATAGAGTCAATATCGTTGAACAAAAAGAAATTCAACGGCAAATAGAGGAAATTTTGGCAAGAGGGTTGATTAGACCTAGTAGCTCACCTTATGATGCGTCAGTACTTTTGGCCAAAAAAGAAGAATGGCACTTACCGTATGGGTATTGACTATAGAGCTCTAAATAAAATTATGGTAAAGAATAGATACCCTATCCCTAGAGTAGATGACTTAATGGACAAACTAAGAGGGGCAAGTTAGAGCATCTTTTAAAGCTCAAAAAGGTTTATCATGTTGATCAGTCCAATGGAATTGTGTAGTCTTCTTTACGAGTTCAATCAAGGGATGTGCACCACATGCAAAATTCTTGACAAACCTCCTATAGTTACTACATAGTCCGAAAAATGATCGTAAATCATGTATGTCATGAGGCATGGGGGCCAAGTAACAATACTCTCGATCTTTTTAGGATCTACCGAGATATTCAATCTTATCTTTTAAGAAACTACTTCTCTCAAGATTGAGGTAAAGTTGGTTCTCTTTCAAGAGTGTGAATACTAGCGCTAAACGTTTTTCATGTTATTCAATGCTTTTACTAAAAACTAGTATGTTATCCAAAAATCACAAAGTTTTGAAGTTTGAGGAAAATCCGATTCATCATATGACTAAAAGTCACTGGAGATTGGTTAATCCTCCAAAGGGCATTACCAAGAATTCGTAATGAATGGTTTGTGTTCAAAATGTAGTGTTATAACAACATGATTTCACAAGAACATTCTTCATAGTTGTGATCGAAGCTAGCCGTTATGGAATTGCATGTTTAGAGGTTTCATGGAATTTTTCATTACTAGAATCGACAGATTACAAAGTTTTGAAATCAATTTGCTTAAACAAAACAATACTTGCAAAATATATCCACAAAAACTCACAAAAAATATACTATCTTTATAAAAACAAAAGTAGTTTTGAAGGAAGGTTGCATTCCGTGTAATTATATTATATACATGTACACATATTGTTGGTAAAGAATTTGCTCAATGCTCCACCCTCATGTTCACTTCAGCAGGTGACGGATGTGCTCTATTTTGTAAGGCTCCCTATGTAAGAAGTAGCCATTGTGTGAGCACCCAAGCACTTGATAGTTCACACTTTAGACACTCGATGTTGGTGAAATATGGTTAGATAGTTAGGAGATAGCTTATTTAGATTTGGCACTTTGCTAAGTAGGCTGCATGTTTGTATGGTCTATGAGGTCAAGACACATTTTTTTCAAGTTGGAGGGCTGGAAGAATTAATGTAGAGCTTGTGGTTCTTACTTACAATATAGATACTCACAAGCTCCACCTCAACCATTTTATCTCACATATGCCTTATCTTATTTTTTGATTTTATTGTCTAAAAATTCCTTGATTCTCCTACCATGAGTGAAACTAGTTTATCATGTCTTACTCCTTGCATGCTATTACCTAGCCCCCTATTTGCTTCCCTCTCATCTTTGCAGCCTTGTCTCTTACCTCCTTGCTTGTTAATAGTGAAAGATTGTTGAGGAAAACCACTAGCACTTCTCAAATATCAAGGATAGTGGCCACATCTTCCCTTGGAGATACCCTTAAAGAGAAAGTTTTTTCTTAAATCATTATTGCCTTTCATTTTATTTGAATAAAGAAATCTTAGATGATTTATGACTGCCATATATCTCAAAATTTGGACCAACTAGCTTGAAACATGTGCAAAGGTCAATTTAAACAATTGTGGTGGTTATGAGTACCAGCTATAGATTGTCCAAACTCTAATATAAAGTCCACATGGCTAGGTACATGACTGCTATGTAGCAATCATAATAATCATATGCATGGTGGTTATGGGTCAAAACTCCATGCTCAATATGACTAATGCAAAGTCCACATGGTCCAATAAACAGAGTCCTCGAGAATACAAAATGCATGCTGGGGAAGAGTGCTCGAAAAAAATGTTTTTTTCAGCCCTTAAAATTAAAGGTAATGCTAAAACCTAACCAAGATTTGGACCTTAAAACCTCTAAAAACCATACTTATTTCGAGATTTACAACCAGAACATATAAAATTCATCTCTTAAAATTAAAGATAATGCCGAATTCTAACCGGGATTTTTAAATTTCAACCGAGAAAATTACACTACAAACTAGGTTATGTGAGCATCGCTGGGGAACTTGAAAGTCCACAAACAAACAAAGTCCTCTTGAATACCACATACATGCTAGGGAAAACAGAGTCAGAGTCTACATGGTCCAACAAACAGAGTCCTCGAGAATACCACATGCATGCTAGGGAAAATAGATAGAGTCTACATGGTCCAACAAACAGAGTCCTCGAGAATACCAAATGCATGATGGGGAAAACAGTGGACTTTAAAGTCCACAAACAAATAGATCCTCGAGTATACCAAATAAATGCTAGGGAAAATAGTACAGAATCTAAAGACATTTATCTTCATTGTTAAAGAATTGTTTTGAGGCTCCTATCTTGCAAGTTTTATTTCATTTCTATAATGAGCTGAAGTATGTGTTTCATTTCTAGAACACACGATGAATTTGAATAGGGAATTTCATGTCCTCTAGAGGTGGTCACAATGAAATAGAATACAAAAACATAGCTCATACAAATGTTAAGTTGTGTCTACCATCTCTCACCTTACAGCTTGCTAGCGTGCTAGGAGTCTCTTGCTAAGTAAGAAGTGTTTGTAGATGCAATTTCTAGGGTCTCTAATAAAAAAATGTTTTACTTGCATTAGACATGAAAAACATGGGATGTTTATGGAGGTAAGCACCCTAAAGAGAAGGCTTAGTGAGTTGGATTTAACCTTTGATGGTGTTCTTGATGGAACATCACCCGCTATTACTGCTTATATGACATCTACACTGCCACCTTAATCTCTACAACTCCATAGGTTTAATAACAATATTTGCTTAGAAAAGAGTAAGCTAATGCTTTACATTGCTTGCAAAAATGCAACCTGAACAAGTCTCCCAAGCTTTGAATCAGAATCTCCTTCTCACATCACTACTATAAATGGGGAGTTCACATGATGCCTGTACCAGAGATGAGAGGGTTGGTGAGAGGCTAACATGATAGAGCAAGAAGATTTGCTACAACAAAAGATAGAGAATAGAAAAAGTAGCAATGAGAAAGAGGACGATGTGCCTCTTGGATCTAAGGTGTCAAAGATGATAAGGGGCACAAAACGCAAATTTGATACAACTAATATATTTGATAGAATTGTACCATTTTTACGTACCAAAAGGTAGCTATACTACCAGCTACAAAGTCCAAAGTGTTTTGGAGATGAAAATTTGCACCCTAACAAGTTTCATGAAGAAAAACTCAAGACTAGTGCTGCTAGACATTGGATAGTGATGTTTGTTGGACATCTTCTGTGCAAACATATTGCCAAGATTGGTGAGTTAGCACAACCTTCATGCACACCTCTCCATTCACTTGGCCAAAGAATAGAAAGGGGGAGAAAGGAAATGGCAGATCCACCAAATCCAAGATATGCAAGAAATTATGAAGTAGCTTTTAGAGTTAGGTAGTCCACAATGTCTATTTAATATGTGTAATGCAAGGGGGGGGGGGAAAGGAAATGGTACATCCACCAAATCCAAGATGTGCAAGAAATTATGAAGTAGCTTTTAGAGTTAGATAGTGGCTTTTAGTCCACATTGTCTATTTACTATGTGTAATGCCTTTTTGCTCCATTGTAATTTTATGAAAACGAGAATTTTTTAAAATGAAGATTTTGTTTCTTCGATGATACTTTGGAGAACATGTCCTAGTTGGCCAATTAATGCTGATTCAAATTAATTCATAATTCATATTTTTTCATGTTAATGTAAAGAGCCTTAAAAAATGGAGCTGCCCCTTGAAGAGCATGCAATTGTAGGCCCTAGAAATGAACCTATAAACATGAATACAAAGCCAACAAATATGGAGTCACCCCCTTGCAAGAATGCAAAGATAGAGCCTGAAAATGCAGAGTCATCAAATGTAGAGCCTCCATCCATCAAATGTAGAGCCTCCATCCATCAAATGGAGAGCATGCAACTGTAGACCCAAAAATATGGAGTCTTCAAATCTAGATCTCGCAATCGTAGATTCGGATTGGAAATGTAGATGTAGGGGTCAAATTTTTTTAACATGTAAACGTAGAGCCTACAAATAAAAAACGAGGGAATGAAGAGCATGAAAAGGCAAATGTTATTAACATTTGAGATGATGATGGGAGTTCAAAGGTGGAAAAGTGTCTACATGATGACAATATTCTAGATGAGGATAAAGAACCTGTTTAAAAGCAATACCTTTAAGAGGTGGAAAGAACCTGTTTAAAAGCAATACCATTAAGAGGTGGAAAAGTGCCTACATCATGATAATATTCTAGATGAGGATAGATGAGCTGTTTTAGCAATACCATGACTGTGGCTTAGTCCCGACTCCTCCTCTCCCCCAAACAAAGCTTTTAGTTTTAGACATGAATAGATTTTTGTTGCAATGATACTATGCAAATCAAGGCAAGGGGCTTCTAAACATTAGAAATTTAGATGTCTTTCATAATTGTCAGCCCTAAACTCAACCTCACCCTTGTTGCCCTTGTTGTGAGGCACGATACATACCATTTCCTCAGATGCTGTTCAAAGCATTTCACAATTATCTTGGACTGTAGTTGCAATATTTTAAAGATCTAGGTTTTCAAAGTAGTCCACAATTATCTTCTAGAGTATAGCCTAAGATTCCAATGTCGATGAAGTAATGAATCATTGTTTTCATGACCTTTGGAATGGTAGACACACACACACTTGCCATTGATACAATCAAGTCTACGGTTATGAAGATTAGCTAGCTACATGCATATATAAAGCTAGCTAGCTATTTATTGGAATGAATCATTGTTTCCATGACCTCTGGAAATGGTAGACACACACATTTACAATTGGTACAATCAAGTTTGTAGCTATGAAAATCAACTGGCTACATGCATGTAAAAAGCTAGCTACATGCGTGTAAAACACTAGCTAGCTAGTCACATAGTTTATTGATTGTCAAAATTGGGCCAGTTTTACTAGCCTTGAAAACCAGCTAGCTGGGGATTTCACAACAAGTTAGCTAGTTTTTTTCTATACCAACAAGCTGCTCGCGGGGGTTTTCACAAGAAAACAAACTATATGCCACTCTTTAACTAGCTAGTTGGTGCTAAAACTTGCTAGCTAGTAAATTCAAGCTAGCTTATTTTCATTGCTAGCAAAAGCTGGTTGGTTATTAGGAGCAAACTATCCATTACTCTCTAACCTACTAGCTAGTTGAAAAAATGAGTTAGGTGATTGGTAGTAGAAAAACAATGACCTCAATCCATTTGTCAACCCCATGTTTCAACAACCACTTTTAATGGTAGAAAACATTGTTTTTCTATTTTGTAGCTCGCTTCAACCACCTCCTTTTGAGTTTTGTAATATTAAAAGCGTACCTCAAGAAGCGATGAGGGCAAACCCATTGTTTTTAAAGATAATCACCATCGTCCGGAGACTATACCAACGATTCAACAAAATCAATATAATATTCACCCCAAACGTTTTTTTGAGTTTAATTTATTAACCTTGAAGATGCATATTCATAATAGTTAAAAGAAAAACTTTAGGAAAGACTACCTTTTGGGGTGGGGTGCATATTAACCTTGAGGATGCTATTTTTTTAGCAATTGACACGTGTCAAAGGTTTCCTTTATCTTCTTGAATTTTCATGGCAATGGATGTGGTTCCTAAGAGGAGACCACTGCACGATATTAGCAATCTCATGAAGATTGACGGGCGTGCTTCCTACTTGCCTTGTCATCATGAGCGTGATGCATCCACATCTGCTGTCCCCACAGCCCAATCTGATCCTTAGCAACCATCTCCATTGTCCGGAGAGAGCGCAAGTTGATCCTCGACCTCCTCCACTGTGCGCCGAGAGAGGAGAACTTCATGCATTGCCATCCCGGGCTGTGACGCCTCCTAAAGGGCCTTCTACAGTTTGAAACTTACATGCAGTCAAGAAGAAACCTATTACTCCCGCTACACGTAGTAAAACTTCTTCTTTGATATGTAATAAGTAGTAATAGGTTTAACAATTTAACCAAGTAATTCCAGAGGAATCACTTGCATGTTAGTGCGTTTGGGGTGCATATTAGAGAGCCTTTGTTGATCATAATTGTTTGTCCCGTTGACAAATGTAATTAACACACTTTATTACTAAATTGAGTTGACAAGTTAGTAGAATAATGGACAACTAGTGCAATGAGCCGCCACTGAGTGGTTTGTTTTCATGACTGTTTCCTTTGCGCATTGTTGTTGTCCAGGATCCACACAACATGATGGAAAAGGTAAACAAGCTTTCACAAATGAAAGAAATACTGAGTCAGAACCGTCTGTCCACAAGATAGGTCGCTTCCTGCCCGAGAAGAAGACCAAGTTGTTTGAGGTGTCGAAAACCGTAGCAATTGAAAATCGTGACATAAATCTATCTTGCTGAGAACCACTAGAAGAGTTTATAAGAATGGATTGCTCCAAGGGTTTATTTGTAGTTGAAAAAAGGACTCACATAAGCCCAACTTCAAGTTCTTCTCACACAATATCTCCAGTGTGAGGAGATAACGAGAGGACATCAACTGTATGCTCTTTATGGACAAGCTGACTTGAAAAACAAAGTTTGATTGTTGCCTGTTAACCTCTTTGAGTGAGCTTATGTATATATGGATAATTATATAGCTAACAAGCTTGGTGCTTCACTCCAGAGCACTTTGTTGAAAATGGTTCGAACTGGAAAATACTAACCGGCAACATCTTGGATAATTCCAAAGACTGGACTAGCATGAGTGGGAGAAGATCCTCTATCGTTTGGAAAGTCATGAAGCTTCCTCACCTCACACACTGCATGCACATAGAAGAGATCTTCTTTGTAGATACTCCCGCTGCCAGATATTTCAATCATGTATATGCATAATCTGCCAGAGAAGAACATGAAGATGACAAAGGTGAAGACAGTGATGGAGGATATACACATGAAGATCTGCATGGTGAGCACACCACAGAGCTAGGGAGTTATGGCAATCCCATCGTCATTGGCAATGACCAAGAAATAGCGTCACAACAAAACTACAGTGCATTATATCTTTCAATGTGGGAAGGAGCACACAAGTTCAAGAAAGCGATCGTCGATGGAGATGAGTTCGTGCCACTGTGGCTCTACGAGAAGTATGTAAATTTGTTGGTCTTACTGAGGAGGAAGCTTGTTTCCTCTAGTTTTCTTTAGCTTGGATGTTTGGTTTATATACTTGAGTGGATTTTGGGGTTAGGTGTATGTACACAGTTATGTCCTCTTGTGTTGCTTCTTTCCATATATAAATACAATACATTGACAATTTTTTCCTCCTCTTATTGGTTGTGTATTTAACCATTTCGTAAATGGGAATTATTTATTTGAGTGTGTTTGAAAATGATCATTGATTATTTTTCAAAATCAATGGTGCAATAGCTACTATAGTTCGAAACGACGTGTTTTCTAAAGTTTGAAACGTTGTCTTTCCTAAAGTTTTTGATTTTTTTGTTGAATATGCAACCATAAAAAATTTAATTAATGCGTATAAAAGCCTTTTCAATAATTGGGAGAATTGTATATATGTCTACATAAGAGCTTTAATCTCTTGAGGACACTAAATGGGCGTATGTGTTTGATCCTGCCTGCATCACCCTCGCTTGCTTGTGCGCAGTCCCCTCCCTTCGTCGCCTTGCTTTACCTCCCCCCTCCCTTTCATGCTTCCACCCGCTCCCCTCTCTCCCATCTTCCTGGTCAAATGCTTTTAGCTTTCGGGTTTTTTAATATGTGGCAAGTTTCAACAACTTTTGGTCTTGAAACCCCAAGAGGACTCCATGGCAGCCACTCTGTTATTCGGATCGAGGCCATCGTTCCTTACCTCTCTTTTTTAGAAGAGGATCTCTAGCTCCTCGCTTCGATTGTGGCACCTTGGTATGCAATATTGATAGCCACCCAATGCGCCAAAGTTCAGGGATCTGTTTACAAGTAAGCCTTCTCGTCAGCACACCTAGAAAGATCACTAACATTCATCCCTTAGGGCGTGAGTTTCTTGCAGCTTCAGATAGAGTCATGCAATCGAGCCCCTTCACACTCCATACAGCCTAGGCCTTCTTTGTGAGGTGCCAACAAGGCTTCGTTGACATGGTGCTTGACCCTTTGGCTTGCATCTCAAGCTTTTGAGTGTAACAGTCTACTTTCCAAGTCTTAGGAAGGAATACCTTCCTCTCCTCCCAGTGATAATGGTGCTATCAAAGAGAGTGATGGAATCCCCTCCCATTGCCTCCGCTTTGATTCTTGCATGGACGGATGGGATTCCATCCCTTCGTATATCTGACACACCTCGCTAGAGCCCTCGTTGGCAGTCCGTGAGGCCGCCTCCAACTGTCCCCCTCGGCGGGCCTAGCTCAGACCCTCCCTAGGGTGGGCAAGATATAGGCCCCCCCCAGCAGGTAGTACCAGAGCACCACAAGACCCAACTTCAGTTTAGACCGGCACAAGAAAGTGGCAAACTGTTCGCCCAAGGTAGAACTATCGGTCAACTTCCAGAGCAGAGACGTGCCAGGCTAGTTGGATCTAGGAGGATACGGTTGTGTTAGAGAATCGTTAATGAGAATTTATCTCATCAGCTCCCCGATGATGATGGCCCCCCCTCAATACCTTCGAGGAACCACCTCCACCCCCCCTTCTGTGGTGGAGACGGTTACCTCATCAAGACCCCCCTCTAGGTTTTTAGTTCTCGAGAGGCTCGTTTACCCTCCAGAGCCTACATTAGGGTACATGCAATGTTGATTGCGATGGTGTCCACAATGTGCAGAATTAGGTCTACAAGAGAAAGGGATTGTAAAGGTTGCAGGCAATTTAGCTCATCTCCTTTCTTGTAGTGACTCTAATTTTTCAAGTAAGGCATTATAGAGTTCTGCTATTGACATCTTAGTGATCAATGTCTCTTTTCTCTTTGCCTTCACTAATTTAGATGAGGAAGAGTTTATATCAAAGGTATCCATCATGTTGTCGTTCAAACAAATTACTTCTTTGTAACATTGATTAAAAGAATCTCGATTGAGACTATGATCAGATTGTGCAAAGTGTTTATCTTTAACTCCATGAGGAAACATCTCTTCATTTGTGCATCACTAAGTTTTTTCCCAGTCCTCACATTATGAGTTCAGGGTTTTAATGTGTAAGATGTAATTCTGTATGGTTTCCTCTGCTCTTCAATCTATCATGTACAACTTTGTTATGACACTCCATCTATGACCTTGTCTCAAGAATCTGTAGATTAAGGTAGTCTTCAAAGTTTTAAAATTTGCATCATTCGTGAGTTCAAGGTTTTAATGCATAAGATGTGATTCCATACGATTTTTCTAGCTTTCCACTCTATCACATGTACAGCTTTGTTACAACAATCCACCTATGACCTTGTCTCAAGAATCCATAGTTAAAGGAAATATTCAGAGTTTTACAATTTACCTTAATTGGTCTTGCTCGTGCTTCTTCACTAGAGCTTCATCCAAAGATAGGGCAATTTAGTACCCTTTTGATGAAGTCCATGGTGTTATTTACAAAGATAGTTGATGAATTTGGAGCTTGGAGAACCATGGTGGCAGCTCTTATTTCTAGGTGTTCTGCTCCTCCTCCTCACTTTTGCGTTTAGTTGGCTTATTTCCTCCAAAAACTCCTCGTTGGCTGAAGGAGTTTTGCCTTCTTAACAAGGAACCGCTCTGCTAAGTGCCAGTGGAAGATGGCTAGATGGGTTTAGGGAAGTGTAGTTTGATACATTATAGTCGATTGTATTGTTGTTTCCAATAATTAGTCTAGATCAATAAGGGTTTCACTCTGGTGAAACAACCAGTCTCTAGTGCTTCCTGAAGTACACGTGAAATCGATTTTAGATGTCTGTTTTGCTCAAGATCTACAAAATTTTTATTTATTTTTTATAACACAAAAATAAAGTCTTCTTTTTTTAAGTTTGTTTTAGTTTTTTAATTTATTTTTTAGACTCACGTCTCGAAGTTCACACCTCTAGACTTATGTGGCCATGCTCACATATGTAGGTTCATGTGTCCAAGATGGATCATGTTTGTAGGTTCATGTTTCTAAGCTCATGTCTACAAGCTCACATTTGTAGGCTTATGTCTTTTTTTGTATGAAATACGCTCATGTACTTTATTTTTATGAAATAGATCTACTTGGGACATAGATTTTATGTGGTGTATAATTATGCAATAATTACACTATAACGCCCCAATAATAATAAATGGGAAGAAATTTTCTTGGAAATTATAATTGGTATAGATTATATAATAAGAAAATCCTTAAATGATAAGAATTTTCCTTGGAAATTATATTTAAAGAAAATCCTTAAAGGATATGAGTTGAGATATCCTTGCAAGCCTTTAAGATAGTAATAATGGGTGGGTATAGTATTAGGTATACCTACCTCTAGACTCATGTTTGATGGCTCACATGTCCAAGCTCACGTTTGTGGGCTCATGTGTTCGCGTCTATAGACTCACATGTCCAGATTTGTGTTTTTTTCATATATAGGATTATGGACTCATGTCTCCCAACCCAAGTGCTGGTTTAGCCTAGTTTTTAGAGTTTTTGAGATTTTTTAGACTTGGTGATTAATAAATCTAATCTTAGTTAGTGGTGGTTATATGAGTAATTAAGTATGTTTTTATTGTTATTTGTTAGATTTACATGTTTTTAAGCTACCAATTTAAACAATGAATGAAAAAAATATGAAATGCACGAACATAATCAACTATGCCACTCTAATCCACACCTAATGGAGCTTAATGATTATGTTTTCAAAGCGGATTCTCCTAATCACAATAATTACTAAGCTATTCCTTGGCTCAAAGCAATGAAATCTAAGCCTTTTGGGATCCAAAATCATGCAAATCACTAAGTAACTAGGATTTTTTTTCCTTCCAAGATATGAAAAAAGAATGCCCTAATATAAATAAACTTTAAATCAAAATAAAAAATAACTACCTAAACATATCAAAGTGCAATAAAGAGGCCTGCTCATTACATGGAGTAGACAACATGAGTGTTGGTCACCATCCTAGATCTCATATGGGAGAAGCTCACCATGGAAGCTTGAGCCATAGGCATCAAGGTAATGTATATTCATGAAGAATATAAAAAAGATACCTTACAATTATGAGCCATTATCTTATATACCTTGGCCCATTTCACACCCAAATTATTATGTCCATGCCCATAAGCCTAGGCCCCCAACTTCCCAACATATGAACATGCCCATAACCCATGGCCACTACCACATTACAAACCATCCCCACCCAAATATGTTTTGTCCTCGAAACATTCTTCGACTTCATTGGTATGAGGATGTCCATCACTATATACATGTAGATGCACCATGTAGCAAAACTATCCCAAAACTATCCAAGAGAGCATAGCCATGCTTGAGAGCTTCATAATCCCATGTAATGCTCTCTGAACAACCACTAAAACATAGCCTTATGCAATACACACTCCCCATGAAGTGCATATATCAATAGCATCCCAATTGAGCATCATATTAACCTCCAAACAATGAATCTTAGAAAATTACAGCAAGCATATTCATTGTATGGCTCAATTCTCCCTATCGGATGCATTCAACAAGTGCTCATATCCATCCAATATGTGGGCGAGCTGCCATGTAGCTTCATCTTGAGGTAATCCCTTCCATTTAACAAGGTATTCGCGTAAAGAACGATTGTGAAGTACCCGTTCCCTCATGGCCAACACTCTCTCGAGAATATACTCCACCATACCATCCTCATTCATAGGAGGTAGCTCATCCAAGAGTTGCACTTCCGGCCCTACGTATGCCTTCAAATGAGACACATGAAACACATTATGAATTCTTGTAGTAGATAGAAGTAGCAATTGATAGGCTACTTCACCAACCCTTCTCACCACCTTGTATGGACCATAGAAACGGTGTGCAAGCTTTGTATTAGTGTTTCCCTTGAGAGAACCATAATGTGTCTTGGGAATCCTCAAGAATACATAATCCCCCTCCTTCCAGTGGTCTTCGATGTGCATCTTCATAATGCTTCATCTTCTCTTGAGACTTCTTGATGATCTCTTTGCATGTTTGCAAAAGAGATTGCATTCTTTCCACTTCATTCCTTGCATTGGGATTCACATTGTCATTCTTGAATGCTACAATCGGCACATGTACCTTATAACCATACATAGCCTCAAAAGGCAACATTCTAGTGCTCATAGTGCTATTGTAGGCAAACTCAGCCAAATGCAACCAATCATCCCAAGCATTTTTCGTCTCATAACAATAATGCCTCAAGTAAGTCTCAAGCTATTTGTTTACCCCCTCGGTTTGACCATCAGTCTTCGGGTGAGAGGTCGTACTTGGAGCCAATTGAGTACCCATACTCTCAAACAATGTACGCCAAAATGTACCCATGAATTTAACATCTCAGTCACTCACTATTTGTTGCGGCATGCCATGCATGTACCCACCATGAATTTAACATCTCGGTCACTCACTATTTGTTGCGGCATGCCATGCATCCAAAACACAGTCCATGAATTGGCGTGCAACCATAGATGCTACGTATCTCACTTTTGTAGGGACAAAATGGACATCTTTAGTCAATTGATCAACCACAACATAAATGTTATCCCACCCTTTCTTGGTGGTAGGAAGACCCGTGATAAAATACATTGCTATATGAGTCCATTTCCCATCTCGAATGGGTAAAGGCTGAAGAAAACCACTGGGCTTTTGTGTGGGATCCTTATTAAATTGACAAGGCATACATTTGGCAACATACTCCTTCACATCACTCCAAAGGCCTTTCTAATGGAAGCTCTTTTTAATGGCATCATAAGTTTTAAATAATCTGAAGTGTCCCGCCATGGGGGAAGCATGCATCTCATCCAACACCTTCTTCTTGAAAGCCGAATGAGGTACAAGATACACCTTCTCTTTGAAGTAAAGGAGTCCATTTTGTAATCGAAAATGAGGTAACTCTTCACAAGTACCAAGATGTAATTTTTGCATCATTTGTGAAGTTTCCTCATGCAACATGTGCTCCTCTTGGATATCTTCAATCCAATCTTTATGCACTTCTGTTATAGCAAACAATGTACATGCCCACAGCCACCACATTATCCTTCCCCTTTGTATAAGTAATTTCAAAATCATCATTTTAAAGGGTTTCCAACCATCACCTTTGCTTTAGTGAGAGATTTGGTTGAGAAAGAAAGTACTTGAGACTCACATCATACTTCTCACAATGAACCTTCGGTAGAATGAAGAAAGCCTTAAGAATCCCTAGGTATAGGCCAATTCACACATTCCACCTTGCTTGGGTCCACTCTAATGCCATTTTCACCCACAATGTGACCAAGAAACTCAATTCTATTTGCCATGAAAGTACATTTACTCTCCTTTGAATACAATTGGTTGGCAAAGTGCATCAAAAACCTTGCGAACATGAACCAAATGCTACTCTTCACTTTTGCTATACACCAAGATATCATCAAAGAAGACCAAAACAAACTTGAAGAGGTGTTATGGGCTACCACACCTCCAAGAAGGAACTCAATGCAT
Organism: Cibotium barometz; assembly: GCF_041138505.1. Lineage (NCBI taxonomy): Eukaryota > Viridiplantae > Streptophyta > Polypodiopsida > Cyatheales > Cibotiaceae > Cibotium > Cibotium barometz. Next base: position 5,227,042 of record NC_141069.1, on the reverse strand, counting down.
TCACTTTTGGAAAGAGAAATAGAACACAACTGTCGTAGGGCACTTACCAGTGCTTCAAGCTCGTGTCCCTTGAGGTCTTCAAGCTCACTTGAGAAGCTCCAATCCTCCAAGCTCCACCTCCACGCTGTCACCATAGAGTCACTCACACCACAACACAAGGCAATCACTCTCTCTCACTCCTCCATAATACAAGCATATAAACATACAAGTATAGAGAAGGCACGTGTGCTAGAGTACTCGCTCTCAATCTCTCTCTTAATACAAAAGAAAGAACTCTCATAGCACAAAGGGGGATCATGTCCATTCATTATGAGAAAATGCCTTATATACAATTGGCCCTTATTCACACTTGGGCACCCAAAAGTTAATTAACCAAGGCCTTGGGTGGCCAATATCTCATAATGTATAACTTTAATAGTGCCTTTGCATGACACTTATTAATGTCCTCAAATGGAGAAGAATATTTGTTAATCCAAAATGGGATTAGCATCCCCCTACCCTGATGTAGGTTCTGTCCTCATCAGAACCTATTAATTGAGGTCTAAAGACCTGGTCGCCGAACTCATGACGATAGAAGTTCCGGTATGACTGAAGCTTTTTGGGGTTCTTCTGAATACAGCTTGTGATCTCTAGAACCCAGTGTCAACCATATCCTCGAATGTGACATGCATGTATGCGGGTAGATACCTTAGGCGATGATATTATAACATCATGCCTCTATCACTAGGTCCTTGATTCATGTCGAATTGCAGCTGATCAGCACCATATCCATCATATCTTTCTTAAGGTTGATCCATGAGGACCACGATCAGTTTCAGGAATCGAACATTAGCGACAATTGTCGGGTCCGGAATGCAGCACCATGCATGTATCCAAGTCAACAATGTCTTTCTTTGCTCTCCTATATATGTAAATGTTGCTGGCAAGAATATAGGGAAGTTGTAGCAGACATGTGAATCTCTTTGCTTTGCCTCTTGAAACTCCAATGGTGTTCACCTTCTTTTCAGTGGCATGTACAAAAGATCCACTCTTTGTGTTGGTGGTGCACACATATATTGATGGCTATATTCTGGAATGGTAAGGTACTCTTTCCTCCAATCCGGCTGTATACCGAAATCTTCTAGTTTGGGGTTGGCATCATATATGATAATGGTTGTATAACCCCCTCCTTTGTGGACTGGATTAGCCTTTCTCCACCTACGGGGAAGTAGTAATTGATCATGAATGTAACAATTCTGATTTCCAGTAGATCTGCCAATTGTGGGTTTTCCAGCTTTGTATGTCGTGCCACATTTTACCATAACGTCCCCTCTCCAGCCAAAGGCAATAACTCTTCTATTTTGGTTTTGGTGCTCGGAGAGGGTATGGTACATACAACTACTTTGTTGGAGTAACATATGAATAGGCTTCTGGCAGAATCCACCGAGTAGGTTCAAAAGGTGTTATTTGCATCATTAACACTTTGAACATTAACTTTGGCTTGAGTAGAGGATTCCCAGCTCTTATTAAACCCTCGTACTCTATAGCAGACATAAAGACTTAAGAATAGAATCATTAGTAAATGGATCAAGAGGATCTTGTGGTGGTAGAGTGTGACTAACCTCTTGAGTTGGCCGTGGTGGAGACGGGTTGGGTGCCAGAAACTCCTCATGGGAGAGAGTGTTAGTGGGAAACTCTAAAGGTTGAGAAAGAAGTCTAGAAAATATATAGTCGGCCTGAGATTTGTCAGTAGGTGGAACACTTGGGTATGGATTAAGCAATTTACTTGCAACATTTGAATATACAGTGTAAGTAGGATTAGGTGATGAACTTGATGTTTCTTCTTCACCCTCTGTGGAGGAACTAGGGGGTGGGTAGCTGGGTTTGTGGAGCTTCATAAATTCTTGTAGCTCAGTGATATCCTCCAGAGATATGTTAGGATACTCAATTTGTATTTTATCAAAATTGTAAAGTATGGTGGTCAACATGGCTTCTAGATGTTTGTGGATATTCGGATATAGTTTAAGAATACCAAAAGGATGATATAATGTAGACTCACAAAGATTTAAATGTTGGTGAGTATTATATACTTCTAACCACCCATGGCTTATGATCCACTGGTAACTGCGAGCTACAACGTCGTAATTGGCTGGTGTTTCAAGAATATCATATGGAAAAAATAGGTCTAATTTGTCCCTTTGCCTGTTCCAGCTGCACTTTTAAGTCTATATTTTCCTTGATTTTTTGCACTAAGGTTTGACTAAGAACAAGTTTATTGTTTTCAACTGTTTGGTATCTCACTTCCTGCTCCTTGGCAGCCTTTAATATTTTTAGGATTACATCTCTGTGTATTGCTTCTGCTGCTGTTAGAGCTCTTGAAGTGTTTCAACTTGATTGGGAGCATTCTGGACCTGCATCCATAGCGTTGCATTTCTGTCATAAAGCATATAAGTTGTAAGAAGATGGCATCACCATACTCTCAGCTCTTGTTCTCAAAGAGAAGCACTTGTTGCTGCTGATCCTTCCAGTCGAAAGTGTGGAAATTGTAAGATTCCTTCCAGGCCTTCCATAATTTCATGAAAGAGTTTGTCGTAATCAATGTTATGGAGAAAAGACATCTTTGGAATCCCCTCTGCATCATCCAGACGTTGCCTTTTAGTGGGGCTTGGTGTCTCTTCAATCCTTTGTCGTTTTCCTATATCCACCAGTGGCTTGATGTGCGAAGTACTTATGGAGTATTACAAGAGGGTATAAAGTCCTAGGCAAGACCTAAAAACCGTTATGACTGAATTTAGGGTTTAGGTTGCAGGTATGCAGGGGAATTTTAGAAATTTCGGCATGACCTTTAAGCAATTGCTATCGAAACTCAATCCAAAATGTGATCACAAATAATGCCCAAGCATAGGCAGTATGCATAGACTTTGCTAAACACAAGAAATTGCAATTTGTTTCACTTTGCATCCAAGTCCATTGTTTATACCATTTCATTGCCCATTGCCAATGTACTTCATATCAATTTTGTGTTGATAATTATGTCGATGATGCGTGTTGAAGCTTTGTGATCTCTAGGCCAAGCTCTTTCAACCCCCGTACTTAAGTTTAAAATCCAAGAGCAAGGATTTAGGACAAGTCTTCATTGCCAAATACCTAATCCCTCACCGTAACGCTTTACCACGGCACTCACGGCACAATGAGTTCAAGCCATGCTCCCCCTGATCTCTCCTCCATATACTGGAGTACCCTCACAGTGCATCACTAGTGGGCTAGAAATAAGAAGTGTAATACAATGTGATGTGGAGAGTGATCGAATCTCAAATAGATGATTGAGATCACTTACAATTCGATTTTAAGCATGACTTATGCTTATCATTTCATCATTTTACGATAGCATTCACTCATGCTTTATGTCCTTCTTCATATCCCATCACATCCAACAACATAAAGCAACTACCAAAAAGTACCAACAAGTGATGATGGAGAATGCCAATTGCAACCTTGAATCACACCAAGAATATGTCACATATGTCCATAGCATCCAAAAAGCAATCAACCATCAACATACCATCAAATTTCAATGATCTTCAAGCATGTAGGACTTCTAATTGCATATGAGAAGCCATGGTAATCACCATTGCATGGAAATTACTTGCAAATTGTTCAAACTTCCAATATTGAGAGTTAGGGTTTGCTTAATGGCTTATGTGAAGCATTAGTTTGTATAATGGCATCATTAGTGAGTCTAATGATGATTAGGCAATACTAATTTCATGTAGGATTAGCCACTATTAAGTGATTAGGGTTTTCAAATCACAAACCCGAAGTCTTTTTCCAAATCTTAAAGAAATTCATCAAATCATGAGTTAATGGCAATAGCCACTCACCACCAATAGCCTTCCGGTAGCTTGAATGCTTGAGGATGTTGAAGAATGAAGCTCTATGTTGAAGATTTGTGAAGCACAAATTACTGGTATTTCCCCTTCTTCACCTTGCTCGAAGAATCACCAAATAGTCCAAGAATGGATGAAATGGACCATTGCTTAGTAGGAAGTTCCAATGGCAAAGATTAGAGCAATGTTGACCATTGTCTTATATACCTTGGCCCATTTCACACCTAAATTATTATGTCCATGCCCATAAGCCTAGGGCCCCAAGCCCAACATATGAACATGCCCATGAACCCATGGCCACCACCACATTACACAAAGACTCCAAAACCATATGTTTTTTCAGAGTGTGACCTCCTAATCAACATCGAGCAATATTGGGTGATCCCAATAGCTTGGAATGGATAGATAGATAGAGCTCAGTCCTAGGCTAGTCTCGCGTAGGTGCCAAATATGTTCAAGTCAAGAGCTTACGTTAGCCTTGATGAAGCATGTGTCATTGGGCCTTGCCTTAGAGCCGCAATTGCAACTTCCCAATGTGGGTGCGCTAGCTCGTCCATCATGTCTGCACTTCATTGTGCTGGAATACTCCTTACTAATGGGGTGAAGGGAGAGCTCTCTTCGCCTAGATGGAGGCAATTCAAGATCCGTCTTTGTGGTGGTTCTCTCTCACAAAGGTGAGGGAAGAAAACGAAGCTAATGGAAGAGGAAAACCTACAAACCAACCTTTCTAGAATGCATTCATCGACAAGCAAGCAAGATCCACTAGCATACATGCAATCAAGAATAGAGAATCATAAGTATTATATTATAAGGGAATGATTGTGTATTGCTTATTGTCAAAAATGACTTATATACAAGTGATTAGTTTTCATACTAGACTAGCCAAACTTAAAAATGGGCCAGCCTCTCTTAAGCAATATGTACACAAAGTCCTAAGACTTTCCCTATTTGATATTAGGCACAAGCTAAGGCCACTTTATATGCTCGAGTGCCATCTTACAAAAGATAAGGAACATGACAAAACACCTTACAATAGGGTTGGGCAAGTGAAACCAAGTTAAGCTACGCAATGGTTAACATTGGGTGCTAATTGCCATGCCTTCCTCTTTGAAACGGAAGCAAAAATAATTATTTGGAAGGTTTGGGTGTGTTCCACAACTAGTCCACGAGTCCCCTAGTTGTTGCTAATCCATGCTTTCAGCACTTCGACTAGAGGGCGAGGACCATAGCACAAACCAATCAAGGCTCTTGCCTGGTATGTTTTCTAATAGCCCTGAACGAGATGAATCGGGAGAGAAACAAAGAACTTACTAAGTCCCTGCTCTATTGAGAGTCTCCTCTATAAGACTAATTCCATCCACCATGCGTATGTTGGGACACCTCCTTCAAATAAGCGATCTTTGTGCCTCTTAGGTAGAATGGCTTCGCCTTGTCATCTCCCCTCAATTTCATGTGTTTCTATGGAGGAACTTTGCTCTTGGGGCCATTCACTTTTTAGCACTTTCATTAGTTTGAGACGGGGTTTTCCCTTTTCCATAACATGCTATTTTTAATTGATGCAATGGGCAAGACTTACTGTTAATTTCATTTTGAATGGGCAAAAATTAGCTTGAGTACCTAAAAAAAAAACTATTTTATTAGGTAAGTCAACGTGGTGTGAATTGAGGCCCACTCCCTAACAAAAGTGTAGAGGATTTAGATTCGAAACATTACACATGTTATGTATCTTCGAGATTTCATTTACTTTTCTTTATAATATAGGTCTTTCATTTAGTTTTCTCAGACTTATGATAGCCCCCCCTCACACGCACGCACATGCTCCCCTAGACCTTTGTTCGTTCCCTTTCCATAAAAGCTGATTTGAATTTATCCAAAGATGCATGTGTACTTTGGACTGTTCTCACCATCTAACATACTCTCCTCTTCACGCACTTCTTTTTGTTTTTGAAGGTAATTTCTTTGCTGTACCTCTGTCAATGCTATGCTTGGGAGTTGCATCTTTTCTTGTGTTGTTGTAAACTTGGTTTATCGTTCCTTTTTAAATGATCATTCATGGGGATGATAATTTAGTAGTGATGGAATACATGTTCCATATTCACTTTTGCTCACTCTACCACTTTTACTCATCCTACCACTGTCACTCACTTCACCATGTCACAATTTATTCACAGCGTAATATTCTCCACCTACCAAATTTACTCAACTCAAGGGGACGGTTGGTGTGACATGAGATGCTTCTTGTCACAATAGGGCAACTCTTAAGTTTGGCCTACAGTTTAACCTCCAAGATGATGTTTACTTAGTACTATGTGGTAGAAATCAAACAGTTGGGAAACGTGTGTCAACCGATATCATACAAGTGCAGATCTTTGGAAAAGAGAACCATAAAACTTAAGACCTGACCAAGAGAACCAGGGTGCCCTTTCTACCCATTGTCTCTTGCTACCATTACTCGTGTTCAATCAATGCCAGACTCCTTAGGGTAGTGGGAAACATTGGCCCCAAGTAACAAGGAAAGTAAGTACTTACCTACTACAGGCGTGGCGAGTGGTTTGCCTTGTAGCATAGCTAGACTTTCACACCTCATAGCCTACCGGTAGCTTGGTGAAAGCTTTGCCAACCTTCATAAGTCCCACCTTAATCCTTCTGTCAAAGCAATACCTGCGCAGTAACGATAGCATGGGGGTGAGCAATTTAAAACCCTTGCTCTGGCAGGCCCTTGCCCACGTGGCTATTGCACCACACTTCCCAGAAGAGGGCAACAGTTCGAACCAAGAGCCCGAGTGGCTATTGCACCATGCTGTCCAGAGGGACAGCCGAATAGATGTGTTTACAACCTAAATGTTTCTTGCTAAATACCATCACAAATCCATTGTACCTTTGAATGGGCAGAGAATTACATGATACAAAAACGGGGATAAATTCCTTCATGATATAGAAAATTCAGTTCGGTAAATAAATTGAAATCAATGTGATGGAAGCCTATATCTTGGTGAGTTGTAAAAACACTACAACCAGCTCCTTATGATGTCAAACTAGCAAGAATCAATAAAATAAATAACTGGCACAATAGTCTCACACACAGCAAAACCACAGACAAGGTACATTTAAGCCTTTAAGCCAAGGCTTTTCCTCGTTTTCCCAATGAAAAGGTCTTTGCTTTTCAACATACCGGGAAGCCAACCCAGGATAGTACCAAAGGGTAATTGTGCAACTGCAACGTGCCGGCCCAGGGAGACAATGCCCATAGGTGTGGCCAAAGGCTTGTAAACATTAAGCTTGCTATCAGGGTCTTCGATCAACCGTTTTATGTTGTCTGCAAGAACCTGGGCTTGTTTTTGTGCCAGAAAACCTTGTTTAATTTCCTGTTAGATTAGAAGAAAGCAAACATGTATATGAGAGCCACATAGTTGATAGCATGGTTGCATAATATGCTGAAGAAAGAGACCAGCAGCGTAGAGACAAGCAACATTCAAGGTAAGGTGCTGCAAGCATTTCAAAGGAATTTGAAAACATGAAAACCTTGATTGCCGTGATGTCGCCCACAGCAAAAATGTTGGAATGGCCCACAACTCGAAGAAATTCATCCACCTTCAAGCGCCCATTCTCATCTACATCTTCCATCAAGATAGTTGATTGCATCCATGAGGAGCTAATCTTCTTTCCCACACACATAAAATGGCAATCAGCTTCAATAGTTTCTCCGCTGGTGGTGGTGTACACCTTCAACGAGCCCGAGACACTGTCCAGTTTAACCCTCTGGTTGAGCCGGACCTCCACGTTCTTCTTTGTGAGCCATCCAAGAGTTTTCTTGGAAGCTTTAGGTCCTAAAAACTCAATCAGCCTGCTGCCACCATGGGCAAGAACAACTTTCGTGTCTGGAAAGTCCACAACGATCTCCCCAGCAAGTTCCACACCCACTGGACCCCCTCCAATAATGAGGGCACTCCTTGCTTCTTTAAGCTTTTTGTGTTCTATTACCATTTGAGAAGGACGGAAACACCGCGACAACATGAGGAAACTACTACAGACAATGAGTTATCGCATAGCATGTGTTTAAAACTTCTGAGTGGCCAAGGCCATTACCAGATTGGAACTCTTTGATGCGGTCTGCTCTTGTCGAAGGGCCTCTATGGACGGAGCCTGTTGCAATGACCAAGAAATCATAAGGTAAAATTTCACCAGTGCTAGTTACCACCTCTGTGATGGAAGCACTTTCGGCAAATCCTATGATGTGTCTTGCTTTCTTTAGATAATCAGAATGGAGGACGAGGGATCGCTCAGCAAAATCGGGCTGCACAGTGCATCTTAACTGGGCGTATGGAATCTCCAAATGATCTTTTCTGCTTACAGAAACACAAGTGTTCCCCTAATGAGTGTATGATAAACATACGTACATACATAATACAAGCATAAACACAAGTGTTCCCCTAATGAGTGTATGATAAACATACGTACATACATGATACAAGCATAAATGCATGCCCGTATGCACGCACACACGCAGCACACATGCCCATTGAGCGCACACACATACATACATAGATATATACATTATACAAATACTCGTTTCAAATGGGCAGATCTCACACATACATCTTCATAGGATACAAACACAAATGAGACGCATACATACAAAAACATATCTTGGCATTATACAAATACACGCAAACTTGCTAGTTAGATGGCAATTACATACATTTACACTTTTGTTTGGCATATTAGTGGAATTGATATAATAATTCATTACAAATCCCATTAATGAAGAGAACAAAAAGAAACCCAAAAATTGAAAATATTACCAAAATCAAAGCAATGAAGTTCGAAAAAGATGAAAAGGATAAATAAACATTTCAAAATGATTATATTGTAAAAGCTTTTAAAAGATACATGCAATGATTTGGAAAGTGTCCTTACTAGTCCAAAGGGACTCGTGCGTTTAATCTTGCATTAAGCATTGAATGACTGTCGTTAGCATGACAGAGCATTCTTGCTTACAAATGGAGCCTACAAGGACAGGAGAAAAGCTGCATAAACATGCAAAAGCAAAGGAAGACGGACGCAGAAAAAGCATGTTTTACGGTTTGCTGCAACAGGAGACAAATTTCCGGGGTTTTGAACACAGATAAGGGCTTTGCGACACACAAATGACAACTTGTTTAGGGTTTCTACATTGACAAAACCAACGAAACGCCACAGATAACTCGATTTTTCTGCACAGAAGACTGAATTTCAAGGATTAATGACTGATCAATCAGCAAAGCTGACTGACTTTCTGCTGATTTTGGCAACAAATGACTGTTTTTTAAAAATTCGCAAGTGCTTTCTGCAACAGATCATACGATCAAACGAAAAATGTGACGTACGGATCAACGAGGATAACGTCGGTGTGATCCTCGAGAAGCTTGGCAGAGAAGGCCCCGGCGCTGCCCCCACCCACCACCACCACTCGCTTGCGTTCTGCAGCTTCAGGCATCCTGGCTATGGCGATGGAAAAGAAGAGGGAGAAGAAATGTGGCTATGAACGATGAATCCCCTTAGAATTGAAGTTTGAACAACTACGTCTCCACGTGCTCTTTCCAACTGTCCAAATGTCTTAATATTAAATAGTGGTAGTGATGCCTTAAAACCTTATGTTATGTATTTTCAATGCTATATGAACTAGTTGATTTGATGTAATTAAGAAATCATTTGCTTAGATCACCCCCCTTGTCACCCCACCATGTTCTCTCCCCCACCATTTGCTTAGATCACCCCCCTTGTCACCCCACCATGTTCTCTCCTCATGCTCCCCCACAATCCCCCAGCTTTACAGTCAGAAACCTTAGAAAATTTTAGAGAGAGCAACGGCAACGGCATTTCGAAGCTTGCCTCTAATCATATAAGTTTACAACCTTAGCAAAACTTATTTTACAACCTTTAATCATTCTAATCACATAAGTTTCACATCTATCTTTGAGCTCTAGCAATCTCGACCACATAAATTTCACTTTAAGCACAGATGATGGACCTCATAGTAGGCGGAGGTGACAAGCTTAACTCTCATTGTTCAAATGCACTTGTTCATGCATGTTATTTTCAAGCGTGGTGGATAGTGAAACCCTAAGAACACTCTAGAAAGAGCATCCCTTTAGAGAAAAACTTATTTTACATCCTTTACTCTAAGCCATAGCACTCTACTCACATAAGTATCATTCTTTAAACATATCATTAAACTTTTGAGAAGAAGAAAGTGGAGGCCTTTTCAATACATCTTCGAATGAATTTTCACTTTAATTGTTTTAAAAGCTTACACTCTTTAGCTTGTGAAAATGCCGATCTCCCTTAGAAGTTAGTTAATACCCACCAGGATTGAAAAGAACACACTATTCCCATAATGAAAGTTGAGCTTGTCACTTCAGCCTATGTGGCCCACCATCTTTTTAGAGAGTGATACTTACGCGATTAGAGCATTATAGCTTAGAGTAAAGGTTGCAAAATTAGAGCGCTATAGCTTAGAGTAAAGATTACAAAATAAGTTTTCCTTGAATGGTCCACCATCAAGATATATATTGCTCGATAAAGCTACTAGGTGATATGATGAATGTTCAAAGAAAAACTTATTTTACAATCTTTATTGTAAGCTATAGCACTCTAATCATGTAAGTATCACTCTTAAAGAAGATGGTGATATGAAGAATGTTCAAAGAAAAACTTATTTTACAATCTTTACTGTAAGCTATAACACTCTAATCATGTAAGTTTTACTCTTAATTAAAGAAGATGGTGTTCATGGGCAACATGGGTTCAAACTGAGCCACCCCCTCCCTCTCACCCCCACCTAAGGGGTGAAATTAAAGAAACAAACATCTTTGCAAAAAAAAAGTGACCCATAATCTTTTTTAGAGAGTGATACTTACGTAATTAGAGCATTATAGCTTAGAGTAAAGGTTGCAAAATTAGAGCACTATAACTTAGGGTAAAGGTTGTAAAATAAGTTTTCCTCAAAAGGTCCACCATCAAGATATATATTGCTTGAAAAAACTACTAGGTGATATGAAGAATGTTCAAAGAAAAGCTTATTTTAAAATCTTTACTATAAGCTATAGCACTCTAATCATGTAAGTATCACTCTTAAAGAAGATGGTGTTCATGGGTGACATGGGTTCAAATTGAGCCAACCCCTCCCTCTCACCCCACCTAAGGGGTGTATTGAAGAAACAAACATCCTTGCAAAAAAAAAGTGGGCGACATAAGGTGAGGTGACATGCTCAATTCTCATTGTTGGGATGTACTTGAGCATGTATGTTCTTTTCAATTATGGTGGGTACTAACTGACTTCATTTAGATCAACCTTTCACAAGCCCGAAACTATAAGCTTTTAAACTTACATTAATATTAAAAATTCATTTGAAGTGTTTAAACTACTAACCAAGCTTTGAGCCACATTTGAACACCTTGGAGAACAAATCTACCATCCATCATTTGAACACCTTGGAGAGAAAATCCACAATCCATCATTTAAAACATAGTAGTGATAGAATTTTCACCTTCACTTACGTTCAGTTGGTCTGCGTGTATTCTTAAGATCTCTCCAAGCATCCAACTCTTCCTTTACTCTAGTAGGTAGAGCCTTGGACCAGTCTTTATCCTCCTTAAACACCAACCAAGATAACCTCTTGGTCTCTACATATTAGAGGACCTAAAATCAAACATGAATATCTTCTTTAAAGTATAAACAAAAATAACGTAAAATAAATTATTGCCCCCACTGTGAATCTGCCCTTGAAATCAATAGCTACCTAGGCCAAATTCTTCCTGATCAAAATTCTCTTAACGTATCTACCTTCTCTCAGACCACCCCAATCTCCAAAGTTCAAAAAAGATGGGTGCTTAAGTGTCTACTTCGTGCTTAAGGGTATCATGATGTAATTGTATCATTATATGGATGCCTAGAAAGAGAGAAAAGCTTTGATGCCAACCTCAATTGTAAAATGTGCACCCAAGTCTCAAATGCTGTGGAGGGTAAAGTAGTAACTAGTAGACCACAAGAACCCTCTCCCAAAAAATGGAGAATCCACAAGAACATGCTTGCACCCCCCCCCAAACGACACAAGTGCAAGAAATAGATAAATGGCATGCTACTTTAACACTTTAAGAGCTGCTATTTAAAGCTTCAACATCCTTGCTCACTACTTCCACATCAGAGTCATTTGATTGTAGAAATGGCACGATTAAAAATGTTCATAAACCCATTTTTGAAGTCCAAGCCATAAGTCACAAAATAGTAACCGATAAGAACATGCTCTCTCAGAAAAAAGAATAGAAACGAGAACCTATTGCCCATAAAATGATGAAAATAACAAGAAGGAAGCCATAAGAACCACCTACCTAAACAAGGTAGAATGCTAGAAAAACCTCCTCCAATAGGAAATACAAGTGATGAAGGGTGTAATATTTTGGCACTAAGGGAGGGGAGGGGGGCATGTAACCTTGGGATATTATGGAGGTGAATTTGATGTAGCTTGTATGCATACTAAGGTGGCGGAGAGAAGGAAGAGTAGATACAGCCAGCATGGGAAGATGAAGTAGGTGGCATGCTAGGATAAGGATGAAGAAGCCTACTGGCGATATTAGAATATACAGGGTAAGTGTTTTTGGAAACTAAAGATGGACCCTCATCTTCCCCTTGGGGGGTGGGTGGCTAGGCTTATGAGCTTTAAAAAAGTTTTGAATTTTAGGAATTTCTTCAATATCAATATCCGGGTAATTTATGTGAGTGGCATTAAAATTATAGCTTACATTAGTGAGCATAGCCTCTAAATGCTTGTGTATATTAGTATAGAGCTTAAGTATACCAACCGGGTGATATAAGGTGGACTCACAAAGATTTAAATGTTGGTGAGTATTGTATACTTCTAACCACCCATGACTAATTACCCATTGATAAGTATTAGCCACCACGTCGTAGTTGGCTAGCGTCGCTGGTATGCCATCTAGAACAAATAGATCGAGTTTTTCGACACTATTGTGTCCAGGATGTCAGAATTTTGTAACACACGACACCAACTACGGAGGTTGAGGACTATAGGATGCAAGGGATAGAAGAAGATGTCTTGAGGGTTAGTTAATATAAGGTCCCCCCTCAAAATGCCCATAATGATTGTTGGGTCAGCATCCCTTTCAATATTTTGTTTAATTAGGGTTAATTCTCCTAAGCCTATATCTTCAGATAAGTTGATATCATACTGAAGTAATGAGAGTGTCAGTGTAGATAAAAAAAAGTTAGAGTTTGAGGAGGGGCCCGAGGAGTTACTGGCAACTATCCCAATTCTCAGATGTGCTCAAGAAGGGTACGTAGATCATCTGTAGGCTCCGGGCATTGACTCCTTTCTTGTGCGGCTAATTGGCGAGCCATATCCTGCATGCACATGTCAGCATTAGTGAGTTGGTTGGAGATGGTTATTTCCCGGATCATTCTCTCAGCATCCATTTCCTCAAACCTTCTTGTTTTGCAGCTTCCTGTGCTCTCCTAGCAGTGGCTTCCCGTTGTTGTGCCTTAGTAATTTGATTTAGCCGTTGTGCTGCCAATCTTTGTGTATCCTATAATTGTACTTCCAGTTGTGATATGATCTCTTGACTCCTTTTTGCGCCACTGCTTGGTTGGTGACAATGGTTTGGTTGAGGGCCTTGATTTTTTCTGCATGTGCTTTGTTAGACTGTTCTCTTTCCTGTTGCAGACTTTGCACTCTTTCTTGTTCTTCCTTTAGTTGGGCTCTTAGGAGCTCTAATTGGTGTTGAAGCATATCTTCATTATGCTTTTCGCTATCTTGGCACTCCTTGATTTGCCTGGCATGCATAGTTGTGAGGCTCTCTGTGTGGTCGATCTCTTTTTGAAGTTGCTCTTTTGCCTGCTCTACCCTTGCGTTTAAGTCAGTGTTTTCATTGATCTTGTGTACAATTGTCTGACTTAAAACCAGATTATTGCTTGCCAAGGCACTGTATCTGGTTTCTTGTTTTTTTGCAGTCTTTAAGCTCTTCATGATCACTTCTTTATGAGTGTCTTCTGCTGCCACCAGATTTGCTTTTACGCTTTGTATTCGTGCATTGGCAATTTCTAGCTGCTTCCATAGGTTGGCATTCCTGTCATGTAACATGTGTGTTGTCAATAAATGGCAACGCCACACCTTTTGCTCCTATTCCCAGTTGGTACTAGTGTCAGCACCCATTTCTGTAAAACGGGATCATGGAGTAGTGCCTCTAATCCTTCCAATGTATCCTAGATGAAACACTGTGAATCCATGTCCTTGAAAGATTCAAGTTGCGGCAGTGGCTCCTTATCATCCAACCTTCTCCTTTTGTTTGGACTGGAAGGATTTGGCAAGCGTTGGCACTTACCAGACTCTATTGGATCCTCCAGTACTTGTGCTGCGAGTGGTACTTCTTTGATTACTGGTCCTTCCACAGCATGGTCCTTTTGTGCTTGTTCCGCAGCTACCTCTATTGGTATATCTGTTAGTTGTGAATTTTTGAGAGGAGAGAGGTCTTTGAAGATGAGTTGCCGTGCGGGGCTTGTTGGAGGGGTGAGCTGCTGTTGTTGTTCCTATACAGTGGGGCTTAGTAGCTTTTCTTGCAGGGCCTCTTGGTATGTTCTAATTTCAGTGCCACTGCCTCTTCTAGTTGTTGTGATTCTATTGTGAACGTCTACAAGTAGTCCTCTCATCCTCTTGTCTATCTTCTTTCGTCAGTCCTTTTTTATTATCTTGATGAGCTCCTGCGTTTCCATTAACACTGCCTGCCCCTCTTCTATCCTTCCAATGGCGTCATAGGTTGGTCGGGGATGATAGCTAGCTGCAGGCTCTCCTCTGGTTCTGGCTCTTTTAAAGGCCTCTTTGCCATGGTTAAGTACCTGCGTTTAGGAGGTAAGGATTGCTGATCTTTAATTGATGTGCTTTTAAATAATTCTCCATCTCCTTATGCAAATAATACGCCCAGTCCTCCTCCTTTTCCTCATAAGATTTAGCTATCCTGTTCAAGCCCGCCCTGTTGTATTACCTGTCAACCGGCTTTATTTGCATCATTAATGACATTGCTCCGCATGCTTTTTCAGTGGCTTCATCTCTGATGTTTTCGTATTCCACCCCACTTGAGTTGTAAGAATCTCTCTTTAGCATTTGTTTGATTGGCATTGTATCTATGGTGTGCCTGTGGGCTTTCACTGAGCGGGGAGCTGTAAGTAATTCTTCTATTATGAGCAGCTCTTCTGTGGTGCCATCCGCTTTTGTAATCCTGCCTCTTTTGTCTGCTTGTCGTAGGTCCTTAGGTATTCGGCACGCAGAGGTCCGTGTCAACTCCTAGGGGTAGTACCTCTACCATTTTGCAGAGGCCGACTTTGTTGAGCTTAGCTTTGACTTCAGCATCCTCTAATAGATGGAGGCACTCTTTGCTGTGGCATTGGAGAGTTACCTTTCCATGTGGTGTGGTGAAATCCTTCCTGATGAGTGTTCCCTGGAATGACTGGGCGTAAGGGCCCAAGAAGTTGGTCTTTAATTTGTTGGCGCTCTGTAGTCTTTGACTGGATGGTGACCCTATAGCACTACTTGCTTGTGTTGTTGAGGGTTTCTTTCGTGCCTCGGATTCGAAAACCGACATCTGCATCATCATGTACAGTCAGTCCAATGAATGGTGGAAGTTACTTTTTTTGGGGTTAATAATGTTAGTGTTAGTATGTTAATCATGACGTGAATAATGTTAGTGTTAATAATGTTAGTGTTAGTATGTTAATCATGACGTGAATGGGTGGGTTTTGAAGTGTCAAGTAGTGAATGGTCAGAACGTGAAAGAGCAGACGTGAGACAAAAAGACGTGAATGTCTCGGACGTGAGACTGCATACGTGAATGTCTCAGACGACATGAATGTCTTGGATGTGAAACTATAGGCGTGAATGTCTCGGACGTGAAACTGTAGACGTGAATGTCTCGGATGTGAGACTGTAGACATGAATGTCTCGGACGTGAGACTATAGACGTGAATGTCTCGGACGTGATACTGCAGACGTGAATGTCTCAGATGTGAGACTGCAGACGTGAATGTCTCAGACGTGAGACTGCAGACTTGGATTTTAATCAGTGCATGCATATTTAAGGATGGAGTCTTTTCATTTTATTTGAAGCATGTTATTTATGAAAATGCATTCAATGGATTTTATATGCAATGGAAGGCATTAATTATTCAATGAACAGATTTGAACGTAGAAAAGATATTTGAGACTTTCATGATCCATTGACATAAACAAAAGATAGAAACAATGAAAGCAAAGAAAAAGAAAAAGCAAAAGTTAAGCTCCCACCTTGATGAGTTTGGGTAGGTGGTTGGAGGAGACCGGGAGCAAGCACACGATTGTATGAAGGCGATCGAAGAAGAAAAACACGAAATCACAGAAAGCAAAGTGACGAAGATAAGACAGAAATTCGATTTTATAGTGTAGCCGTCGGACAGGGTGGCCACGTTTAATGAAGGAGCCACGTGTCGTTTTATAATTGGCTGCCGTAGTTCTTACCATTTCGCGGCGTGAACTTCTTCGCACTCTTTCACGACATGAAACACCAAAAATGGTTCACATCGTGAACGACTGTAGGGTGGTTCACAGCGTGAACCATTTTCCTGCAGTTTCACATGGAGTTTATAAGATTGAATTTTTATCTTTCGTGCTCAAACACTCACACATGCACATGATGATGCATTACTTACCTTGTCCCTTTAATTTTACCATGAAAACCAAGGGTTCTCCTTGGCACTTTTTGGCATTTTTTGATGTAATTTTTTAAATTCTATTTGGGAGTTTCTTATTGTTCCTTCCACCCAACTTAAATTTTTGTTGCTATGTCTGCTTGTGTATTGCTGCCATTTGGAACACCCTTGCTTGTACCTTCACATATCTTGTTCCATTCTGTATTTAGAGTAGGTACTGTTGTTGCCTGGGTCATTCTCCACTTAGTTGGCTTAATTTTGTTTATCCTCCACACAAGTGCAGGTGTGGTGTTGGCTCTCTCGGCCGGGGAGTTGATGTTTCAAGCCCTCACATTTCTTTGTAATAGAACCTGTTGTGGTTTTAGCCATGGACTTTGGTTTGGGTACCCATATTGTTGTATTGCCTTGATAGTAGCCTTGTGCTCTTAGTACGTCTTTTCGGACCCATTGCTGAACAGTCATGAGACCTTTGCAAGTGCTTGAAGTTCTGCCACTTAGTAGATGCTGGCAATGGCCGAATTTTGAACTGGGCTTTCCCCTCAATACGTTTATTACTCATTGTCTCCTTTTTCTATGGTTGATCCTCGAGTTGATTCTTGGGCACCCATTTATGTGTGCCCTTGTATATGTTGGGTATTGTGTAGGCAATTTCAACACAGTGGGTGCATATTTTGTTTTCTGCGGTGTTGCCTCAGTGACTTGTTTTCCTTGATTTGCTGAGGTCTCGCTGAGGTCCATAATGGTATGGACATGACCTTCTCACCGATGCTCAATGATGCTGTTCTTTCTTCCCATTGGATATTGCACTTGTTGTTAGCATAGATCCAAGATCGTCCTAAGATCATCTCTTCTTCCATTGTACCTACAGGCATCACAAACACCTTTCTGACCAAGGGATTATTACTGATGGAAATATTAACAAATACCCCTCGGCCTTTGTGGCTGTTAGGTGCACACTACGAACTTGCGTATCTGTATGTTCAAGGTATGGTCTCCCTAAGGCTATCCAAGTATCATATGAGATTAAGTTGTGGCTGGATCTTGTATCTATTAATGTAACACTTGTTGCAATGCCCTTAGCTATTGTGAGTCCCAACTTGAGTCGTGCTGGCTTAATGTTTAGGTCCCCTTCATCCACAAGGGTTACGGATGCCATGTTGACATGAATCAGTCCTTTCTACATTTTAGCTTTTGCTTGCCAAGCCTTAGCTTCGTCTTACGCTTACTGGATCTTTTCTTTTGCTAGTTGTTTCTATTGTTTTACGAGGTGCTCTTGCAAGAGCATCTCGTAGGTCAATGATCCAAAATATTTTTTTAGTTTACTCCCATGCTCCTGGCGTTTCCCACACCGTACATGAGGACAAGGTCCCCTGTTTTTAATTCTTTTTCCTTGAGGTTTCTATCAAACCAGTGTTTCCTGCTTAACTTTTTGACCATGAGCCCATGTGATGCTATCAACTGGGTCTCATCCAGTTTTTCTAAGTCAATTAGCCTTTCAGCTAATGCATTCTCACTTAGAAGCTCTTGTACAGCAATCCTTAAGCTTGGGACTAGGTATTCCATGGGCATAACCGCTTCCACACCATAAGCTAGATGAAAAGGAGTATATCCTTTCGTTACCTTATATGATGTGCGCGGTAGGCCCAAAGAGCTGCTATCAGCTTATGCTCCCAATCTGTTCGATTTGCTTTCAATGTTTTTGTCAAGATGGTACACAAAATCTTATTGGTACTTTTTGCTTGACTATTGGCCTGTGGGTAGTAAGGTGATGATTTTTGATGGATTACTAATAATCCTGCAAGCAAATGATTAATCACCTCATTGATGAAATGTGAGCTGTGATCACTCACTAATTCTAAGGGGCAGCCGAATCTTGATATGATTTGCTCATATAATACCAATTTTACAGTTGTTCGCGCATCAACTTTCTTTGAAGCTATGGCTTTTGCCCACTTCGTGAAATAGTCCGTGGACACAATTAATGTTGCGGGCTTGGGATGGATGTGCCGTTGGACTAATCGGCCCCACAAAATCTATCCCCCATTTCTCAAATGATTGCCTTATGTGATGATGGGGGTTAGTGGCATCTTGTCTCTTTATTGAGGAACAGCAAAACGTTGGCATTCCTCGTATCTTTTGATGAACTCTATGGCATTCCCGAATAACGTGGGCCACCAGAGTCCAGCTTGAAGCACTTTTCGAGCTGTAAGTTCTCCAACAAAATGCCCGCTTGCTATCCCTGAATGAGATTCTTTTAGTATGATCACGAATTCATCCTCTCTTATGTAGCGTCTGAGCACATTGTCTTTACCTAGCCTATATAGTTCTCCGGCAATCAATTGATATAGTGCCGCAAGCTTGATAAGCCGCCGCATCTTATCCTTCTTCAAAGGCATGTCTTGGCAGAAAACCATAAGCTAGATACTTTGAGATCTCTTCACTCCACTCAGGTACCATATCCAACTTGAATAAACAAGCATCAGGAAGGTCATCATCGACACTAGTTGTTGCTAGTTCTCCATTTGGAATTCTGGATAGGTGGTCAGCCAACACATGCTGTGTTCCCTTCCTTACCATCAGTAAAGTCAAATTCCAACAGCAATAATAGCCAACAGGTGATTCTACTCGTAGTGCAAGGTTTATTCACTGGATATAGCAAGGCTTGATGGTCTAAAAAAAATATGAATTTGTCGGCCAAGAGATAATGTCGATATTTCTTGATTGCGTAAACCATGGCCAATCTTCACCTCTGCATCATTCAACTGACGACTAGCAAAGCAAACTAGATAGTCCAATTTGAACTCACCAAGTTGGGCTAGCACGCAACCAATAGCGAAATTTGATGCATCGATGTGTACGTGAAATATGAGATCCCAATTGGGGGATCACAAAATAGGTGCCTTTGCCAAGGCTTGCTTCAGACGATCATAAGCCTCTTGACACTCCTCAGTCTAATCAAAGACAATGAGAAGTTTATACAAGGGTCGGACTATCTCAGCACAGAATATGATGAAGCATCGATAATAACCCACATGACCCATAAACCTTTGTACTCCTTTGTAGTTGGTAGGCGGTGGTAGCTCCAGGATCAATTTGACCTTGCTATCATTAGTGGATATACCATTTTTTGAGACTATGTGCCCCAGTATCACACCATGCTTGACCCAGAATTGGCACTTCAAGGGGTTTAATGATATTCGATATAATCGGCAACGTTCAAACACTTTTCTCAAGCAGGTCAAATGATCTTCCCATCGAGAATGTGCACATAGATCATCAATAAACACTTCCAACCACTTTAATGATATCCGATATAATTGGCAACGTTCAAACACTTTTCTCAAGTAGGTCAAATGATCTTCCCATCGAGAATGTGCACATAGATCATCAATAAACACTTCCAACCACTTTTGCAAGTAGTCCTTAAAAGCTGTGCATATCAATCGTTGAAAGGTTGCTGGGGCATTTGTGAGACCGAACAGCATGACCTTGTAAGCAAATGTCCCACAAATTGTGTTGAAGGCTGTCTTGTGTTGGTCTCCTGGTGCTATGGACACCTGATTGTACCCAAAAAACCCATCCAAGAAGCTGTACGCTTCCCTCCCAGAGCAGCCACTCTTTCCAAGACATGTTCAGTATAAGGTAATGGTGGGTAATGGTCCTTTCGAGTGGCCACATTTACTTTTTTAAGATCGACACATACTCTCAGTTTCCCATTCTTTTTAGGCACTATCACAATAGGTGACAACCAATCCATATGTTTGATCTCATAAATAAAGTTTGTAGCCAATGAGCTTATCAATTCCCTCCTTTACAATTGCTGCATACTTTGGATTCATCTGGTATGGTTTTTACCTGGTTCGTCGTCTTGAGCCTTCCATGATTGGAATCATATGTTGTACTACCTCGCCGGCAGTACCCCTTTCATTTCCTTGTAATTCCAGGCAAAACAATCCTTATATTCCTTGAGGAGAGCAATGAGTTCTTCTTCCTCTACAGAAGTCAAATCCTTAGCAATGTATATGGGCCGTGCTTCTTCCCCTGGTCCTACAATATCAACCTCCTTGACTTTTGTCAGACCATCGTATGATGCCGACAGTCCTTCCTCTTTTACCCTAGTGGCTATTAAAACCGGACCACTCTTCGATCATCTACTGTATAGTTCTTGAAATGGTCGGGTACTGATTTATCCTCATTTCCCTTTTTGGCTTTTGGCATGATCTTCTTGGCCTCACGCTCTACCTCAGCTAAGGCTTTGTTGCATTTTTGTGGCATCCCGCTTTTGTAAGCTTGGGTGTATCGGTTTCTTAAAGGGTGATTTTATCTTAGTGCCTCCCTTCCAATGATATTTTGCTCAACTCCTCGCCCCAATCCTTTGAGAATTCATCATGTACCTTTGTAGCCTCAAGGTATCTCAACCATTGGGCATCCGTAGGTCTGCTTTGTAGCAGGGCATTTCGTTGGGCTAGGTACCGTTTCTGTCTCTGCCATTGTCTGAGACGTTGAACACTGGTACGGCTTCGTGTCACAGTACCTTTTGTACTTGATTTCTCCCCTTTTGATTCCTCATGCATGGTTTGCCAATTATCCATGCAGATAGAAGTCGTGGGGGAATGGTTCCAGATTCCAAATATTGGGTTCCCTTGGGCTGCATTATATCAATGGTAGCCAACACATGCATCCAATTTTCACTGAAGTCCGGGGGAGGTAGTGATGCATACATTTTCGTTTCCTCCTCATCCTTGGTCTCCCCCTCTATAGGTTGGCATATCTGAAGGGATGTAGTTCGCTCCGTTGTGACCGAGTCATTACCAAACAATTGCCCTTCCATGGGGTGTGCTTTCCATGCTCTTAGGTCAATCTTCAAGATTTGTGAGTCCCTACGTACATATACATGATCCAAGGCCCAATCATACACCAATTTGGATTCCCTCATGAAGGGTCGTCCCAATATTATGTCATGTATATCAAGTTGGCGTAGGAAGTCCATGACCACAAATGTATGATGATAGTGAAATGTAAAAAGTTTGAATTTAACATTTTCCAAAATCCCAATGGGTCTCGAAGATGTTCCATCAGCCATCTTAACGATTAGATCTACTCTTTTTAGTTCAGGCTTCCCCCAGTTTTCCTAGAAACATTTGGTAATGATGTTGACACCTGCCCCACCATCCAGGATAGCCAATACCTGGTATCCATTATGATTAATCGGAATGGTACGTTCGTGTCGTCACTTTCATAGTAGCATCCCAGTTGGTTAACTGGTATCTTAACGACTCACGTTTCCTTGCTATGCTTCAAGGGTCTTTCTGCCAAGGTTGGCAGAGTATCATCTCAATATTATTGGCTGGCCTTAGACCTCCCTCGACCCATTCTTTTACATCTATCCATAAGGTGGGTGAGTTGCATAACAGTTGCCCCAAGGGCATCTGGACAGGTGTGGATAGTACAGCCACACGAGGCTTCCTATGTCCTTGGGTTCCTTGGAGATAGAGTGCTCTTCCCATTGAGGTGTCTTGTATTCTTCCAAGGGGAAGGAATGAAAAGATTCCCCCAAACTCATTTTCCTCAAACATTCTAGTCATTGTGTTTGTTTGGGAGTCCTCTTCAGTTCCCTCCGGAATCGGGGTTGGCATGTTTAAGACCCTATTCCGAGGTAGTTCATCTCGTGGATAAATGGTATCCCTTACTCGACTGGCCCTTGGCTTAGTTTCATGAAGTTGTTTGGTACTCTTTGACTATGGCTTTGGCATCTACTAGCTTCCTTATTTCTTCGTCTCGGCATTGGGATACTCACCAATCCCCTTTGGAGTTGCTAGTTTTTCTCCTTGCTTTCCTAGGTCTAATCCTCCCACATTGATCCCTTGATTTCCTTCTTCCTTTGATTGTGTGGATCCGGTATCAATTGTATCTTCTTCGGATCCGTCTTGGATTGTAACCCGTGTGTCCCCCTTTCCTAATTTCTTTACTCTTCTCCTGCGGGCCAGTTCTGGAAATAGTCGCTTCCGCCCGCCGGTTCCTTCCCTTGTCTCCTAACTAAGCTTGAGCTTGTGCTAGGACAGTGAGCGGTGTGATCTTTCCAGATTGTACACTAATGGTATGGATGGTGGCCTGATTAGCAGTAGAACTTCAGAACCACTTGCTCGGTGTAGGGACAATCTTTGATCAAATGATCAATTCCATATTTAGTGCAAGTGAGCACTGGCATGTCATTGGGCGTGGTCGCCACTTGTTGTGGTTGGTGTGTATGATTCATATTCTTGTTTGGGTACTCGGCTACTCGATGTGGCCCACCACAGCCATACAATTGTAAAGGTCCTCTTCTCATATTTGAGTTTATTTCCTTACCCTTCCACTGTACCGTGGTTTGAAACAAGGGTACTGGCGTATTATTCTGTAGGACATAATATTCTGGCGTGACCTCACCCATGTCCTCGTAGTATTCCCCACTAAGTTCTAATTCCTGCACACCAGCTCAATATCTTCTGATGGCTCTTCAATCACTACTTGATTGATCTTAGCCTGTGGTGGTTGTGGTGGTAGAACTGGTGGTGGCAAGGGTGAAGCGTCTTGTACCCGGGACATCCCCCTAGGTAAGTAGGAAGAGTTGGGTTATTCAGCAATGGTAAAGATCTGCATAGGTGGTGCTGGCAAAGCCAATGGGGCTCTATTTATTCTGGTAGTTATGCCACATTTTGAAACCTTAGAAATCTACACACACCTATGGCCATGTATATAAGTGAACTTCTCTCATAATACAACATACTCTCCCATTGTGCAATTGAGTCTTGCTCTTGCTAATCCTCTTGCTAATATCTCTCCCTAATGCATGCTAGTGAGTGTGTGTTAATCCCATTCGGATTAACAACATGATCCTCATTGAGGACATTAATAAGTGTCATGCAAAGGCACTATAAAGGTTGTACATTATGAGATATTGGCCACCCAAGGCCTAGTTAGTAAGTTTTGGGCGCCCAAGTGTGAATAAGGGCCAATTTTATATAAGGTATTTTCTCATAATGATAAGGACACAATCCCCTTTATGCTATTGAGAGCTCTCCCCCCTTATGCTTTGTGAGAGAGTGAGAGCATTCTAGCATTGTGCCTCTTTCATGCTTGTGTGTTTATGCTTGTATGAGAGAGTGAGAGAGTGATTGGTCTATGTGATGGTGTGAGCGACTCCACAGTGACAGTGTGGAGGTGGAGCTTGGAGTTTGGAGCTTTACAAAAATGAGCTTGGAGGCCTCAAGGGACTCGAGATCGAAGCATTGGTAAGTACCCCATGATGGTTGTGTTCTATTGCTAATCCATTAGGTGAATCTTTAGAGTTCCCTCTTGGAGGTGAGGTAGCCCATAACATTTTTGGCATGCCACTACTAGGGAAACACCTTTATTTCTTCCACTCTTTGAGTTTCAACTCCCATTGCATAGTATTCATTATTGCCTTTGCATTCTGGTAGTGCATTGTGTGGAAATGAAAGGATAAGGTGTGTGTGGTTGAGAAAAAAATTATAGTTTGATGCTGTGAATGTTGTGGGGAGAGTAGTTTAGGAAAGAATCATTGGGTAATCTTGCTAATTTTGAATTTACTATCACAAAAAACACCAACATGAAGAAGCAGGTTGGGTGTTGTTTTCTTCTTTTTTCACAAAAAAATTCATAAAAATAAAAAATATAAGGGACAATTAATTGAGCCAGGAACTTGCATTTCATTCTTTAGCATTGGCACAGTCTAATTTTCATCATTTGGATAAGTATGATGCACCCAAAGCCACAAATTGCCGACACGAAAAACTCCACGTGAAAGTGCAAGAAAGTTGTTCACGACATGAACCATTTCCCTGCAGTTTCACACCGCAAATCACTCACGAAATCAGTGCTGGGATTTTTGCCAAAAATCACGAGATTACATTCCAAAAATAGAAATCCTTATCCTGACACCTATGACCATGGTGCAACCCGCCACCAAAAATTGGATCACGTGAAAGTGCAGTAGACCTTCACAATGTGAACCATTTCTGAAGTAGTTCACGGCGTGAAACACCTTCTGCTTCACGACGTGAAAGAAATCATGTAGGTTCACGTGAAGGCCAAAACTGACGGATTGACAAAACTAAGGCTACTGTGAGGGTCACCTAAAGAAAGGGAATTTGACTATAAGAAGGAATTTAACCCTAAGTAGGAAAATTATTGAGTACATGAAAGTGTAGGAAAACCATTCACGACGTGAACCATTTTCCTGCAGTTTCACGATATGAACCGAGTCAGTCACCAAAAAATTGAAACTCAAAGTAAGCAAGTCAGACATATGACTGTGAATGAACTCAGCAATGCCATATTAGAAAAATTAAAGGTCAGGGAAGGAAGAGAGATGTCAGGGCAAGGGCATAGTCACCTCTCCTACTGGGAATTGGTGTGGGGCTCCATGTTGCCGAATAAGTCATACCACCACCGAATGTCCACAGTTAAGGGCAAGACCATTACTCTATTGTACGCACTGTGTAAAATTGGGAAATTAAACTATGGTCGGACACCGGGCACTTTAGGCTCATAAGAGGACTAATGCTATTACAATGACTACTCTCATAATATATCCTTGAAGTACATCACTTGGGACTTCATCCTACATGCTACCACATGCTCTTGAAAAGCGAGAATTGCCATAAATACTTCGTCACACCATTACGGGTGCCTGTCCAAGTTGTAGCTTTGGACATCATTGCTTCATATCTTGAATGTATGACCCTTGGTGTATCTACCTTGAATCCTTGATGTAAGATAATGGTGGTAGCTCTTGTTAACCCTAGGAATGGGTTAATATCCCCCCTTCTCGATGGCGATCATGTCGCTTGAAGATCGTTGTGTGGGGAGAATGGATAAGCTTTGTCGATGGCTTTGATGTTGATTGATGCTCAATGGTCTTTATCCCTCTGGAAGGAATAAGAAAAGCTAGTTAGTGAATGAAAAGGTAGTGGTTTATTGGGAATTTCTAACAGGGTGGGGAGTGGGGGTTTTTTACAAATGATTGTATTTTTATATTTGTGTGAGCATTTTAAAAAAAGGGTTTATTGCTTCCATTGTTTTTGGCAATCATAAGCAAGGTTACATGTGATTTGTGTTGGTGGGGACGTTAAGAGATGTTAATAATGGGAGAGAAGAGAGGGAAGGATATCTGGAGGAACGTAGTCATAATCATCAAAATGAGATGGTGATTCTCAGTTCCTCATCTGATTCATTGATGCAACATTCATCATTTGAGGAAATTGGCCTTTGATGATGTCCCTTTGTATGGCAGGGTTCTTGTCAAATGTTGTTCAGTAGAACCTATTCTTGCATGCTTCTTCCCATGTGCTTTTTATGTTTTTATGTATATTTTAGTGCTCTTATGAAGCAAATATACATGAAGTACAAGAATTGAGTCAAATAGACTCTTATTAAGCTACTGCTTTTTGTTGGAGTAACCACTCCTTGGTGAGGATTAAAAGAATTATGTCAACTTACGAGGCTAAGATAGATATCTTCACTAAGGATTGAAAATCATTGATTTATGAGGATTGAAAATCATTGATTTATGAGGATTGTAGCGTTGTTTTGGAGAGGTTTGGTAGTCTCTCACCTTGCAAAAATTCTCTCTCCTTGCCACACGCACAAACACATTGATAGCTAAAAATGATGTTAAATGTGATTTAGTTTCTTCTAAGCATGCATATACCTCCAAAAAAGTAATGCAAGCATATAAAAACATATACTAAATTTCTTTACTCTTTGATAGATGGATTTGAGCACCTCTCATGGGCGTGGGAAGTAAACTTCTAGAGAACAATTGGACATGGATAAGAGGACATACGTGGAGAATGAAGGATCCGAGGGATACTACATCATTAAAGATAAAGCAACCTTTGATGACATCACCTACACTTTCCACCATAACTCTCTGGAGTGCTTGATGGTTTTTTGATGATCGTCAATCAAAGAAAAACTAGAATAGATAGAGCTATGTATAGTGGCATCAAAGATGGGGAAGACTCCAATGATGAGATTATTTTTTTGATACCTTTATGGTGTCTCTCCCAATCTATTGTGGACGTTTCTACACTTCATTATGGTGATAATTCCTACACCATCTAGCTCACCAAATAGCTTATCTAGTTCACATATTCCCTACCCTTGATGGATCTAGTTGTACCAACGAGAGTCTACCATCTCGAGAAACTTATTACCTTGAATCCCACTGGTGAAGGAACTCCTATGGTAAAAAACAATGGTGTAATTTTTGATGTAATACACAATGTGGATTTCAAAATGTGTTCTAGATCCCTATCACTGCTTCTCTAGGTGCAAGGAATGGATAGACACAACATGATTCCTAAGAAACTTCTATACACCAAGGGATGTAAGATGGCTGGAGTGGCATGATCCAGAAAGACCTATAAGTCTACTCCAAGAACCATAAGCATACAATCTATAACACTTACATCTTGTACACATTTCTCATGATGGTAATTCACCTAATTGATGTGCAGCTCGACAATTAGGGGTCATACTTCTATGGCATTAATCTCCTCATTCTTAGTGCCATTGTCCTCTACATCGACCATAATGCCCCTAACCACATCATAACTATAGTGACCCTTTCCACTTCACCTTTTTCTACCTCACAAACCATCTCTACAAACATAGCCTCTACACCATCATCTTCACCTATCCCACCCTTATGTGCTTTCGTACCCTTGTCTTCTACCACAATATCCGTTGAGGATGAGATTTCTACAAATGCCCACAAAGTTATGAAAGAATCTCGCCAAGGCATCATCTTCTTCTCAAGAACCCGAGGAAACAATTTCAGTAAAACAAAGTCTAGCTTTATCGTGTGCATTGATGGGCCATGGCTCGTCCAATCAAATGTCTAGTTCTGTGGAAAAACTAGAGCATATAGAGATACAGTATAATGGAGTCATACACCAAAACTCTTAATTGCAACATGAGATTGAAGCCATGAAGACAGAACAAGAGGCATTAAAACTCGAGTAGGGTAACTACCAGGATAGTGTGATTGACTTGAAGATCAACTCAGAACACTCAAGTTTAGCATAGAGGACCAAGTAGCAGAGATAGATAAGCAGGCACAAGACGTGACAAAATCCAAGGAGGAAAGTATTTAGTAGAAGCATGCGTTAGGGATAGCAAGGCAACAGAAAGAGAAAAATGATCACTCATAGAGGCTCAAACTAGATCACTCCAAGAGATAGAAAGGCAAAAGAAAGAGAAAAATGATCACTCATAGAGGCTCAAACTAGATCACTCCAAGAGATAGAAAGGCAAAAGAAAGAGAAAAATGATCACTCCTAGAGGCTCAAACTAGAGACTTTAGCATCATGGCTAAAGATAATATGGGGGAGAGGGAGAGCTTGAGTTCCTTACAAGCAAACAGACACACATAAGAGAAAGCAAGACACAAGAGAGATATGGATAGCTTAATTTTCTTCTATCTTCTTCTGTTCTCTACAACCATGTAACTAAAAGATAAGAGTACATACTATAAGGGAAAGTACTCTCCTACAATAACATATAATGGTTGGTCCATAGTGTGAGCTTGACTATGTGAGCCAGCACTATAACTTTGCCATAACTCTAGTACTCCAAAGTGGTTGTCACATGGCATATCATCCAATGGCGGCATATCAACCATAATCTCAGTAACCATGCCAATGTCATAAGTATGGAAGCTATCACCCACACAAGTCATCAATGTCTGTCTCATAGCACTAGTTGAACTTGTTGATATGTCAACACTCCCCCTCGAGCTCAACTCTGCACACTGCACTCTAAGTAAGCTCCTAAACCTATAGAGCTACTCTACTACCCAGTGACTTTGTGAAGATGTCAACCACTTGATCTTCTGTGTGCTCACATATACCAAATCTAACATTAGAACTTTCTCCCTCACAAAGTGATAATGCACCTCATCACATGAAGTAAACCCACACTTTTCTAGTGTGGTCATAAATGAATGTAACATAATACTTGCAACCTGTAATTGTTGTAGTCCTGGTCAGTCCCCATACATCTGAATGCATAACATCTAATGGCCTTACACTAACATGCTTTTCATGTGGGAAAGCATGTTTGGCCTGCTTCCCAAGCTGGCATGCTTCACATACTTTATGCATATACCATCAACCTTAAACTTTGGCAAACCTGATAATATTTTAGGCCTGCATAGACTTTATCCCCACTATATATACACATGACCAATACGCTTGTGCTATATGTCAATATATGTAAATGACACCTCTTCCATGTGTAAACATGGCTACCTTTACCTCAAGCATGTTCACATCTAAAGTAAACATCCTACCATTTTTGTTACCCTTAGCAACTAACTGACACTAATTTTTAAATTCTTCCACAAAACATCCTTGAGGATTAAACCTCACTTGTAGACCCTACTCAACCATTTGTCCAACAAAAACTAGGTTCTTTGTAATATTTGGAAAATAAGGTACATCTACCAAGTACTTAATTTTACCATCCTGTATAGAAAATAAAAATAGCACTTTACCAATGTGCATATAATGGGATACATAGTATCATCACATGTTTCTACATAACCTGGTTTTTCCATTTTCTACATCTCCAAATCAATCTCACCATGATTGGTCATGTGGTTAGAGGTGCCAGAATCCACATACTATATATTTTTAGATCCTGAGATATCTTCTATTATGGAACTGAGCATGTGATGTATCACAAATAGCTGCTCACTTCTATCATCACCACCATGTTTACTAGATGATGCATAGTTGCCTTGCTACTACAACTTTCCACTTTTAATGTCATTTTGCTTCTTAAAGCAATCTTTTGCCATGTGCCCTGGTTTGCCACAATAATAACACTACGCTATTTGCACTCTGATTTCTTTGCCAACCACCTTAGCCTCTTTAGACCCCACTGCCTCTAAACTAGCCTCTTTGCCAACCACCTTAGCCTCTTTAGACCCCCCTACCTCTAGGTTGGCCTCTTTGGATCCCCCTGCCTCTAAGCTAGCCTCTTTGGATCTCCTTGCCTCTAGACTCGTCTCTTCCACCTGTGTATGATTATTGTTGTGACTTATTCGACTATTGTTGTCCATAATTCTAGTTTTCATATTGGGCACCACCTTGGCCTCAACCATGACCTCTATCTCTGCCCCTCTATATGAATTAGAGTAGAAGGCCTATTTTGATGTGTTCTTGCTTTATAAAGGAGAGTTCTCACCCAGAGACTTTTCTTCTATGATCAGCATAGACACCAAGTCCTAAAAGTTAGAAATGTTCTCTTTAACTACAATGAATGTCTTGAATGGCTTATACTCTTTGCCAAGCCCATTCAGACACATACACTCACTAAATCATCATCTTCCATCGATACATTAATAGACCCAAGGGATTCAACTATGCCCTTGATCGTTGGAATCATGCTTATTGATAGACATGCTTTTCTTCTCCACAGTATGTAGCTCTTATTTTTGCTGTAATTTCCTTGCCTTTGTGTTGGTCTGGAACATGTGCACTAGGTTTTACCATGCAATTGCTGGAGTGTTGACATCTTATGTGTCCTATCATCATGTTCGTGACACTAATTTAAAGATAATACATGACTTTCCTTGTACCCTAGTTTAAATCCTTGAATGCCTTTATATTTGCTAGAGTGGCATTCTCTTTGGATAACTCTGGAGGCTCCTCATTGTCTCCTTCGACATAGTCCCAAAATCCTTTACCCATCAGGAAATTGGTCATTCTGAACTTCCAATCATGGAAGTTGTTCTTCTCCAATTTCTCACTAACAATCTGATTGAGTCTATCAGACATGTTTGCCTATAACAACTAGAAACCTGCAAATATAAAATTTTTCTATGTAACATACAACACAGCAATACCTTCTCTGTGGATTACTGCAAGCAGTGGTACTTTAGCACAACCTGCATGTCACCAAATGTGACCAAAGTAAATGTACTTTGGTCACCAAATGTGACCAAAGTACATGTACATACACCCAAGTTTAGTAATAAATGTGCAAACATTGTTTGCACTCTCAAAATGCACTGTTACAGTGTAGTAACCAGATTCCGACTGTAATTCTCAAAAAGAACTTCCTAAAACTGCCGAAAATACCTTGTAGTGATGAGAAAACGAAGATCAAAATGCACTCAAAACGAAATTCTAGCTACAAAACTGTAGTATTGTGCACTTTTCACGCACCTCCAAGCTTGCGAAGACAGTTTCTAAATCAGAGCTACTGAGGGGGTGTTGTACCTAAACAAGAAGGGGAAAAGATGATGATGCTCTTACCCATGTACCGATTCCTTGCTTACTTTGTTCTTGCCTCTTGCTTGAGTTCCTTACAAGAAAACACACACACACAAGAGAAAGCAAGACATAAGAGAGAGATGGATGGTTGAATTTTCTTCTATCTTCTTCTCTTCTCTACAACCATATAACAAAAAGATAAGAGTATATACTATAAGGGAAAGTAATCCCCTATAGTAACATATAATGGTTGGTCCATAGTATGAACTTGACTATATTAGCTGGAGAGCTATAACTATACCATAACTCTAGTACTCAAAAGTGGCTGTCACAGAGCCTATCATCCACTGGTAGCATATCAACCATAATCTCACCACAACCATGCCAGTGGCATAAGTGCAAAAGCTATCACCTAGGCAGGTCATCAATGTTTTTCTTGCCAGCACTAGTTGATCTCGATATCTCAACAATGGCTACAACATACAAAAGAAGAAGAAGAGACTAAAATCAACAATAATTATATAGCTAATAATAAACAATCTTACCACATAGAAGTTTGACTCAGAGATATAGCAGCGTTATGGGAGGCTCACCACCATTAGGAACTTGGGATAAAGGGTTAGCTGAAACATGCTGAGAGATCTTCCTATCCATGAATCTAAAGTCAAATTCCAATAAGATCAACAACCATCAGTGGGTGATATGGCCAGTGTGGCACAAGGTTTGTTCAGTAAATATAAGAGAGCTTGGTGATACATAAAGAACATAATTTTGTTGGTGAGACGAGAGTTTCTACATTTCTTCATTGCGTAGACCATGGCTAAGCCTTCTCTTTACGTGGTCATGTAACTCTTCTCAGCATCATTGAGTTGTTTACTTGCATAGCATATAAAAAAATCTATATTGCTCTCACCTCGTTATGCTAGGATACAACTAATGAAAAATGCAAAGGCATCAATGTGTACACGATTAAAAAACACATCCCATATTGGTGGAGAATGGGAGATGGCATAAATACTTTCTTTAGCTTTTCAAGTTATTCCTCACATTGCCAATCCACACAAAAACAATTAGCCCACTTGTAAAGAGGGCGTGCCAACTCAACATACGTGAAGATGAATCTTCTCCAGTATCCATTGTGACCCATAAACCTCTGGACATCCTTGAAGTTAAGGGATCTTGGAAGCTCAAGAATGAACTTGACCGTACTTTCATCAGTGGGTATGCCATTCCTAGAGATAATCTATTAAGGAATTATATTGTGGCCACACCATGATCTGACACTTTTTGGGGTTAAGAGAAATTTGATATAGCCTGCATAGCCCAAAGACTTTCCTTAGGCAATCTATATGTTCTTTCAAAGAGGAATTTACACACATCATGCATGAAAAGAGGAATTTACACACATCATCCATGAACACTTCTAAGAATTTTCAGAGGAGATCCTTAAAAACTATACTTATAAGTCTTTGAAATGTGGTAGGAGCATTGGTAAGTCCAAAGGGCATGACTTTGTAAGCAAAAATAACCCATTGAGTAGTAAAGGCCATCTTATGTTGGTCCTTGGGATCAATCATCACTTGATTATACCTCGAGAAATTGTTTATAACTGTAGGCTACTTTCCTCTATTACTCATTCTAATACATGCTTAGTGTAAGGAAGTGGGTATCTATCCTTCACTTTGGTAGCATTTACCTTCTTAAGATCTATGCAGACCCAGGTTATCGTTCTCTTTAGTAACTACCACAATTGGGGACACCCATTTTGTGTGTTCAATCTCATAGATGAATCCCACATCCAAGAGTATCTAGATTTCCTCTTTGATGAGTTTAATATATTTTGGATTCATCTTGCATTGTCATACTTGACGGGTCTTGAATTATCCACAATCAAAATTAGATGCATTACAATAGAGGGGTGT
Source organism: Cibotium barometz (assembly GCF_041138505.1). Lineage (NCBI taxonomy): Eukaryota > Viridiplantae > Streptophyta > Polypodiopsida > Cyatheales > Cibotiaceae > Cibotium > Cibotium barometz. Next base: position 5,194,236 of record NC_141069.1, on the reverse strand, counting down.
ACTCCTTTCATATCAAAGTATACCATGTTAACGCATCTTGATATTCCTTTAGAAGGTGAATGGGATCTTTCTCTTCATCTGGCTTGACAGAGGTCTTAACTTAGCCATAATCAGAATGATATGCATTACAACACAGAGGTGTACTCGATATGCATTGCAATAGAGAGGTGTACTCCTTTCATGTCAAAGTATGATCATGCAAACACGTCTCAATATTCCTTGAGAAAATCAATGAGATCTTTCTCTTCATCTAGTGGAGAGGTATTTGGTGATACACGCAAGTTTGGGTTCCTCTCCAAGGTTAGCTGGAGCCACCACCTCCTTGTCTCCTTAGTGTTAACAGGTCCATAAAACTTCTTTTGGATTTCTTCCAGGGCTTCTCCCACACTAGGGTATCAATTAGCCTTGTCATTTTGAATTACTCTCTCACCTATGTTGTAGGGTGAAATTTCCTTCCTATTCTTCCTTTGCCAAAGCTTTCATCCTAGCTTTAGCTTCTCTGTCTTTTCTTGTTAACTTGTGGTTCTATTTTTGCCTAGTTGAATGGCTAAGTTTTTCCAGTTCTTGGGGTTAACCAGGATGGGGAGCGACTTTGGCCTACCTTTGTGTTCGTTGTTCTCCCCCCTCCCTATTAACTTCCCACCTTTGAGAGAGTTCTTCTTGGTTTCCATAGCTCCAAATGCAACATAGCCAATCATGGTCATTTTCAAGGGGTTTCTGCAAGGATTGATTTTTTTAATCACAAGGGGTTCTTTTGTAAGGATTTTGATAAGCTTGATTTTTTCCTCTTTTTGAGCCTCTACTTGGTTTAATCATGCTTGTTTGAACCATGCTTGAATTTTGCAGGGGATTCAAGGATGCCTAAATCTCAACCAAGGTATCTATTGCCTTCCTTAAGGAGTTTCCAAGCTTAGAGTTCCTTAGGCTAAGTTCTTGGAATAGTCTAACTGGGGTCTCAAGACTCCATATAGCTTCTATTGTTATGACATGGGTGATTAATTTACCATTAGCATCATAAAAACAAAAACCACTAGTCTTGGGTATGGTATTTATTGTTGCTTGAATGTGGAGGCAATCCTCATCTTCACATATCTTAGGAAGATCTTTAACATTGAACCTTAGTTCCACTAATGACAAATCATCAGATTGGGATTTTTTTGGAAAAACACACATTTTTAGCTTTCTCTTCTTCACTTTTTTCAGTGGTGATTTTGTAACTGGGTGGTGACTCCAATTTTGGAGATTGACCTTCATGGTCACTTCTTTTTTTTATGTATGGTCAATTCCCCAGTCATGAATCATTCAAAGTTATCTTATAAATGATCTTCCTAGGTTCACATCATATGTTATAGGCTTTTTGAAGTCCATGATAGTAAAGACATAATCAAAGGTCAATCCACATGAGCCTAGCTTGTTGATCAACCACACCCATGAGCCAGGTAAGATTTTCATCAGCTAACTTGCTTTTGAGGTTAGTGGAGGTACAAGGGTTGGTGATCACCAATTCTTCCACTGTCTTTTCATAGCTATGTTGACTCTTGAACCACCATTAGGATAGCTGGATGTTTTGATTCATAGTCTCAATGAAAGGATAGCATTGATCTCTTCAACCTCAAAATATTTGCCCACCTTGTTTACAAGCACGTCCTTATAAACCTTTCTAGGATTCTCTATCTCACTGCTCTCCCTATATTCTGTGTTAGATTCATTCTCCGGATTTGAAACGAATCTTGCATCCATCCATTCTCTCATGTCTAGCCAAAGAATGGGGTCTCGCGCTAGGAGTCCCCCAAGATGAGTGTGATTGGGGAAGAAAAAGGAGCATCATCTCTATCGTATCTTTGTGTCTTTTAGGATGGCCAAAGATAGGTGCTTTGATTGAAGTGATTACACCTTCTGAGCCCAAATAGGAGGGAAGGGTTTTTAAAGAAATAGGTCCAGATGGATGGCAGATGTTTCCTCCATTTTGAAGATAATCATTTAAAAGATACTCCTTTATAGATCCTGGGTCTAGCCTTGTTACATTAGCATGAAACTCAAATTTATTAGTCTACTTGGTTATAAGCTTAGGATTCAACTTTTGGGTTTCAAGGGAAGGTCCTTGGGGGAACATCACATTTTCTTTCTTGTATTCTTTGTCAATAGGATCAAGGGTTGTTCTCTGGTTACAAATTTATAGGAATATGGCTAAACCGGCCCTCTAGGTCACTCTAATTGGATCTAGGTTTTTTTCACCAATTCTTGAGCAACCTAAAAAGTGGTTGTTTCATCAATGGGATTGGGTTATTGAGTCAATTTCTTTGGAATATTTAGTGGTTCAGTCCACTTGGGTCTCTTGGCTACAGCCTTTTGACCCATATCTAGAACATTAGGGGAAATTCAAACTCCAAATGGTCCCTTTTAGAGCAATTTAAAAAAATATAAGGCTAGCCAATGAGAGCGCTTGGATTCTAGATCCATGTAACATGGATCTTTTTGGTCAAAGCGGGCCCCACAAATTCAAGTTCAAAAAGAGGAATAAAGTATATTAGCATTCAACTTAAAAAATAGAAGAATGTCAGGCATGAATACCACCTACCAAACTTTAAAATCAACATATGTTAGAAGGAATCTCATGAATATCAGAAGGAATCTCATAAAAACAACATATGTCAGAAGGAATCTTAGGAAAAGATGCCAGACTGATTGAAAACTAGTTTAGAGACTAGAAGAAACTTGAGTTTTAGTTAAGAAAAATCAAAATTATTTTCACTTTCTCCACAATTTGAACTTTGTTCTTTTCATTTTCCCGCCTCTCTTGTGTGTTACTCATTTTTTGCCATATCTACTTCATCTCTTCTTCTTCTCTTTTAGAAATATACAGTATGTTTCTTTCTCTCGGCCTCTTTTTTCTTACATCTTAATAGTCTGGTAAACTTCTTTAAGCTATGCTTTGCTAATCATGAATTCTTTGTGATTTTATTTTTTTTGTTACGGAACCATACTGACCATGATGTCATTTGTGAAAACTTATAAGGTTATTTGTCAACTCAACTACAAAGAAAATTGAGTGCAATGTATGGTTCGTAACATTTTTTTAAGTTTTATTTTAGTTATTTAGTTGTTAATCCCATTGAAATGGTAATAATTTTATGTTCCCCCTTTGTAGATGAGCTTTAGGAGAAAACACATCCGCAACATTGAAAGTGTGGAGCTTTTCAACAAGAAGGATGCTGATGGCAGCTAGATCTCTCAGTGGTTCAAGAAGTTATACTAGATCACAAGAGACCCAGCAATCAAGGAGGATAGGTAAAACGAAAAGACATTGGTGATCCTGACAAGCATTGAAAAGTTAGGATCATGGAGTTCTACAAGGTGGCCAAATGGTGTAATAGAGGTCCTTGTGTAGCATGTTTATATGCATAAGGACATAATGCTACATCACCAATGATCAAAATATAAGATCTAAGAAAAACAGTAAGATTCAGTAAGTAGTCTTTGTTTTTAATGTTCAATAGCTAATTGTTTTGTGTTCTATAGCTAAGCATTAAAATTTTCTTACAGCTTTAAGTCCATTAAATACGTAGGAGTGGTAGAATGCAAAGTGCATAGTGGAAGAATTAACGTCTTCCACATAGAGATAGGCAAAGTGCAAAGTGCATAGTGGAAGAATTAATGTCTTCCACATAGAGATAGGCACGTTGCTATATGACAACCCACCTATCCATTTAGCAACATAGCGAATCTTCTTTTACAATTCCATGTATCTTTTGGCTAATGCAAACATTAATTTTAGTAGACTGGAGTCTATCCCACTACCAACATTGTCTAGTCAAGAATGGGTTTTTTCTTGCCCAGACATCATTGTAGCATGTAAGAATAAGATAAGAACAAATATGCTCTCAAAATCTTATGTGTGTATAAAAGTGATATTATCGGTCTTGTTGTAAGCCTTGCCTGGATCTCATGTGGTTTATATTATTTAGTGCTTTCGCAGATGTTTACATCATGTAGGGTGTCAGGAAAACAAAGAAAACATATTAAGTGAGGTCACTTGATAATGATTAGATGAACCCATTTTTGGGGAAGGGATGGGATGTAAAGAGGACCTCTGTTTGTTAATGGTTTAACATGCTACCTCACAACCACAAGACAGAAGAAGAAGAGAGTACTTGTAAGGGTCGAATCAGGTGATTTGTGTTGAAATTTGAGCTTAATGATGAGCTATGGTGGATCAAACACTAGAATCAACATAATTAACAAAGTGATTAGTAAGTGATTAAGACGTAATTAGTGAATAATTAGCACATAGATTAAAGTAGGCATGGATACTCAAAAACTAGCAAATTCTCATTAGGGCTATGCCTCAATTTATAGAGTTTACATCAAGCATCAAATCCCTTTGATTTCTCCATGATTCACTCCCTGAATATCTCCACCTTTTGCTTGATTCTCTCCACCTCTTCTCTTTTCCTTGAATATCTCCCAAATTCCCATTATTCTCTCCCAGTAGATTCTTCTAACCTTTTCACAGGTTCTTTCACAATTACATCTCCTCTTTTACAGCCTCTATCCACCAAGAGCTTGTTCCCACACACACCCTATTCACTTGTATATTTCAACACCTCCCCTCAAGTGAATACTCCTAGTACACCTAGACCCTATACCAAGTTTGCCACCCTTTACTTGGTAGTCCGCGACCAATGTCTACTCCTCCCCTCAAGTTATCTCAGCACACCTGGACCCTGTATCAAGTTTCTTTCTTACTTGACAGTCCGCGACCAGTGCCTCAAGTCCCTAAACTCCATAGTCCTTGACACACTCTCTCTCTCTATGTGTCCAAGGCTACTATAAGTGCCCGCGACCTTGACTAAAGTGCTCACACATACATCTACCACGTGGCCTACATCATCGATGGCTCAGAGGTGGTTTTACTTTATTGGGGCAGGTTACATTGGGTTGTGGGGTCTCTCTCTCTCTCTCTCTCTCTCTCTCTCTCTCTCTCAGAGATTTTCACATGGCTCCTCACTCTTTGGAGCCTCACATCTTCTCTTTTCTTCAGTCTTCTTGTCGTGGCAGCATCTCTCCACGCGTCCGTCTCTTCTTTCAGTCTTCTTGGGGCAGCTTCTCTTCTCGTGGCAGCTTCTCTTCTTGTGGCAGCTTCTCTTCTCGTGTCCATGTCTTCCTTTAGATCTTCTTGGTGTGGATCCTCTTCTTGGGAAGAGAGATTCTTCTTCTTTCATGGCTGGAGCCATGAGCTCGTCCGTCAGGTCATTTTGTTCCATGTGAGCAACATGTTTCAATGTTTTGCTGACAGTTCCTTTGGGATTTTTATGTTTATCTTGTATCAATATGCAATGCAAACCCAAATTTATGCGGGAGGTCTTACCTCTTGCCTTATTCTGGACAAGGGCAGTGTCTGTTCCCATTTTTACACTGATGTAATGTGCCCAATACATAATGCGTAAAGCATTCATTCTCATGCACATTCCAAATGCAACTCTGGCTATGAATAATCTTGTATTTGAGTGAGATTTACAGGCATTAACCAAAGGTTAAATGCAAAATGATGATTTTCACAATTTTATCAGCACAATTTTACCAGAAATTACATTAAATTAAGGGTAACCAATTTGTACGGGATGGTTGGAGTATCAAACCAACTCCGATTTGCAATCTGAAGTTATAGGGATCTGTATCAGATACCTAATGGTTAATTTGAACCCTCAATTGCACCAAAAAATAGTGATTAGCACTGATTAATCACTGATTAGCAAATTAATGCTATGTTTTGTGTGCAGAAAACAGAGTATGCGGGGAGTCCAGATCTGGTGCCTTCCACTTCAAATGAGCTCAAATTATTTCAAAGGCATCAATAGCAATGAGTCTAGTAGAGGATTAAGCCAAGAAACACAAGATTTGACCAAATAATGAAAGCTTAATCTCTGTTTTACCAAAGTCACCTGCAGATTTGATGAAGAGCTTTGATCTCAATGTAGACTTGATGAAATTGAATTCTGTCTTCACCAGCTTGTAGAGCATGCTTGATTACCCCTTGGGCTAGGAGGAATTGAATCAATTTGAACTGATGAAGTGTAGATCTACAATTTACTCAGAAAAAATAGCGCTGAAAGAAACGCCGATTTCTCCTCAACGCTTTTGCGTTTTGCTGCGCCGTTTGATGAGCTTGTAGCTAGATGTGTTGGCTAGCTTGTGTTAAGAGGGCAAGACCTAATGTTGACTGTGCATGGAGAATAGAGTCCTCCACTAGCTGGGGGTGAAGGGGAAGATGAAAAACTCACTAAAAATTTAAATTTTTTTGCTAATTACCTACTAATCCTAATTAATTAACTAATGGGCTCATAAACCTGGTTGATTCTAGGCATGGCTCTGATACCATGTTGAAATTTGAGCTTAATGATGAGCTATGGTGGATCAAACACTAGAATAAACATAATTAACAAAGTGATTAGCAAGTGATTAAGACGTAATTAGTGAATAATTAGCACATAGATTAAAGTAGGCATGGATACTCAAAAACCAGCAAATTCTCATTAGGGCTATGCCTCAATTTATAGAGTTTATATCAAGCATCAAATCCCTTTGATTTCTCCATGATTCACTCCCTGAATATCTCCACCTTTTGCCTGATTCTCTCCACCTCTTCTCTTTTCCTTGAATATCTCCCAGATTACCTCATGCTACCCATTATTCTCTCCCAGTAGATTCTTCTAGCCTTTTCATAGGTTCTTTCACAATTACATCTCCTCTTTTACAGCCTCTATCCAAGAGCTTGTTCCCACACACACCCTATTCACTTGTATATTTCAACAATTTGCACTTGGCCAACCTTATGAGGGTCAACTCCCCAATGTGAGGCCGCTAGGGGCTCACTCTACACTCTCTTTGTGTCACCCAAAGAGAGATCCAAGTAAGCTAAGTAGGAGCAAGAGGGAAGGAACTATGGAGAGCTCAACCTCTACCTCATGCCAATCATATGATGCAAACAAGACAAGGTGGAGAGCAATGAGAAGGGAGAGAAGGGAGAGAAGGGAGAGCAACACCATTCCTATTCACATACACCAACAATCATAAGCATGCAAGCATCACAAGCAAACAAACTACCAGAAGCTCAAGAGAGTAAGAGAGAGAGAAGGCAAAACTCAATTGAGACAAATGGGATTGTCCCTTTTCATATTCCATAAAATTTCTTATATACATGAGCTCACTATTTACAATGGCCGGCCACCCAATTACAAATGGGGGCCTAAAACTAGTCTTCCTAGTTTAACTAGCTCTATGTACATCAATTCCTTTATGAACGGCATTACACAAGTCGTAAGCTCCGTCATCCCTTGTCTCATTTACAATTGGCGCTTAGCGCGGTTACAAAAAAGATGAATTACAAAGGTAATGTGGTAGCAAGGCAAAAGGTCATGTTAACCAGAGTGGTTAACCTACCCCCTCCCGATTGCAAGTCTGTCCTCAAAACTAGTCAAAAAAAGCTACCTGTAGTAGATAGAGTGAGAGGTCCCTGCCCCCTCCACGGTACCCTACCGGCGGCGGAAGCGGCGTGTTGGCCTCCCGCGCGGGGCGGGGATCCATACTCGGGGCCTCACCCATGGATGTTCGGGACGAGAGGCTAGCCTGGGCGGTCCCTCCGAGACCTCAGCCCAGAAGAGTCCCCTCGCCCGGAAGGCACAGGCAATTCCACCATGGGAAAAATCTTCTAACGGGGGAATTACTCTAACGAGTCAAAGTCTTAACTAGTTAAACTGATCTGACCAAACCTGAAGTCACATAGTCAGATCAAGAAGAGACTTGCACTTGGTCCATGAACCCTCTAGGGTACTCCTTAGGTGTCCTGGCACTTCACTCAGGTACCGCTTCATCGACCATTCTGGTGTAGGATAGTCCTTTAAGAAAACAGGGTTTCTATGCAAGTTTTGATTTTTGATTTTCATTTGAATACAACGAGTATATCTTAAAGAAAACAGGGTTTCTATGCAAGTTTTCAGTTTTGATTTTCATTTGAATACAATGAGTATATCTTAAATCCGCGTCCCCAAAACTTCTTGATCGTAGGTCTGAAATCCAAAACAAAATTCCTTGAATTTTGTAACCTTGATCCTCAGATCAATTCAAAGGGTCTCAACTTAGTTTCAGATTTGGAGGGTGATTTGAGTATATTTTCCTGAACTAGTCACATTGTCTTTCCTTGAAACTGACGAAGAGTTTGGTCTTGGTCAAAGTCTAATTCTGGGTTCAAGTGTGGTAAGGTTCTTCCTCCTGAACTACCTTTCTCGAAAAGGGGGTGATATTTCAATTACTATTTTACTGAATTTCATTCATTGAATATTCACTTAATTGATTTCTAAAATAATCACGAATTCCTATGAGGAATAAATTAATCAATTTATCTAAATTTCTGACTTCGATAGATTTTTTGAATTTTCTCATTACCATCCGAGTGAATATGAAACGATAGAATTTTCTCTCACAGTGTATTTACTTATTCATTTATCGATTATTCATGGAAATTAAACATAGAATCAAAGAGAACTCTAATTTTGATATAAAAATTCTTTATGCATCTATTTATGCATAAAATCCAACTTCAATGGAAACAACACTTTTATATAAAAGAAAATCCTTTTATGTTTAATAGGAATAACACTTTAAAACTTCTAGAACGTCGTCTCCATCATGTCTTCTTCGAAAGTCTATAGCCGCCAAGCACGCATCCACGTGATACGTTCATAGTAGCCAAACAGCTGCTTGAGGGTGGGCCCTTTATTGATGTTAAAGGCGAGGCCCTAGGCTCCCTCAAAGTAGTGGTCAAATGTCGGGAAGGACTTCAGCAAAGTGATGATAAGGTTGAAGAAGCGGATGGTTTCAATCACTGTTGGGTCCGGGACCTAGTCGTAATAGCGAATGAAATCATTGAAACTCCTTACCATGGTTTCTTCTGTACATGGGTTCTATGGTGATGGGGGTGCAAACCAAGGGAAGTTGAATTGCAACTTCGGGTTCTTTTGATGTTTGGCGTGGAAGGCTTTCCAGGCCCACCATCTGCACATGGGGAGGTAATTCGAGCTAATCCTCAATGTGCAGAGCATTTTGCAATAAACCTCCCAAATAAGGGTCTACTGAGAGGAAGGGTCGTCGCCATGCCGGCTGCTCTCCCATGAGATCGAAGGTGATGGGACGAGCAGCAGTGGGTGGCTAGTGGTAGCCGCTGTGGGTTCGGGGTGGGTGATCTCACCTCCATGTCGTGTGCTTGGCATTAAGGTATGAGCGGCTGTTCACAGGTTTTGTACATAGAGGCTATGCTGCCAGCACCCCATTGCGGGTTTTATACTGACCGCGTGCCTAGTTCACCCCAAAGAAAGGAGTTTATGCCAATCACGTAATGGTGGCGAAGTAGGGGGTAGCACTTCCTGAAGAGATTCTAATGTGAGTGGCAAGGAAGTAACTAGGACTAAGAGAGTTGAAGGGAGTTTTGTGGTCCTATCGAGCCTCTGAATGATAGGTGGAGGAATTGCTCACGTTGAATGTATATCTGTAATGAAGTTTGTTTAGCTTTGGCTCGAGGGGTGACTGTGTCACATATAGGACTTTTTGCTTCCCTTTGTTGAGTAATTTGGGTTGCAGATATTTCCTTGGGTTCCCATTTCCCATTGAAGGGTCGGTGAGACTGAGGCCTAACATGAGGCAGGAGCTTAGGTTGGAGAGGTTCGGGGATCCATAGGGTATGATTACCTTCATAGTAATGTTGAGCAAGGAGAACAGATTTTGGGATCCACCGAAGGGTTGAGTGCATGGGTTTAGGGTTGGGTCGAGGGTCAGAGCGCCTAGGAGGGTGCGTAGATTTGTGTTGATCATGTACCTTGTAGGCTTGAGATTAGCGAATGGTGGGACTACTGTGGGGACGAGAAACTCTGGATGCATGTTGGCAAGGGGGATGGTGAGACCTTTTGGGGATCCACAATGGAGATGTTCCCTCATAGTAGCCTTGTCCTGCAAGAAGCTACTTGGACACCCAATGGTGAGATATCAAACCCGGTGAAGATTGGTTAGTATGGTTAGTAGTGTTAGATTGGTTAGTATGATGTGGTGTGGCATCTTCGTGTGATTTGGCCATGTGAGAGCACGCTACCCCACAGTGTGTGGTGGTTGTGTGGGTGCGAGAGGCATTGGTGCGGATGGCATGTTGAGAGGCCTCTTTTTTGGGGGAGTAACGGGATGGCATGTTGAGAGGCCTCTTTTTTGGGGGAAAGAAATGATAAGAGTGAGGTGTTGGGGTATTTGTGGGTGGTGGGAATGGGAGTTCGTGGCATGGGGGAGTAACGGGAAGTGGTTCTTCATCTGTCATTAGGATGGTAACATGGCCATAAGCCAATTGTAGGGGCCGTCTATGTTGCATCTGTTATGGCCCTTCCATCCCCTGTCAGGAAGATCTCTTCACTCATAGTGCCTGTAGTAGGCATCACATAAAACTTCCCTTCCAGGGAATTATTTCCAATGTGGAACAAAAGTGTGATTGTGCCAATACAATGAATATGCTGTGAGGCAACTGTGGTGACAATGGCAGGTGTTTCTTTCAATGTGGGTCCCCCAAGGGAGCGCCATGTTTCATAGGACAATAAATTGTAACTAGCCCTTGTATATCAACAAGAACTAATTTTTGGGCAAAGCTAGTTAATGTGGTCATTCCTAACCATAATCGAGCTGGCTTCACCTCCCAGTCTTCTTCTTCTAAGTCGATTACTTGGGCCATGTTAACCATAACATGCTTTTGCCTCAGCTTGGCTTACCTCGCCTTGGCCTCTTCTTGCGCCATTTTTTTCATATCCTCATGGTCTGGTTTTCGTTGTTTTTTTAATCATGGATGGCCTTCAAAGTGGCCTCGTGAGAGGGCCATAGTAGCATTTAAGTTTGCTACCGTTGAAGTATCCTGCCATCTCGACACCATCAAGGGTTTTGATGCGCACGCCTTGTGTGATTTCAGAGACCAAAAAAGGTCCTAACCCATAGAGTTTAAGCTTTTTTTAATGTGTTTCTGTGCTGAATAAGAGGACCATGTCACCCTCATTCATCTGTTTGTCCTTGAGCTCTGGTCGTCGAACCACTGTTTTGCCTTAGCTTTTCGACAATCATGCTGTAGACTGCAAGGAGGCAGGTTTCATCGAGCTTTTCAAGTTCAAATAGGTGATAGCTTAAAGCATTTTTGGTGAGTTTTTTGTGCACCGTGACACATGTACACTTGGGACTAAGAACTCCATGGGCATGACTGCTTCAGTGCCATAGGTTAAACTGAAGAAGGTAGCGTTAGTTGATGCCTTATATGAAGTTCTATAAGCCCAAAGTGCAACCAAAAATTTCTGTTCCCAGTCATCGAGGCTAGCCTCCAATGTTTTAGTTAAAATGGCACACAGAATTTTGTTTGTACTTTCGGCTTGGCCATTCACTTGAGGATAGTAAGGGGAGGACTTCTTGTGGTTGACAAGAAACTCTTGTAAAAGGAATTTGATTACTTCGTTGATGAAATGTGTTCCATTGTCACTGACAATCTCGAGAGGACACCCAAAGCGTGTGATTACAGACTCATAGAGAAATTTGGTCGTTGATTGAGCATCAGCTTTGTGGGTTGCGTGAGCTTCTACCCACTTGGTGTAGTAGTCCATGGTGGTAGCAACTATATATCTGGCTTGAGTGTATTTGGCTGCTAGACTGATGGGTCCTATATGAAGTCTATGCCCCATTTTTCAAATGGCTCTGTAAGGACACGATGGGGTTTAGGGACATGTGATCCTTGAAATGAGGGATTAATATATGATGGCATTCATCACATCGTTTGACATACTTAGCAGCGTCAGCCATTAAAGTGGGCCACCATAACCCAGCTATGTGGTGAGAACCTTACAAGCAGTGATGTCTGCACAGCAAAGTACCCGTTTGCCAACATAGGCAAAGTGAGCATGTTAAAAAAAGTTACATTGATTATAAGATTATCAAAAAAGAATTTTGAAATAATTAGATTTAAAATATTATCTAAAATAAGATTTTTTTAATAATTAGATTTTAAAAAATCACTAAAATTTTCTTTAAAAACTAGGTAAAGACTAACTTAGAAAATGGGTTTCACAAGCAAGTGAATGAAAACTTATTAATTAACATACTCGATTAGACTAGCTAGAAATTGCTCACAATAATTGTGTAAACAAGGGCACTTAAACATATCTTTCTCTTTTGGCAATATTTGGCACCCAACAATGGAAACTTTGACCCGTCTTGATGGCTTTGAACTTCCAGTAATTGTTTAGGCACCTACCTTAGTGTTATCCTTCTCCTAAAGTTTCTTCTACTTTATGTGCCTTGAATTTTCTAAATACCCGTGGTAGCACACTCGGTGTTGAAACTTGCAGTTGTCACACTGATGCCTCCGAATCTTAAATTTTATCTCTAAGCTAGATCTAACTTCATCATTGAAACTATTAGAAGACCTTGGTTCTAGCCTTTATACTTGAGAAGAAACTATGGTGTATTCATCTAACTCTAGTTTAAAATTCGATTGTTCACACTATTGGATACTTTTTGCAATAAGCTTCTCTTGAAATTTGGAGGTCATGACCTCTTGTTCCTTCTACCCCATCGTGATAGATGTCTGGTATACATTACTACCAACTCATGGGTCCCCAATTGATGTGCTCATTATTATGAATATCTTCATGCATCCAATTGATGTGCTCATTATTACGAATATCTTCATGCATGATGTGCTCATTATTTTGAATATATTTATTCCTACTACAACAGCTCTCTTTGGGCCTTTTCATGGTATTTTAAGCTGCAATCAAAATCTTTAGGAGCCATTGGCTTGGACACACATGTATGCACACCAATCTTGATTACCCTCTCTCTATTCTCTACAATTGCACCAAGTTCCTACCCTAATCATGTATCACCATAGCCATCCTCTCCCATGCCATTCCCAAAATTGCACTAAAAGAAGGGGAAATTTGAGACTTGGTAAAAACTACGAATGCCATTACGTATCTTAGAACTACAATCCTAATTGGCATGCCTTGCATCAAGCTGAGAGGTAGAACCCTTTATTGATAGGCCAATTTCATAACTTGTCCAACTTCTCCAATGGCAGACTAGGGCCACTTGTGGTATAGATCCTTTAGGTGATGACCTCTACAATAATATTAACTCTTGAACCTCTATCCAAAATGGCTGCTACCCTTGGTAAATATTTATACTCAATAGGCAATGTCACATTAGATGAGTCAGTCTCCCCATTAGGAACTCAATGGAGTCTTTTTGGGCCCTTTAATTTGCCATTGCCTAATGGAGGTGATTAAGAAATAGACAAATAGGGAGATTACATGTGGACTGAAACCAATGGTTTGTAAGAGCCTAGAAGGTAGTGGTCAAACTTAGAATAATAGGCTGAATAGGCTCTTTTTTAATTTTTAAAATCAACTAAAACTCAAAAATTTTATACGTATATGAATTTTTCCCCTATTTTTTATAGAAAAGGATAGCTGCAGCCTGCAGCCATCATTAAGTAAGGTCTCTAAAGTGATAGAGGCCCAAAAACGAGTTCCCATGCATTCAATGCACATTCCCCTTCACTTTCCACTATCCCTCTCTCCCACGTTCCCTCCAAAATGCTCTCTCTTCCCCCTTTCTCATAGCAGGGCGTTTTTCACTCTCTAGACTACTTCTTTTAGCTATCTACCTCTTGATCTACCTCTCTCTTCACTCAGAAACCTAGATCTATAGATATGGAAGCTTGATCTGCAACCTCCTCTCAGAAGCTATGGAAGTTTGATCCTCACTTACATTTCCTTCCTTCATCCTTCTTCCTTGTCCAACCTCCTTTTACAGAGTGTAACAGCAGAGCTTAGCTATGGAAGCTTGATCTGCAACCTCCTCTTAGAAGCTATGGAAGTTTGATCCTCACTTACATTTCCTTACTTCATCCTTCTTCCTTGTCCAACCTCCTTTTACAGAGTGTAACAGTAGAGCTTAGCTATGGAAGCTTGATCTGCAACCTCCTCTCAGAAGCTATGGAAGTTTGATCCTCACTTACATTTCCTTACTTCATCCTTCTACCTTGTCCAACCTCCTTTTACAGAGTGTAACAGTGGAGCCAAGATATGGAAGCTTGAGTTGCAAATGCTTTGGCTCTCATAATCTTACTCATTGTCTCCTCTCACCCCCTCTAATATCCTCTTTCAAAGTGCAGTAATAGCACAGCCAAACCCTTGGAACTTGCTCTACAACTCCTTCTCTTTTGTACATCTCCCTAGTCTAAGTTTTTTTCTCACCATTCAATTTTCCTTTGCCATCAAGGTTTATAATCTCCCTAATATATACATCTGATGTCTTCTTCTAGAGCTCGAAGGCCTCCGATCAGTATTCAATCTCTCTCTTGTAGCAGTGGTCAAGATGAGGATGGACACTGGAACATCAAACAGTACAAGAAGTGGAATTGGATTACGATGCAGCCTAGTACAAGAGGAACCCACAAGGTGTCAAAGCGATACGTTGATATACAAAGTCACCATTGGAAAGGGCGGATATTGGAGCTCAAACAAGATCGTGATGGAAAAAAGCTAGCCAAGGTCCAACATGTTTACAAGGCAACAGAGCTGAAACTAGCAGACCATGACCAACGTCAACGATTTCCTGCAAATTGTAAGTTATTTCACCACTTTATATTCTTGTTTTTAAATCAATTGTGTGCTAATAATGGGGTACTGAGCACTGCTTTGATTGTTCTTGGGTTCCTCTGCGTAGATATTTTTCCCTCAAACTATAGTGAGTGGGAGCCTATGGAGGCAATTTCAGGAACCTTTGAAGCATACCATGTGGAGCTTGGTAGTTTAATCTTTGGAGGGTGTCCAGCTGCACAACTTCTTGCACGAAACATCTTATTCTATGAGGATACATATGTGGTTCCCACGACAGCAAATGGTACTGGAAAATTAGTTCCAAAACCTACGCCAACTCTCACATCTATTGAATGGCCAATTCCACACAATGCTTCAGTGGCCATGGCTTGTTTGCAGATCGAAAGCAAGGTGCAAAATGCTATGAAGTGCACATATGGATCTCACAAAGCAACCATATCCTGCTTCATACCTCTACACCTCTTTGTGTACCTGTTCCGTACAAGTGACACACATCGTACCCCAAATTTATGAATTGCAAAGGGGCAGAGAGCTCTGACTTGTTTCTTATCACCTGCATGGGATAAAAAAGTTGTTCAACACAATGGAGACACCATCAGATGCGGAGTAATAGTTGAGAAGGTTGTGATGCGCTACCATATTGCCAAGCAACAGTTGTCCATTGCGTTTCCTTACAGGTGATGGAAGCTTACAAATGGAGAATGGGAGGCGTTAGACTCCGACACAACCTCTACAGAACAGGGTGTGCTACATATATCCATGCAAGGTGGGGATGTAGAAGATGTTGCTGTGAATGATGACTGGTCCCTTGCCAGCTTACGCGACTACTTAGTTCTTTGATTCTCACTGAGTGGTGATTTTGCTTTTATAATCAATGGTAGAGTAGTGCGCAAAAGGCAGGAACGATCTTTTCTTTGTAGAGAAATTACTTTCCCTGGCTGTGTAGCTATCAAATAACCCACTGGATATGTAATCTTGAATTGAAGTAAATACAATTTCAATTTTTTTGCCTCACTGTCTTATTAAGGTTTTTCAATTGTCTTGTGCAAGTTTTTTTTTTTTGTGATAGTGTAAGGTTGGTCACACAAGCATCTGTGGCTTGAGCCACTAGTAAATTAGAAATGACCTTGCGATGGAAGGATACGTTCTTGCTTTCGCATACCATTTTTTAAAATTTTTTTGATACTTAAAAATTTTAAAAGTTTTTAAAATTTTTATAACAAGGTCGCCCATTTATAAACGATACTTTACTCATTTTTATCAATTGACAATTATCGTTCTCTCCTAACACTTGCTCTCAATTTCGCACACCTTTGTGTATCACACACTCTCTATTTCTTGCAATCACTCATAGTAATGGCACCTCTACTTGACGCACTTATTGCACAGCTAGGAAAGCTTGAGTTACTTCATAGGGTTGATGAGATTGTCCCTATGTTTGAGGGAGTAATTGATGTGCGTGCAACAATGCATCTACACGCGGATGCTTTTACAGATGTCATTCAGTATATGGATGAACACATCAGCACGTACTCCATCATGTTTGAGGGTGATGAGGGCCTATGGGCTCTAGTTGACCTCATCAACAAGTACATATTCAGGGAAGACAAGAATTTTAGATTTCGCCTAACAAGGTTTTTAAAATCCCTCACAGAAAAGGACTACAGGAATGAGGAGGAAGACTTACTCTTGGATCTACAAATGGGCAACATCGGCACTTCTTTCTTCCTGAGCTGGGACATGGTGTTGGTCCTTCTGTTACAAGAGGGTATGGCGAAAGAAAGTGGCACGGAAAAAGAAAAGGGCAAAGTAAAGCTAATGGAGCAGGTCCAAGAGGCCCATGCTGAGGAAGAGAATGTTACAGAACAATGGGAGGCCTCAATGGCATTGGTGGCTCTACAAGAGAATGTCCCCGAGGAGGTTCCGGACCTAGTTCTAGAGGGGGATGAAGTACTTGAGGAGGTCCCAAACCTTGTTATCATGGCTTTGCATCCAATCATTATTGATGGGAAAGAATTTTTGTTTTTGGATGACATTGCCAAGACACTCGGGTTTCGCGAGGATGAGGCACTGTCTATTATTGCCGTGAATGCTGGGGGTCAAGACAAAGGAAAAGTGAAAATCTATTTTGAGGATGACAACCTCACAAAAGCGCTTGCATACGATATTGGTAACAGTTCCTTGGAAGATGTAGTGGCCAAAGCGCTCGTTGAAATAAAGCAAGATGTGCAATTCTATGAGAGCGTAGCTGCCTTTGAACCACACATGCCCTTGGTTGCTGGCGATGCTCAAGACCAAGGAAGCATAAACTTGACAAATGAGCAACTAGTTGCAAGTGACGATGCAACTGAGGTATGTCCTAACTTCTTAGTTGTAAAGCAAATTATTTTTAGTTGTATCATTTCACGCTTCCTAACTTCTATATTGACATGTTGACAGACTGCTTTTGAAGTGGACAAGTTTGCTATGCGCGTAGGAGGAACGCGACCAAAGTTGGAGGGTCGAGATGCATCTCTTTGGCACTACATACCTGTCCTCAGAGCCGACATAGTGCGGGTTTTTCATTTAGACTATTCAGAGATCGCCTATGCCGAGCTCCTAAAATGTAAAGCACTTAGTGCAGTTTTGTCGGAGAACCCCTTAGCCTCGAACATAAATAAATGTATTTTGGTAGCTAGGGAAGCTGCCTTGTATTGCTTTACGGGCAAGCATCTCGACTCAGTTTTAGGCCATTGTGCCCTTTCTCAGGTTCAAGGAATCAATGAGCCGAGTGATATATTCCAAAGCTTAGGCCAGAAACCAGCCTGTAGAACTCTCTCTCGTGAGCTCTTCCAAGAGCTTATTAAAAAGATGTAATGCAAACTTTTCTTCCAAGTTTAATAAAATTTTTTTGTTGTGCATTGTAAGTTGTGATTTTTCCTGGCGTACTTGTGATATACCATTTCAAGCCTCGCAATTTTAAGATTTTGTTCATGTGTTCATAGAAAATATTGTTTAGGATTCATTTTAAATGTTATTGTGATTAAAAAAGTAATCGAGATTGGGTTAGAGCGGTACGAAAAAATGTTTTATTTATGGATGTATACACACTCACATATATGTATATATATGTACGTATATGTATATATATACATATAAATATGTGTGTGTGTGTGTACCTATATATATATATAAGATTCTGGGGCTATTGAAAGATTTATATATATATATATATAAAAGATATATAGGATATATATATATATATAAGACATAAGATTTTGGTAAGATTTTGGGACTATTATAAGATATATATAAATATATATAATATCTTATATAAATATATAAGATTTTGGGGCTGTTAGGGCACCTAAAGGGCCTTATAAGCCTCACCAGACAAAAAATATCAAAAAAATAAAAAAAAAATGCCATGTGCGCGCTACGGCGCGGAAATCGACAGTTTGACCTGGTCAAACTAGCGATTAACGTGCCGTAGCGCACATGGCATTTTTTTTTTTTGATTTTTTTGGTCTTGAGGCTCATAAGGCCCTCTATAAGGGTCTCTAGGTGACTTTATAGGCTCTACCTTTTTTGTATATATAAATATATATATATATGTGTGTGTGTGTGTGTGTGTGTACATATATATATATATATATATATATATATGTGTGTGTGTGTGTGTGTGTGTGTATGTATATATATTTGTATATGTATATATATATGTGTGTATATATGTATGTGTGTGTGTGTGTGTGTGTTTGTGTGTGTTTTTTCCTGTGTGTATAGTGCTTTTATATTTTTTTAATGAAATGTTCATTGACACTGAGCATACAAAAAAAATTAACTCAACAAAGAATGTAACACAACTCAAAAAGCTTTCATTAATGTGTGAAAATGCTACAAAGAAATTTGGGAACATTACAAAATTTTGTAGGGAGAATTACAAAGTGGGTTAGCCTATTGAGGTAGAAGGCTACACTCTAAACATAGACGTAGGGCTAGGGACATATCTACAGGCTTCAAAGTAACTCTCTTGGCATGTACCATAGCCAGCACTGAGCTTCAAAAACAGAAACTACAATATCTTCACCAGCTTCTTGAAGAGCTTCAAGAGCTGTACTCTGTATGCGATCAACCCTGTCAGTAAATTTTTCCATTGTTTCTCTCACCAGTCGAGAGAATGGTGCCTTGGGGATGAGAAGATCTGTGCTTTTCTGATATTTCCTAATCTCTCGTAGTGCGACTGTCCCTGGCCTCCATTTTCTCTTGTTCTTTGTAACTGGTGGAGGCGGTGGTGGTCTTTGGTGGTCGTTCAGACCTGAACTTCTTTTTCTTTTGTGCACGCTCTTCCTCTTCTTGCTGGTCCCGAAACTTGCCCTCCATTCTTTTGCCACACTTCTTGACTGGGCGTCTGGATGTTGTGGCTGCTTGTGGCTGTGCTTGGCTTGTCCTCCTTGCGTCCTCTTTGGGCTGCTGTCTCTTTTGCATTTCTGTCTCCCAAGCCGCCCTCACAAGAGCAAACTCTTTGTCAATGGTATCTTTTGTGATGCCGTAGGACAAGAGCTCGACCTCCCTGTTTTGTAAGATAACCTCTAGCTGTTCTAGGGTGTCGGCCTCAATAACAATCTCCGGTGGTTGCCCTTGACCTTCCTCGGCTTCTTTTCGACGCTGCTCTTCTTCTG
Source organism: Cibotium barometz (assembly GCF_041138505.1). Classification (NCBI taxonomy): domain Eukaryota; kingdom Viridiplantae; phylum Streptophyta; class Polypodiopsida; order Cyatheales; family Cibotiaceae; genus Cibotium; species Cibotium barometz. The sequence goes on along the minus strand of NC_141069.1, from coordinate 5,174,888 downwards.
CTTCTCTACTAGGCTCGGCTTCTTCAGCTTCCTTCCTGCGTTGCGCTTCTTTGGCCTCCTTCCTGCGCTCTTCTTCTCTCATCTCCTTTGCCTCTTGCTCTGTTACTATAGGTAGATTTGTCCTTTTTGCTGTATAGCAGGTAGTGGGCCGAGTTGATCGAAAAACCGCAAGTCTTGCTCCTTTCTTCTGGCATGGCCTAGGTATGTACGAGTGCAAGAGATAGTGGGAGGGCAAGAGAGAGTAGAGCACAAAGAAGAAATTGAAATGTGGTGGCTATAAATGAAAAATGACTTAAATATGTCTATAAATATAATTTTTTAAAACTTTTAGAAAATTTAAAAACACAAAAAGATTATAATCAGAGAGTTTAAGCCCATGAGGAACCACACCGACGCTTACTTGCTACCCACTGCCGTAGTCTCTCCCTAGCATTTGATCTGTTGTATCCTTCAGTTCTTCTTGCATTAACAGTTTTCATTATTTGACGCCCAAGAGACAAATTACCGCAACTTTTCTGCCTTTTTTTGCCAACCAGAACGCGATAGAACCAGTTGAACATTTCATGGAACGCATTACTCTTGACTTTGCCACCACCATGACCAGTTGAACATTTCATGGAGTGCATTACTCTTGACTTTGCCACCACCATGGCGAGTGCCCTTAAAATACACGTGGCCTTTGCTTGGTAATGTGATTTCTCCATGCCTTGATTGCTCCAAAGTGCTAAAGAGCCATATCTATCGAGAAAGTATGGCCCATGTGCATACAATATATGCTGCATAGAAAATTACAAAAAGTCAACAAACAGTATGAAGAACATACTACAAGGACACAAGAAATATAACATTACCATGTAGTGAGTAATGTGTGTTTCTCCCCATGCCTCGACCATTTCTTCTGTAAATCTACAAGTGGCTTGTTTAAGTGCCTCAATACCATGGTCATCCAGGTGAGGTCGCTCTAGAAGATCGACCATTTTATTACACACCTCCCATACATGTGCACGTTTTAGGCCAAGCCTGGCATCATTTCCTCGATATGTTGTAACATCACATATCTTCTTCCAAATTTCAAAGTCAGTGTGGCTATGAGAACCCAAGTGGTTTGATAGCAAGTGTCTTGCCTTTGATCCACCCATGCAAATTTTATTAGGGTTGTCTTGTGTAGGGTTTGATTTTCTGTCCTTTGTCAAGACCACTGCTCCAGCATGTAATCCCATAGAGGAAAGTACACCCTCTAGTGCACGTATTCACTCTTCTCGTCGATCTTCGGGCTCCATGTTCCAGACATAGTTTATGTGGAGCATCAATAGCTTATCCAAAATCTTGAGTCTTGCATGTAATGTGCACACATGCACTTGGCATAGTGGAATGTCCAAGATTGGGTTCCAAGCATTGTCCTCCTGGTCACGACTAGGTGGCTTGCTCTGGTCACAACTTAATATGCCATTATGCCATACCTTTGATCCTTTCCTCTGTTCAGCACCAAAAACGATTGCTTTTTTTGCACCCACCTGTTTTTGACTTTTGCCTTTGCTAGGTTGTTTCCCTTTTACTCTTGAGTCTACTGCTGTCTTGGAATGACAACAGTAAACACATGAGAATATAGTATTCGTACCTGTTTCACAACCCAACATACACTTTAAGGTTTTTAGATCGCCACCCAAGTGCCATTCAATGTTAAAGCAGCCTATTCCGGGAACATCAAGCTTTTGACCATTGATCTGACAAGAGACGACATGTTGAATGCCAGACCATTCAAAATACCACCTCAAGGTATCATGGTTCTCTTTTGGGAGGACCCATGCTGCTTGCCACCAGATGTTCTTCTCTGATTGAATGCCGTAGTAGTCTTGCTTATGCCCTTGACCCCTATTGTTGCTGTCTTCAGTTGCATCCAACTCTTGGGTCTCTAAAGGCTTTCCTCTAAGTGCTCGGCTCATCAAGGTTAAACTAACACGCTCCAGTCTTTGACCTTTAACCACTTGACATTCATCCAGCTTCAAGACAAACACGGCATTTCCACCTGTCTCTTCAAGTGTGAGGCCATAGTACTGAATCATTGCTTTTTGTAGCACTTCCATGTCAATGTAGACATTGTTATATGCATTGTATTCAAAGGGTTTGATTGTTGGCATTGGCATAATATCCTCAACCCACTTGTACCCACCATTAAACATGGATGCAATATCACCATTAGCACACTTCTTTGCCATCTGTAAGCTATAAAGTGTTGGAAGCAAGGATTGCGTAACTCCCTTTGCTCACAACCCTAAAGTGATTGACCTGTACATTGCTCTGTAACCTTTCTGGCTAATACTTGCTGAGTCACATATATCAAGCATCTCTTTGGGTGTGACAATTTCTTTGATTTCCTTCAAGAAATGTTAACGAAGGGTCTCCCGCAGCTTATCATTACCAGAACCTGTTATCATTTCCATGATATCCTTCTCCTGAAGGACATGCTGAAGAAGGGAGACATTAACATTGTCCTCAACGTTGTTACATCCTAGGATAGCTGTTGCACATGCCCTACAATCGCAAGAGTCACCCATGAGAGATGCTTTATTCATTAATTGCTTCTCAAAGTTGCTATAATTCCTACAAAAAATTTTACCTGGTTGTTTGTTTACGCCTCTTGCATGCGCCTGCTGTCTTAGAAAGTAACCCAACAGCTTTACGTTTTCTTTGCCTTGCGTGATATCCAATGGGAAGATGAGTGACATGGTGAACACGATGCCGAAGATTACGAGTGGAGTGTTGGAGACAAACATAATTATCGGTAAATTGATTTATTGTGCGCACACGATCCGCTAGATTATTCTTCTGCACCTTAAGCTTCTCTGAGAGCTTTTTAATCCTCTGCATCAAACTATTGATCTGCTTAGTCGATGCCGCTTGAAGCTGGTCGAAGGCAAATTGTGTTTGCCTCTTTTCAGCTGCCTCATCTAGCCACAACATGTGTAATCTCCTACAATAGCCAAGAAGCCCATTGAAACCATCACCAACAAACTTAAGAAAACTTGTAATGCTTTTAAATGGTGGAGGGGCACCATTTAAAAGCATTACAATTTATTGGATCTGGTGGATAAAGATTTCCATCAATCCAAAGATCAATGGCCATTTATCCACCAGATATTGGATCTGGTGGATAAAGATTTCCATCAATCCAAAGATCAATGGCCTTTGCTCCTTGCATTCGAAGCTGATCGTATGAAATATTAGGTGCAACATGCCTACTGCGTAGGGTTGCGTATTCTGTCTCCAAATCAACCTGAAGGCGGATCTTAGAAGGCTTATTGGTGATGTCTTATAGTGCCATCTACAAGAAAGTAGGCTTGTAAGCTTGGGTTGAATAGGAGTGGAAGGAGCAGGATATGGTATTAAAAAATAATGGGAAGAATGGAGATGAGGATTGCTTCTCTAGAGCTGCATTGTGGATAGAGAAAGAAGCCAGAAAGGGAGCCAAAGAAACATAGAGAGGGTTGGCAATGGTGAGACGAAAATGCAAAGGAGACAATGCATCATGGGAAGCTTCTTTAGTGCAAGCTATGGCTGCTAAGCAATATAGAGAGAGAATACATCATGAAAAGGTTCTTCTGTGCAAGTCATGGCTACTACTGTGGGTTTGGAGAGAGAACCAAGTATTGTAGAGAGAATGCTCCTGGTAAGCTTCTTCCTTGCAAGCCATGGCTACTACTGTGGGTTTGGAGAGAGAAGGCTCATTTAGGAGTACAGACCTGCTAGCTATGGAGAGAGGACCAAGTATTGTAGAGAGAATGCTCATGGTAAGCTTCTTCCTTACAAGCCATGGCTACTACTGTGGGTTTGGAGAGAGAAGGCTCATGTAGGAGTATAGATCTGCTAGCTATGGCTTTTGGAGTAGAGAAAGACGCTTTTTTCCATGGAGAAGGAGTGCAGGGCATTTTAGAGAGAGGATTTAGAGAGAGAAAGAGATCTGGTGCACACACAAAAAAGGGGGGAAGAAAGTGACGAATTTTTGGAATGTTTGGAGTTCGAAAAGATAGAGAAGGCTATGATAACTGACTGACAGCCCATTACAAAGCTTTAAAGTCACCTAGGTGGCCAGATCTAAGAATATCTCCTTTTTTTCATTTTTTTTTGTTTTTGTGAAAAATCAAATATATGCTTTTAGGACTAGGCCTCTAGGCTTGGTCAAAGATGGATTAGCATTTTAAGCATTTCACTAAACGTCCAAATTAAAGGGCCCAAGAAGACTCCATTGAGTTCCTAATGACAACTTTAGTTTTCCCTCCTTTGCAATACATTAATTACCATTTTACCATAGTATATCATTACACCATTGTAGGTCATCACACATTGACTACCATTTCATCATAGTAGGTCATCACACAAATCTCTCCATCTATTGGTATCTCATCCCTTTCCATCAATACTTCAACATTTTTCACGATTTGGGACTATTCCCTTTCCATGTAGTCCTTTAACATCCTCAAAATTTGGGACTATTCCTAAGCAATACCCTAGTGTGATTTATGGACAAAGTCATAAGTGACAAGAAGGAAGGCATGTGGTTCTTTGTGGCTACAAAAAAGATAAGAGCACTCCAATGCTCTTGTTTTTTATCTCAACACCTTCCCAAGGTATGTAGCTACATTGTTGCATCATTGAAAATTCCTTAGGGATAGTTGTTTTGCCACCCCCTTTCTAGAGGCCTTACCAACCTTTCTAGAGGCCTTACCAACCTAATTTGATTTTATTCTGACAAGTTTGTTTATTTCTCATGAGAAGCTCGTTCTTTTGTGGTTCTTTCATTTCCAATGACCTTATTTTTTACCACTAGATCATTTTTCATCAGTGTCCCTATCATCATAGTCAAGCATGTCCTGACAAGCCTCAACTATTATGGCCTTTTGCTTAAGAAAATTTTATGCATGTCTGTTTTTCAGAGTCATACATGAAGCTTAAATCTTAAGCCAAACACATGCCTACTTACTCACATCCTATAAACAAGAGTTAGACACATTGGTGCAAGCAAATCATAGAGAAAGAATCACATTAAAGAGTAGCAAGCATCATTAGTGAGAGGAAAGTAAGAAATATCACAAAGTTTTGGATAATACAATAATGTGTGGTTCCTATAGAAGTAGAGAATTGAGTTATATACATGTGGATAAGATAAGTGTGGGTAGTTTTTACACTTGGACAGTGTCCACAACTCATTTATACCTTAGTATTTCTATCTACACTTACTCTCTATAAATTGATTGAGCCTACAAACATCACCAAGCATAACCTAGTGACATCAACGGGATTCCATTACTAGATATTATTTGTTATGTTATTTATTAATTAATGGAAAAGACCAAAATAACTTTCCATCATGCAATCTAATTCCGCACACTTGACATTTTGTTTATGGAAGGCTGAAATGACATATGTGACGAATACATGGATACACATATGAAGACCATGGATATACTATGCAAATCTAGTCTTTATTAAAAGAAGCATCAAACCAAACTAAAAAACTAATTTCCTATGTAGGCCTATTTAGAGAGAGAGAGAGAGAGAGAGATTTCATAATTGAATATCTTTTATTATATATGTTTAGGTACCTCACGATATAGATGGGGTGGATTCCACAAACATGCCCAAACCTCAATATAGATGAGGTGGATCCCATAAACATGCCCAAACCTCAATATGGACCATACATTTCATAGTTTCGGTACCTTACTATATAGATGAGGTGGATTCCATAAACATGCCCAAACCTCAATATGGTCCACACATTTCGTAGTTTCCATGGGAATATGTTGACCTTGTATGAGAAAGGGACCCTTCTTGCTATGAAAATCTAAGACACGGGGAACCATTTATTGATTGGCCATCCCATATTTGATGACATTACGATGATGGCACAATCGATGTGCTATGTGAATTTTTAACAACCACAAAACATGTAAGCCATTGAACAAAGTATTAACCTAATCAATGTCAAAAGTCAATATGGTCAAAGGGACACATATTTTTGGGTCAAAGTACTTACTAACTAAAAATATCAATTTGTAATTGATTGTGGCTAGGTTAGATAATGGTCAAGGGTTATCAAAGTTGAATACTTTAAAGAAATAATGGTTGTGGCTAGGGAAGATAATTGTCAAGGGACATCCAAGTTGGATTACTCAACAAAAAGAGAGGTTGTGCATGTGTTCAAGATGCTAAGACAAGTCCATAGGCAAATTTTGGGGAAAATCTGAGGGTGTGACATGTTAAAAGTTGATGCTCCAACCTCATATCATATTGTTTAAGAACCTACTAGCTCATGTTTTCACAACCCCTATTATGAGGAGTAGCCATCATTGCGTAGTTGGATGAGTAACCCAAGTGCATGATATCCCCATATTGATATGGGAATTTCTCATCTTTATGGGTCAAGTTTACACCACGAATGGTGGCATCGATTTTGACCATGAACCTACTGGTTATATCATGGGCACCCCATTGATTATGACCATGAACCTACTGTTATATCATGGGCACCCCATGTATACATGCCTATATAGATACATAACCTCCACATAGTTCATCACTCATCATTATTAGTTTTCTCCCTAGCTTCTACAGGCTCTATCTCTTAGTAGTTCTAGCTTAGCCATTGAGGCTCCCTTCATAGGAGCACACAACCTCCTTCATAGATCAACCATCATCAAAGCTCTCTTTATAGGAGCACATGGTTGTATGGCTTTTCATCTATTGTATCACGTCAGTAATATAATATTCTTTTTTTTTATTGTGTAATTTGAGTTATGAGTGTTCTCTTGTATACAATGCACGTTGTATCCTCTTATATGGCAAAGTAATTTAAGCTTAGGGATGTTAATATACCATGGGATGAGCACATAGGGGGATGTGTACACACTACACAACACAACTAGGCGGATGCTTATACACTACAGATTCAACATAACTAAGGTGGATTGTGTACAGACTACACATTCAATAACCTCCTTTCCTCCTCCTCCTCCTCCTCCTCCTCCTCCTCCTCCTCCTCCTCCTCCTCTCTCTCTCTCTCTCTCTCTCTCTCTCTCTCTCTCTCTCTCTCTCTCTCTCTCTCTTCATTAGTTTTTTAGTTTGGTTTGATGCTTCTTTTATTAAGACCAGATTTTGCATACTATATCCATGGTCTTCATATGTGTATCCATGTATTGGTCTCATAGGTCATTTTGGCCTTTCGTAAATATTAATAGAAATTCTCTTTCCTCTCTCTCTCTCTCCCACTTTTCTAATATTTTCCTTGAGAAAAAGAAAGGGATCATGGGGTGTGCCATTTGTGCAAATCAAGAGACATCAAAATGATAACCATAGGCTAATGTAGGGGAGAAAGGTCTTTACTTGGCATCCTCCTTACCTAACAAGTTAATACTCAACAAGGTTAAGTATTAGATACTTTCAATATGATTCTTTGAAAGTACACGATAGTGATATAAAGCTCATACCCGTTGGCCTAATAAGCTTTTTTTGTCAACTTTTATAATTTAAATAATGTGTAGAGGATGAATCTTCTCCCTTTAGCATAGTAACTTCTTTGAGATGTGTTATTTTTAGTGCCATAATAATCAACTTGCTTATGAGACAAGGTGCTTCTAGTTGTGATAGGAAAATGCATTTGTTTGTATGAGTCATGGTCTTCATGTGCTAACTATAGTTATGTGGGCAGCAAAACAAAATTTATTGATTAACAAATAAGACATTAAAAGATAGCAATATTAATAATAATTAATATAGAAGCCAACCTCCATGTGAGTGAAGTTGTTGAAGGTGTAAAGAGCATGTGAACACCTCCACACAAAACAACAACCCACCAAAAAATATAGCTCATATGCATGAAAATTATATCCTGAAAGGTATGTGTATCTTATACAGAGTGATTGTGTGTGTGGAGAGAGAGAGAGAGAGAGAGAGAGAGAGAGAGAGAGAGAGAGAGAGAGAGAGAGAGAACCCCTTTGAACAACTAGACTTAAAATCAATGCTCTCTACCAACAAATGATGGGTGTCATTAAAGCGACACTAGTAGTGTCCCTAAGTGACATTCAATAATGGTATATTTTGAATAAGAAATGTCCCTAATGTCACACTTAGTATCACTAGACGTATCATGCTTAGCGACATGTCTATACGATACTCCTAACGACACTAAATATTGAATTAGTGGTGTTACTAGGAGTTTTGCTTAGCAACATGTCCATACAACACTCGTAGTGACACTAAATATTAAATTGGGGGTGTCACTAGGGGGCCCCTCCCCTTGTGGTGAATATAGAGTTATTTTGGATAGAAGAATGTAAGGTTATATACTTAGGTACCAGCTCCAACATCTAAGTGGACACAAGCCCAAGAAGTATTTTGGTTAGGATAAAGATGTTTTGAAATTTAGGCAACAAAGCTTGAAAAAAATTTGCATATGATTGAGACATTTTGAAATTTGGTTAATGTTAAACGAAGCTTGAAAAATGCAAGCTGTAAATTGACATTTAAGGTGCCATTTGAGATGTTTTGAAATTTGCACAACAAGCCACTCTGAATCCAAAATTCCAAAAAGAGCTTAAATCTGAATCCAACCCACTAGAATTCTGCCTTGTTCTTCTCAGTTCTTGATGTGGGCTATTTTCAATTGGCTTCACTTTAGAAGAACTCCCTCCGTATTTGGCTTCACATACATCTTCCCCCTCTTCACTTTGGGCATAGCAACCAAAGATGCCCCAAACCCTCTCAGAATAAGAAATGGAAGTTGTAGGTTTTCCTTCTTGCTGAGTTTTAGGTCTTTCCATTGCCTTTTCTAGGTCTATCTTCAACCCTTGAGTGTCCTTTCTTATTGGATTCCTTCCTCTCTAGTCCTTCAACTACTTTGTAGCTCTCTCTAGGTCTCTCGCTCTCACAAATGGACTTAGAACACTAAGATCCCCTCCTCCTTCAGAGATGGTTATCACCCTTGAACCCAAAAAACATTTTTATATGATGATGAAGATGGAAACTTTCAGTTGGTATTTACAAGACTGCAATTTTGTATCTCCATCACGTGGTTATGTTATATTCTTTTTCTATCTTCCTTCTCCAAGTGTTTCAACCCTATCTTTCTCTTCTATGGCAACACCTTTAACCTCCTCCAAGTTCTTCAATCTCCACATAATTTTTCTTCATCAATCTTGTGCACTCTCTTACTCATCATTAGTTATTGTTGAGTTCTTTTGGAATCCCTACACTCTGAGTTACTAGAGCTCTTCACAAGTGGTCGTGTGTTTACCATCTAAATGATTAAGCAAATAATGTGGTACTCTATTTGTTAAGCACTTTTGTCTAGAATCTGCGATTGGTGCATGAGAAAGAAACTAATCATTTCTTTGGGAAAAGGTATTAAACTGGCCCAATAACAAATCATTTAAAAAAAAAAGTCAAGTTGCAAGTTATCCTCGTTTAAAATCAATTTGATTTAAAATTGATGTGAAAATGTGAATACATCAAAGCATTCTTCATTTCAATGATACTTAAAATTCTTTGAATTAAGCCCAAATTCAAATTTGTATTTATAAAATATTTGTCTTTAAAAAAGGTTAACACATTAAAAAACACTATTACACGTACATGATCTCTTTGAAGGAAAACATAATAACCACAGTACATTCACAATGCACTACTGAGTGATTATTACTAAATGATTACTTGGAAGAAATTACTCTGCACATGTAGTGGGGTGTTCAAGACTATTTTTGTCGAGGTAACCACATGGGTGATAAGGAAACCAGGGTTTCGATTTGGCATGAGGAAGATGAAATAGAATCCCGGTGCATTGGGAGTGGTTCTTACTTGGCTCTGCTAGCACGCTTGGCCTACAAGATTTTTGGCAACATAACAATACTATGATTTGTTGGCTCAGAATAGTCCTAGGAGACAAGAGACAAGCAACATATCTGCCTCATAGCTTAAAGAGGCGAGTTAATCATATAACCACACAATATGCTACTCTCTTCCCTCAAGGCGGGTCATCCCTTGCCCATACACACCATGTGATACATATAGGTCGTACATTTGAATATGCCTTTTTAATCACTATCTTTTGTACCCACCTAATGCATTTTATTGTAAAGATATTGGGATAAGCCAAGCTTACGAGGTTATGTGTAACACTATCTATTAAGGTTTTTGTATATATATAACCTAAGTTGAGTTTTCTAGTCTTGGGCACCCTAGGCAGCCAACCAAGTTATGTGCAAAAACTATTAATGTTTTTGTATATACATAGCCTAAGTTGAGTTTTCCAGCTTTGGGTACCTCATGGGCAGCCAACCATTGTACATATGAGGCTTTATATATAAGATATTTTAAGTAATAAGAAAAGGGATAATTCCATTACCATAACTAACTCTACATTTGTTCTCTTGTGGTGATAGCTTGCATGCTTAGTCTTCTTCTTGTTGATGCACGTGAGCCTCTTTCCTCTCTCATTCATTAGTTCTCTTCTCCCCTCACTCAGTGCTTGGAGTTGTTTCTTGCTTGCATGCTCTCTCCCACTTTCATAAGTGAGCTCTCTTCTCCCTCACTCATTAAAAGCAATACAAGGCGTTACGGTTGCGATTAATGTTCTATGTAGCTCTTTCTTCTTGCAAGAACTCCATGATGAGACAACATGAAGGGTGCAATGGAGTGATCTAGATCTCACAAGAGGAGGCTGCTCTCATTAAACAGCTAGTTGCATAGTTCCCTTAACCACCCTTATATTTTTCGATTTTATTCTCATGCAAGGCAAATAGCATGTTGCTCCTTGATGGTGAACATACATTCTCATTAATTGATATTGAGAAACACATTGTCCATGATTCATACCAATCTATGTGCATTAATAGTGATATATTGAGAAGCACATTGTAAATAATTCATACTAACCAATGTGCATTAATAATGATCAACGTGTGTTGATATTAATCAATGTGCTAAGAACAACCAATAGCATAGATAGTAAGGAGTCTATATATTATTGATATGTACCGAGATTTTGATCTATGTATGGTTATTAATAGCACTCTCTCATTCTCAGTAGCATTCATTCTCATGGTGTAAATGGATTGGAGCTTTCCCTATCAAACGGTTTTAATCACATGCTCCTCATTCAAATTGTTATGTAGAATTTTTCAGGTCACTTGGAGGATCCCTGGGTCAAGCTTCGTCTCAATTTTGCGTGTGTGATGGATGCATCATACAATGCAGCAGCTCATTTGCCAAATGAGCTGTGTAGCGGTTAGTAGAGCTGCACAATAGACGACATGCAACCTTAGAAGCTAGTTTCAAGAGGGCAGACCATGAGCTGCGCGTTGCTACGACCTTGCATATTGCAAGGATGGTAACATCAAGCAGGCTGACCGAGCAGCAGGGCAAGCAGCATAGTGCGAAATAGAAAGCAGGCCAGAGGTGTACGTGCAGACCATCTGAAACGTGCATCTATCTCCTCCAATTTAATTCTCATCTAGTTAGGGTGGAAGTCTGGAACTGTTATGCATTTAACCCCTTGTTTGCGTCATTGCGTTGCCACCGTCTAGGAGAGGACAAGAAAGCCTCATTTGTGCGGCCACCACACCATGTAACATGTTTTAGAAAATGAACACTTTTGAACAAAATATTTCACTCTTTTTCAAGGTCAAACTTTTTATGTAGTACCCAACTCTTAACTAGTGGAGGGCTACCTTTTCAAAAAATCAATGTTATCGTCTATAAACATATTGCCCATTTAAGTCAAAAGTGTTAAGCAAAATGCCCAGCTATAGACAACCTGCTTTGCCACAACTTCACAGCACCCAACGCCTGGAACTGTGCCATACATGGGGCTCGCCATTTCCTGAAGGGAATGGCCTCCTGCCCACAGTCGATAAATTATCCACCTTCTTGAGACTCAAGAAAACAGATTTCCAAGAGAAACATTTCCTGATAGCATCTGATTAGTCTTCCAGTGCCGCGCTTGATAGTATTCCATCTGTATGTATTTATCTTGTCTCAACAACCATTACAAAACACTTACCATTGGCGAAGGACAAAACGCAAGGGGCATTAGAATTTGTTTAAGCGACAACTTGATGATGATGAAATCATCTTTAGCCCAGAAACTCTTGAAGACACAAAGCCCTTGCACAAAATTTGCTCGTCAGCCCCATGTGTCATTTCAAAGAAGCTCCAGGAGCAGCAGGATCCAGTCGTCTTTGAATAGCAGCTGCAGCCTACAATGTCAAGGCCCAAATTCCCTGAATGAATGTTCAGCAGATTTCATGATCTACACATAATAGAACATTCATAGACATCAGACCTCAAAATTTCCAAGACGATACTGATACTGCATCTCTTCTCTAAGTTGAGCCTGCTCTTTCATCGCTTGTGCCTGAAACAGCCGAGTCCACAAGAATCAGCCCAAGCCACCACAACCTCCAAGAATACAGGCAGATAATAGGTGCTCTTTCTCTACATTGATTCAAAGAGCTTACAAAAGAGGGCCAAATAGTTCTTAGATTTGAAAAATGGTTACCATTCCACTTCGCATTGAGTGTTTCAAGGACTCCACCTCTGCTTCCTTCCTCTGCTCCCGCTCCCTCTTCAATTCTTGTCTATAAGGATCAAAAACGACAGCACATGTAAACATCACAATCTATAATGCCAAAAGGGGAGAGAACCATACACAGCCTTATCCGTTATTTAAAAATTCTTTTTTACCAAAAGGAAATTTGGTTAGTACAAAGCTGCGGGAGTACCAAATCTTCAAGATACTCGGCCCTTACCATTATTTCCAATTTTTCTAGCAAGCATGATTCACGACAACTTCACCGGGAGTACCAAATTTTCAAGGTAATAAAAGATACAAATATAAATGAACTCGATGTTGATTTCTCTCTATTGGTCGAACAACCAGGGACACTCTCCACCAAACCCGAATTCCACTGCTGCTCAACCTACCAGGCAGGCCTTCAGTTTGGAACCCTCTGCCCTTCAAACTACCAGCAGGGAGGTCCCAAAACCCCCCATAATACAGTAGGGAGTCAGGACCAGTGTATACACAGGCTGTAAACAAGTCATATGGCTATACGCCTGGTCATGCAGATCATGGGTTGCAAATCCTAGAAAATTGGCGCCTGATTTTCCTCCAAACCTGGTCGGCCACCTTCACCACCATATGTTCAGATGCCTAGTGTATTACGATACACGGGAGAGATTTCACGGCCTCTTCCGGGAGGGCCACTGGCACGGGGAGACCAGAGATGTCTCGGAATGTACCTGATACAGACAACATATGGACGGAGTATTGAGAGGACATGCTGAGAGACAAGGCCACAGAAGTGAAATTTTCTACTAGAACCTTACTAGCTTAAGGCTATAAAGCATAAACTTTTTGATGCTGTTCTCAATCATCATGGCTGTATAGTTGGGGCCGGCTAAAGGACTACTGGAAAAACTACACGAAAGCATAGCACTCCCGGACAGTTGATGTGGCATCGTCAGCAACACATGCGGGATTAGCGAGCCAGGTAAAAATATTTATATACCTGGATGAACCCAGGAACATGCCCAAATTCACCAGGTAAAAATCGCAGCCAGGTAGAAATATTTATATACCTGGATGAACCCAGGAACATGCCCAAATTCACCTTATAAGAAAGTGCAATTTATAACCTCACGGTAGTCTTGAAGCCTGCAGGGTAACAGCCGAGCAAGAGCAGTCCTTGCTCTTGCTCAACAGCATGGGTCAAAACAGTTACCAAAAGCCACACTCAGCAAGCCCCAGCAGTTACTCGTGTACATAGGAGAACTTCAAATTCACATGAAGCCTCTCTCTAGCTGTCTTAATGCCTTGGGTTGAGGAAATCTCCTAACAAGCATTTTACATTCATGATTCGAATTTCTACCCTTGGGTTGAAGCAGAAATGATTGAGGCAGGAGTGCTTGACAGTCACTAAAAGCCCTTGAGGAAAATGGTCTGCATGAGCTGTAGAGTACAGGTGGTGCTGTTGTAAATGGCCAGCCTGATGGCCTTGGTGGGGTTTTCTGATCCTCGAGCACCATCATAGTGCCAATGAGCATGAAGGCGTAAACGCACAGGATGCTCAGCAGCAGTATCCCCAAGTGGGCCACGCCCACCTCCAGCAGATGGACTGCAGGCCACCAAGAAGCTGGCCAAGGTAGCAGCCGAGGAAAGCTTGAGAAAGGAAGGGATCTGCCGCATCTTGGCCACGGCAGCTCGATTTGATGGTATGTTGTAGGCACCCAATGCCTTCTAGACCAGCAGGAAATGGGCAGACACTTGAAGCTCAACTTCGTTGCCCTCCTCTGAGTAAGTGTAGAACTCATGGCTCAATCGTAGCTACAAGCTTCACAGTATCTTAGCCACAATGCAAAAAGATACTGTTAACTTCTGAGCACCTACAGTGACCATTAAACCTTAAGACTATGTACACTTTCTCTACCCTGCATTATTTTTTATTCTAGTAATGCATTGCTAATTTGAGATCTTTACCCTTCTCTCTGGAAACAAACGAGACTTCAAGCAAAACAAATGCACCCAACAATTTCATATGCTTTTGTTGAAGTCCTTCCAGCATAGCAAGTTTAGAATGACAATCTGATTCATGCTGATATTATCAAAAGTATATTTCGTTCGAATCCCTTCCTAATTAACACCTGAATGTCAAATGAAGAGGTCTGAATGACGTACGGAGGGTATTTGACAGGATGGCACAGTGATGTGGTGACATGAAATACCATGTTTGCAGGGTATGTGAAAAATACGCCAGCACACCCGACCAGAGAATGCCTTAACAGACACCGACCACCCAATGGTTTGTTGTATCTAGACGATCACATGTCGGAGACCCACAGCATCCCACAAACTCAGGATTTGTAGAACCACATCCACTACCCAGAGGGGACCAGATAATACAAATTGAGTGTAAGACATGCATACCAGAAAAATTTGAAAAGGAACCCAGAATACAATCAAAGCTTGGAGAGAGAGAGAGAGAGAGAGAGAGAGAAGGATTGACTATGGATCAAAACAGTTACCCAAAAACTATACCTGCAGTTTTCCATGCCTCGAATAGCAAAAAATGCAAGCTACACTAAGCAAAATATACCGGCGTTGTTCTTCATCATTGAACTCTGTTCGCTCAACAACTTGTTTCTTTGATCCCTTCTCTACCCTTTTCATTAACTTCCTACGATGGTAAGCATCCAGGTCATAGTACCTGTCATCAAATGAATTGTTAGCAAAGACAGATTGATAACTGAAAAAGTCACAGAACATGCGAAAAGAGGGCCAGCTTTTTCTGTAAACTTTTTGATTAATAAAGTTGGTTGGAAATCGATTTTTTACTTCTAAAATAAAATTGACATTTTTCAATAATTAAATTTTTTTAAAAAGGGAGGGGAGGTATATCCATTCAATAAAACTGACAACTACATACAAGGAATCAAAAAGGGTGCAAAACTCGAGCCTAAAGTATGCACATGAGCAAGGATGTCTTCATATATCCTCTGATCATGTGCCTCACCCACATCCTGAATAAGAAAATGGACAGCAACACATCTGCTAGAAATAGCCATGTATCCTCAGGTCATGACCCTCAGTAATAAGTTCCTGCACGTTGAGGACAGGCTCTGAAGTAGTAGCATCTCGACTCCAGAACCAGGCTAGCTGCCTTTGCCTGTGTGTGTGCACTGTGTGTGTGTGTGTGTGTGTGTGTGTGTGTGTGAGAGAGAGAAAGAAAGAAAGAAAGAAAGAAAGCTGTATTAACATCTACTAGAGGTTGAACTCGACCTATGAGACAAATCAATGTACAACTGTCAATGTCCTCTGGATGTCCATTAAAAAAAAGGACAAAATGAACATGAAATAAACTATGAAAGTGCTCAGCTAGTGGGGGGGTGTGATGGATGGAGCACTGCTAGAGGCTTAGTATGCAACCTATATGCGTAGGGTATACACATATGCAATGCAGATCTGTCTAGCTCCAACCAGTACCATAATGGGGGTGTAATATGTGCAGTGTTGCCAGGCGTTTCTGAAGCGGCAGGTATGAAACGGGTTTCATACATTTTGAAACGTTTCATAGAAGGTAAGAAACGGGTACAAAAAGGTTTCATACAAAATATAAAAAGCATGTATATTTTTAACTTAAAATATACAAAAGAAAAAACTGTTGACATAACTTATAAGAGACCACATTGAATTCATTTCAATAAAAACAAAATACATGTAAGATATGATGATATCACAAATCACGTGGGTGATGACTAAACAAAAATCAAAGGATCACCATGTGGGTGATGAGTCATGACTCAAAACCCAAGATCAAAATAAATAACATGTCCAAAGTTCAAACTAAATAACATGTCCAAATAAAATGATGCTGGCAGCTGCTAGCTACTATCTGCATCCTCATCTGCATCTTCTGCCTCTACAGCCTCACTCTCAAGGTTACTGCCGGTAGCCGAGTCCTCAAATGCCTCATCCTCTAGAGGTGCAGGTGCACCACTAGTACTAGCCTCTCGAGAAGATCGTGTAGTGCGAGCCGAGGCATAATCTCCTCATAGAAGACTAGTTCTTTTGGCTCGAGGTGCTGAGCTAGAACCACCTACAACCTCAGCATTAGTATCTTCCTCTCTGATACTTCAAGTCCTCTTGGAGACACTTTGACATGCTTCAGGCTCTCCCAAATTGGGGATATCCTCAAGGGGGATACCAAGCTGCATGGCCTTCAAGCCTTTAGGCTATCATAGATTTCTTGTGGCACATGCTTACATGGCCCGATGCCAAAACCCTTTGTTTGTGACAAATGTGCTTTCAGCTTGGTGACACTGCCATGGTGCTTTATTAGCACAAATGTTGCATTTCCACTTTCCGGAGCCCGAGCCACCATATCTAGACTCGAAGGTGACATTGTTCCAAAGAGAATCACCTGTTCGAGGCATCCTACAAGACGGGGATAAATACAGATTGTTGGCCTTGCAAGTGCGACACATAACATAAAGTAATCTCATTATATGATTCATGATTTTAATTGTCATCTTGGCCAACAATAGAGCAAGGGGAAGAAAAGGTAGATAGCCTTAGGCCTCAATAGAGCAAGGGAGGAAGATATGCCATAAATATTGATGGAAGAGAAAAAAGTATGCTGCTTTGTGAGTTGTGCAGAGAAAACCAACATAAAGCAAAACATGACATTACCCCTTTAGAAGACCTCCACAAGACCTAAGGACACCAAGGAGCAAGCGGGCTGAGTCGCTGGCACGGGCGATGGCAAGCTGGCACACAAGACGGCGAAAACGTACAGGCGGCCGCCACTGGGAAACACAAACAAAAAAGGTACACCGTACGAAACGATTCGATGCGACGGGTTGTAGGTTTTTAAAATATGCATGATGAATAAAAAATGTGTTTCGTACAATACGAAACGCGTGGCGATGGCAAGAGGCAAAAATACCTCAGAGCATGATCTCTGGGTGTGAGTGTAAGTGAGCTAGCTGCTCCTGGATATGGTGCTGATGTCGAGCTCGTATCTCTGTGATCTCCCTCTGATGTAGTCTGGGAGTCTGGTAGCCTGGTGCTCTCGGTCTCTGTCTAGCTCGGAGGTCCGCGGCGCACTTAAGTGTAACCCCCTCATGTGTCATGGTAGGCACTGGGATAGATAACTGGAAGAAATCAGTGAGCTGGAGCTGTCGCCCGCCTGTCCCTGTGGTAGAGTCTGTAGCAGTGTCTCTCTGTGGCGCTGTGTCTCTAGCAAGAACTTGCCAAATCTACGCTGATCTGCGGACTCCATGATCTGGCGAAGTGAGGGATGTCCATTGAAGATGGTGTATCTCTCTCTAATGACACTATATGCTCTGCATCTGCATACATAATGCTCCTCACTCTCAACCTCCTCCTGGCATAGTCTGCATATCCTCTCTACTCTGGGGATCCGTGCTGCCCTACTTGCCTCAATCTCAAGCTGGTGTGATGACACTCTGAGCTGGCCAATCGCCACTCGGGCACTGTGAGGCATGTACACATCCATATATCCAGGTCACTAAATGAATCCATCCGCTGAGATACACATAAACTAATCTCTGTAGTATAGCATCTTCGGCGGTAGAGGCTGACTGGGTGTAATCGAAGTCTCATGGGTGTATCGCTGCCATAAATCCTGCCGAAGGACTCTATCCCTCTCACTGTGAGAGAGATGGATGTGTGGTGCATGTATATCATACTGGAAAGGTGGCAGGTGATCTATGTGGAGACCATGCTAAGTGAGCCACTGTATCATCTGTGAATACCATGATCTCCTATCTCCACTCTTTGTGAGCTGCCTGGACGCCTCAAAAGCTCTATGTGAGAGTCGATCTGATGGCATATCTCTGATCCTCTGTATGAAGCAGATCGTCTGGAAGAGGGCCTCTACTAGCATAGGAGGTGCAGCAAACTCCGCTTGGACAATGTCATGTGGGACGGAGGGTTTGCTGCGGATCATCCGTGAGAGCATGAGAATCTGAGGCCTCTCTATCTGAGACCATGTGGAGGTGGCGAGCCCAGGTACCCATGCTGCTACAGCATACATCAAAGCAAGGGTGACTAGTGTTTCAAACAACCACCCCTTCGTGCGGGGCTCCTGGGCGTGTGCCTGGTGACATTGTCTCTCTAGCATGGCCAGAGCTGTATACCCTCGTGTGAGTCTATCCCTGGCTGCCTGTGCCATAGTAAATCTTCCTAGCGGAGTCGCGAATGTAATCCCCAAGTACACATACGAGTCTACCACCTCTACCTGTCCTCCTGCTAGTGTGAAGATGGCCTGTTGTCTAACCGGCCCTGAGGTGTGGAAAATCATGACCTTGGTTTTTCCAAGGTTCACTCTAAGTCCCCTCTGTGTGCAGAAGTCATGGAGTGCATGGAGATGATGCTGTAGTCCCATCTGCGACTCAGAGACCAAAATGATATCATCTGCATATAGCATGATGTGGACTGTGGTACCTAAGATGTCTACCCCGTCCCCACCACCGTGAACAATGAAGTCAGCCACTTCATCAACGTATAGCCCAAATAGTGTAGGAGAGAGTGGGCATCCTTGCTTCACACCTATGGTGCTAGCAATAACATTAGATAGCCCCCCCGGGCATCGTATGCGCCCGATGACCTGCTCATATAAAGCATAGATGCTCCAGACCATCTCTGATGGGATCCCCAATGACTCGAGGCGCTGGAAGTTCTCTCCCGTGGCACTGTGTCAAATGCTTTGCGAAAATCCACAAAGCAGCAGTATAATCTCCTCTCCCGCGCCCTAGCCTAATCAATCAAACATCTCAGAGTGAATATATGGTCAATAGTGGAGAAAGCTCGTCGGAATCCAGCCTGCCCTGGTGCTCGCAGTCCCTCCTCTGCTTATGAGCTCAACTCTGCCTCGAGCACTGCGCCATAAAGTTTGGCCAATGTATGACCAATCATGATAGTCCTGTAGTTGCTGGGGTCTAGCATGTCTCCCGCTTTGTGGAGAGGCACGATGGTGTGCATAGTCCATTCAGTTGGTAGGCCCTCCACTAGTGCCCTATTAAGGAGGTGAGCAACAAAGGGTGCCAATGTGTCAGCTGCATAAATAAGATGCTCACTCTGTATACCTGTGTGGTCAGCCGATCTCCCATGCTGTAACCGGCGGATAGCTCTCTCTACCATCGGGGCAATAAAGAAAGTAGAGGTGGTGGTAGGGCGGGGCTCCTGTGGCTGTGGTATGGGCGGTTGCTGAGGGATATGGTAGAGGCTCTTTGCATGTGTGTGCCATGTGTGTGGATCCTCAATCAGGGTACGAGGGTGAGGCTCTCTCATCCTGCCCTATGCAGTGGCTGTATCTCTGCTCATGAGAAGGTTGTACATATCCCAGTACTGTGCCTCCTCATATGCATGCCTCTTACGGCGTGTGAGGGTCCGTATCTGTCGGCTCGCCTATCTCTGTGTAATGGTCCCTAGTGGTGCTCTCTGGGCACAGAGGTGTCTATATAGCTCTCTGCACTCATCATCATACCACCGATTTTGGGGCATGCTCCCAGATCTATCTGTGTGTGCAATGTGTGTATGGTGGGGGGAGCTGCGGGTGGCGGCCGTACGTAGTAGAGATGACATCTGAGTGGGGAGTGTGTCTAGGGGTCACAGGGGATCCATCTAGGGTAGCCCGTCATATACATGATGCTCATATATGTCTGCCAGGTCATGGGTGAAGTAGAAAGTGGTATGTGATACCTATGTGGGCTGTGTGGGTGTTGGTGTGGAGCTCGCCAGTGATGACAGCAAGCTATACGTGTGATCCGCACCGATAGGACAGGGGGGGGGATGGTGAAAGATGTCACTGCCTCTGTGGTCTCCATGGACCCCATGATGTAGTCCACTGTGCTACCTCCCCCTGACTGTGGAAAGCATGTCAATGCTCCTGAATCCTGCCACTGTCTCATCCCATTAAAAATAACAAGATGGTGTCGGGCTCCCAACTCAAGTAGGTGATGACCATATCTGGTGTTATCCGGCCCCATGTCCTCTGACACCCTGCAAGCTCTCGTGTCCTCCACCTCTAGTGTGTGCATCACCTCACGGTGCTCGAAATCATAAATGTCACACTGTCGGCTCTGTGTCTGTGCATTGAAGTCCCCCATAAGGAGGACTTCCCCCAAGGCCCAGGTTGGAGTAGTGTATGATCTCATCTGAAAGGGTTGCATATGGTGACTCTCCTAATGGCCCTGTGTCCTCCTCCTCCTCTCTACTCTCCTCCTCTGCTGTCATGGCATATCTCGATCCTCTAGGAGAGAAGTAGCATAGAGCAATGTATAAAACCCTGTCTGCGGAGAGCTGCAGTCTGATCCATATGTATCTAGCCTCCTGGTCACGTGCTACCACCCGTAGGCACCCATGTAGCTCTCGCCTGAAGAGTACTGCTATACCTCCAGATCCTCTCAATGTGTTCTGCCATGTGGTCCCCCTGTGTGTAGACTCCCACTGATAACCTCTCTACTTTGGGTAGCCCCCTCTCTGGGCTCTGGTTCTAGCCTCCTGGTCACGTGCTACCACCCGTAGACGCCCATGTAGCTCTCGCCTGAAGAGTACCGCTATACCTCCAGATCCTCTCAATGTGCTCTACCGTGTGGTCCCCCTGTGTGTAGACTCCCACTGATAACCCTCTACTTTGGGTAGCCCCCTCTCTGGGCTCTGGTGTGTCTCTGTAAGTAGTATGATGTCCCGTCCCTCCATGCCATCCTCCCAGGATGTGTCCAAAGTGCTCCATTGCAGTTCCAAACTACTATGTGTATATGTGAATTTGGATCCTCCATAGCCGATGTCCCATAGGCCCCCTGGAGCTAATTGGTGGCCTTGCCATCGATGATGACACGCCATCGCGATAGAATGCTCTCTTGCCCTCTTTTCAGGCCTGTAGGACTCTCGGCATACATGTTTTCCTGTGTTCTATCTGCATCCTCGTAAGGTCGTCATCTAAATAGATGGGATCTCCCTGTAATCCTCGTAGAATCACCCTCTTTCTCATGAAGGTGGCCCTCTCCATCTCCCCTGCAAACAGTAGGATGAGGGTTCGCTTGCGTGTTGAGTCTTTCCCGGCTCTCCATGCTTTGGTGAAGGGGGGAGGGTCCTCTTCCCTGTAGCCGAGCTACATGCATAGAAGATGTCCATCTTTCTCAGGAGTGGAGTCGAGTGTCTCGGTTATACCTATGACTCGAATGTTGAGGCGACGGGCCTGCCTCATCTTCTCCTCTTCAATGGTGGTGTGAATGATTTGGTGTTCTTCCCTTTGAGTCTCCTCCCTCACCTCTTTACGGATGTTCTTCTTCACCACTTCAACCCATCCTGATTGCTTGGCTTCGAGTTTCCCCTCCATGTCTTTTGTGATCTCCTTGGGGATCTCTTCTTTGATGGCTGTGAGAGTGTTGCCATTGATCTCCCCTTCTTCCTTCTCGGTGTTCTTGACGGCTACCAGTTCCACTTTCAATGCACTCACCTCCTCCTTGAGTGCCGTGTTCTCTTGTTCAAGTTTCGTGACCCGTACTTCAAGGGCCATCATGTGCCGGTGTAACTTGTTCTCCACCTCATTGAGGTTGGAATCGGATGTCTTCTTGTTTTCCTTTATTAGTGCCTTCATTGCCATCTCGAGGGCCTCGAGCTTCTCTTGGAGACTCGGAGCCATTCTTCGAGATTACTCTGCAGTGCTTCCCACAGGCAAGCAAAGAGGAGCGAGAGAGGGATCGCAGTAGAGAGAAAGAGAGTATTTCTAGCAGCGCAAGCAGGCCAGCACAATGCGAGCATAGCAACTCTAGGTGTAGCACAGGGGGTGTGCAGCGCAAGCAAGGCAGTTCGGGGGGGGATAGGCGTAGCACATCGTGGACAGGGCAGCACCAGGCGCAACACAGCCAGGCTGCGCAGCGCGAGCAAGGTAGGACCACCAGCGAGTAGCACGAGCAGGGCAGGACCACCAGCACGTAGCGCAAGCAAGGAGAGCTTGCGCGACGTCACGTCATGGACTAGACGGCTTTCGCGAGCCAGGTAGGACCACCAGCGCGTAGTGCGAGCAGCGAGAGGGCAGGACCACCAACGCGTAGCGCAAGCAGGGAGAGCTTGCGCGACGTCACGCCATGGACCAGACCGCTTTTCGTGAGCAGGGCAGAACCACCAGCGCGTAGCGCCAACAAGGCAAGACCACCTGCGCGTAGCGCAAGCAGAGAGAGAGAGAGAGAGAGAGAGGAGAAGAAGAAGAAGAAGAAGAAGAAGAAGAAGAAGAAGAAAGAAAGAAAGAAAGATGTTATTAACATCTACAAAAGATCCAAAGGGTGGTCTATGAGACCAAAAGGCAGTTACGTGTGATCCATGAGTAAGCTAGATGTCAAGAAAACATGAAAAAAGTAAAAGACTAGCTGCCAAAAGGATAAGGATAGACACGGTCAATGTACTACATAGACCCTGTGAGTAAAGAAGACCCACCAGGCCACTGTACCACAGTACGGCCTGCCACAGTACTTCAGCAAGTCCACGATCCACAAAGATCTCCCAAGATCTCTGCAAAGATAGTTCAAAAACGGCCCTCAAAACTGTCCTCAAAATCTGGCCCAAATCTGCCCTCAAGGCTGGCCAGTTACGCTTCACACGTGTGGCCTGTACTGTCCCTGTACGACTGTACGGACAGGCCCTGTTGGCGGCTGAATCCCTATACGATCAGTCAAGAGAGAACCTGTTGTACTTGCTGCACGGCCATCGTACGGACAGCACAAAAAGAAACCCCGCCTGCCAACATTCAACCGCCCACTGCTGAGTACTGTCTGCTGCCCACCTGTGCGACCAGTGATCTGCTGTATGGCCTGCACCCAAAAGAGAAAGACTGCCAAGAGATAGAAAAGAGGGAGAGAACTGATCGCCTCTTGAGGGATGTGAGCGCACATGCCAAAAAGATGGCTGCCCGATCTGCTCTTCCCATCTGCGCATCACTCCCCCTTCATAGAGTCGACCCCCTCCTCTATTTTCAGCCTATGCTTGCTTTTCCCATCGTTAAAAGTGGCAGCCCCTCCAAAAATACCACAAACCTCTCTTTTTGGGAGATAACAGAAGCGCCCACTTAAAGTGTACACACATGGTTCAAAAGATTAGATCCACCTCATATAATATATATATATATATATGAATGGCTACGCTTTTTCGAATATTCATGGATTATTATACGATAATCTTTGTTTGTAAAAGCATTAAAAAGTACATTGAATGCTGGAATTTCATAAGAATTCCTGATCAGAAAGATCATGGGGGTGAAGATACCGATGAGAGCCCGCATGGGAGCGAGAGAAAAAGAAAAAAATGGTCTTGCCCGTGACGAGCCAATATCGTAGGAGCGGGATGCACGTTCTTCCCGTGACTATTCGTACTGTCAATTCGTGACTATGACTATTCGTGCTGTCAATTCGTTATCATTCGTGTTGTCAATGAGATGGTGACATTTCAGTGTTCAAAATACTCGTAGGTGGTTCTTTGGGAACCCCCATTTTCGGGGCTTCAAACATTTCCGTGAAGTGAAAAGATTGCAGGTGGAAAGAAAAGTGCAAAGTAAAGTGCCATGTGACAAGATTGCGGGTGAGAAGAAAAGTGCAAAGTTGGATTCCCAGATTATGGCCGGGAGATACTGCCTTCTTGCATGATCCTTCTGATCAGGAATTCTTATGAACTTCCAGCATTCAATGTACTTTTTAACGCTATCGTATAATAATCCATGAATATTCGAAAAAGCGTAGCCATTCATATATATATATATATATATATATATATATATATATATATATATATATATATATATATATATATATATATATATATATATATATTCCTGGATCAAAACCCCACATGTCCACCCACTTATAAGTGTGAACATGTATCCTTATATAAAAGTGAGTAAAATCATGTCCTGTAAATCGCCTTCAAATAGAAATATGCCAGATAAGCCTTCACACACGTTCTGTGACAAAACTTGGCTTTACACAAGCGTCTTCCATCTTGTGGCTTTGTTGCTCCTGTGGAAAAATCCTTGTTCACACCTTGGTTCTACCTAGTGTATAAAACACTAATCGAGCCGGGTGAGGGACCATATGGTGACATCCCCTCCGTCTTATAAAGCAGTTGTCCACAACTCTATAAGCCTGATACCACTGAGATATCCTTCAAAAATAGCAGATCCACTACCCATCAGTAGTATTACACAAGTCCAACATTAAAGCTATAATTCCAGATCCACGATCCGAAGTTAGATACGCGCACAAGAGCCAACCGTATCAAGAAATTGTATCCTTATCCTAAGTCAATAACTCTGATAATAACCAGACACGAGCACAAGAGCCAATTGTGTCCCAAATATCCATAAATCCATAAGCTGCTTTTCTGAACGTTCAAGGATGTTGAAACCTTCCCAAAACATAAGTATGAAGTGAGCACCAGGTAGTCATGTACTATTATGTCACGCTCCATAACCCATACATGTTTCCGTCATGTCAAGCCTCAGAAGTCACACATGTCTTGTCATGTCAAACTTCACAAGCCACACATGTTCTGCCATGTCAAACTTCACAAGCCACACATGTTACCATGTCAAGCCTCACAAACCACATATGTTCTGCCATGTCAAGCCTCACAAGCCACACATGTTACCATGTCAAGCCTCAAAAGCCACACATGTTCTGCCATGTCAAACCTCACAAGCCATACATGTTACCATGTCAAGCCTCGGAAGTCATACATGATTTTCCATGTCAAGCCTCTATGGATGCGCATACCCCCAAGAGATAGAAAAGAGGAAGAGAACTAGTTGCCTCTTGAGGGATGTGAGCACATATGCCAAAAAGATGGATGCCCGATCTGCTCTTCCCATCTGCACATCACTCCCCCTTCATAGAGTCGACCCCCTCCTCTATTTTCAGCCTATGCTTGCTTTTCCCATCGTTAAAAGTGGCAGCCCCTCCATAAATACCACAAACCTCTCTTTTTGGGAGATAAAAGAGGCGCCCACTTAAAGTGTACACACATGGTTCAAAAGATTAGGTCCACCTCATATATATATATATATATTCCTGGACCAAAACCCCACATGTCCACCCACTTATAAATGTGAACATGTATCCTTATAAACCATAAAAGTGAGTAAAATCTTGTAAGTTCATGTCCTGTAAATCGCCTTCAAATAGAAATATGCCAGATAAGCCTTCACACACGTTCTATGACAAAACTGTTGGGTGTTGGACTCACACTCACACACACAAACCTGCACATTAGGGTTAGGTGCAGGGTAGAATAGCTCACACACAGAAATGAGAGAGAGAGAGAGAGAGAGAGAGAGCCAAAAGTGTGGTATCCACAAAATGCAAGTCAACCCTTGCATATGTGCCACATCCATATAATATAGAAGTACAAAATATTATATGTTAGAGTGTCCTTTCACACTTGATGTCCAAGGGAAAAAACCACATGGGAAAAAGTCCCCTTACTACCATAAGTGAGCATATGCCTACAAATCCCCCCTATAGTGGAAGTGTGAACCTGTACAAGGTAGCAGATCACTCTCTGTATGAGAGTAAGCCCAAAGCTTTGCGGAAAGCTTCAAACTTTTCTCGAGGTAAAGCCTTTGTGAATAGATCTGCAACATTATCCTGTGTAGGGCAATAAGATAAACTGATCTCCCCTGCATGTAGCCTCTCTCTGACGTAGTGATAATGAATCTCAATGTGCTTGGTACGTGCATGAAATACTGGATTTCGTGCCACGGCCATAGCACTCTGGCTATCAGTGAGAATGGTGGTGGGTGTCTGCTGACACTCACGAAGATCAGCCAATAGTCTCCTCAACCATACACAATCTACTGTAGCTGTAAAGACTGCCTTGTACTCAGCCTCACAAGTAGATGTAGCAACAGTGGGTTGCTTTTTACTCAACCAAGATATGCATGAACCAAGGTGGTAAGGTACGTAGTGTACGGCACGCTATCAGTACGTACGGAACAAATTTTAAGGTACGTAAACAGTACGTACCATTTGTAAACAGTCCTAGAAACCTAAATATTTTGTAGACATAGCAACCAAAATACTTAAAATAAAGACTGAACCTCATTACTTAAAGTTTAAATCAATTATCAGTTACCAAGCCCATTACACAATACCTCATGTTAGCAGTCATAGTGATATAAGCAAGAACCATGAAAGTCATAGATGATAAAAGAGAGTACAAATATCATGTCTACAGCTGCCAGCACATGTCTTGGTCCACAAGTGCAAAAAGCAAAACAATGAAACACTACAGTTGTCTAGACTCTAGAGTCTAGACGCAAGAGTCTCAAATCTCATCATCAGATGAAGATGATGAGTCTTCTGAAGAGAGCATGCCTCCATCATTGATACCATTGCCCTCTTCATCGAACTCTGGCTCAACAGCAACAAGCTCCAGTGCATCCTAGTCATGTGCCTCGGGAATCTGAGTGTGAATGAGTTCGACAGCCTCATTTGCACGCCTCTGCTGGGTGCGACGAACTGGAAGCTTTCCCCTGTGAATGCTCTCTCGTCTCGCAGAGCCTGGATCTAGAGCTGCCTGGCGTAGAGGAATGCTGAGAGATCGTGCACGTGAGCGGGTCACACAACGATCCACGCTCTCAAGCTCTCTATGTAAAGCTCTCAAAATCTCCTCTTGCTCATCTCTAATCTGCCGATTCACAAGCTCCGGGTTGGGTTCATCTACGATTTTGAGTAGTGTTGGATCAACCTGTTTAAACATGCCACAAATTGCATATTGGACAATGGATATTCATTGAACTAGAAAAAAATTTCTACTTCTAAGTTCTTCTTGAGTCCAAATTTCAATTTATACCTGCTTCAGTGACCCCAAAGCATGGTAGCTTCGCACGAGCCTCATGTTAGCTCTGCAATACACCAACTTCTCTAATTGAGAAGTACTAAGGCGATTCCGAATCTTAGTGTGTATATGAGCTCCAGTTCCGCTCACATGCTCCAGCTGAGCAATCCTGTGCAAAAATGAGTGCAATGCGAGCAAATTTGTAAATCTTTTAATGCTAAAACATCAATCTTCATTTCCGAAGACTATACTTTAGAGATTAATTACAAGTTACCTGAGATAGAACACGAAGAGCAACTCGTGAAAGGTTTGGAAGACCAACCCTTCCATAAGAGTGCCACCATGTCAAAGGGAATTTCATGGCTTCCTTCCTCAATGACACAGGTCTCGCAAATGAAGCACCAATACCACTCATGTAAGTGGTGAACTCTCTATCGATCTGAAGTTGCTCCTCCTCTGAGAACATCCTTCCCACATACTCTGACTGCTTCATGCTCAAAGCAATGTTATTCCATAGCTCTGGCGACCTGTAGAGAGGATGGAGCATGGCAGCCATCGCATGGATGGGACGGCTCATGAATGTCCACCGTTTGTCTACAATGTCCAAGATCTCACCTCGGCTGAAAATGAGAGATTGAAAATACATGTCTTAGGTTATAGTGCAAAGTGTACACATGTTAGTCCTGACTCCTGACATGTCATGAGAATCGAGAATCGAGAAGTCATAAAAATCAAAGAAAGAGGAAGAAATTAGAACTATTGCTTACCATTGAGCAGTCATCATGGAGCACTGAGCAACATGGTCTTTCATTTGCATAAACAAATGAAAGACCAGCCCCAAAGTTGAGCCCTCCATGTCTGTAAGTCGGAGAAGGACATACACGGGCTTAAGTGCAACTGAAAGGCTATGAACTTGCTGCCAAAAATCATCATCCAAGATCCGCCTCTGCAAGTATTTTGTACGCTCATCCTCGAATGATGCATCTGTCGCCACCTTGGATCCACAACTGTTGATGATAGTGAATCTCTTATCTTGTAGAGCCTATCCAAGACCAAGAATATGTAGGCAAACCTGGTCTTGGAGGGTCTCACCATATCCAAAGGGCTATGGCTCCGAAAGATGGCAAGAGCCTGATGCTTCTAGCGGAAGAAGGTGGTGATCTTTACAGCATCTGCAACAATGGGCTGCACCCAAACAAGCTTCCCAATGTCTTCCATAAGTAAATCAAGACAATGGGCAGCACATGGAGTCCACACTATATGTGGAAACTCTGCCTCGACCATTTGACCCATTGCCTTGCAGTTAGAGGCGTTGTCGGTCACCACCTGCACAACATTGTCCTCCCCAACCTCAAGGATAGCCTGTCGAATGTGGCCATAAATGAACTCCCCTGTGATCCTGTCGCCTGCTCTCCCTGCATCCACGGCATGCAAGAAATAGGTGCCCAAGCAAGATGACACAAGGATATTGATTATGTGCCTCTTGCGAATGTCTGCCCACCCATCTGAAATAATAGTGCATCCAAACTCCTGCCAACCTGCTTTCACAGGAGTGAGCGCCTTGTCTATCAAGGCCTTCTGCTCATCCAACATGGATGTACGCATCTTCGTATACTCAAGACCTGTCCACGTCTCAGTAGGTCCTACTTGCGCAATTGCTTTCACCATTCTTTTCCATTGGTCTGTCCTTAACACATTGAAGGATATATTACACTCAATAAGAGTATGACAAATCTCCATTTCTGCCACCCTTTGCTGCTCCTTTACCCAAGCTTGTGATGAGATACAAGAACGCAGAGTGGATTGCTTTGATGCCTCCCCTGTACCTCTCGCATCTTGTGGCAGGAGGTCCTCATCATCGGCAATACGTGCCCTCTTCCTGCCTATGGTGGATTGGACTGAAGCCGAAAGACTTTCACCCTCATCTACTGTACCTGAACCTGTAACATCTCCAATAAAAGCATCATGGAGAGCAT
This sequence comes from Cibotium barometz, assembly GCF_041138505.1. Classification (NCBI taxonomy): domain Eukaryota; kingdom Viridiplantae; phylum Streptophyta; class Polypodiopsida; order Cyatheales; family Cibotiaceae; genus Cibotium; species Cibotium barometz. Next base: position 5,145,512 of record NC_141069.1, on the reverse strand, counting down.
CTTGCGTACTTTCACCACCTCTAACACTGCTTGCACCACCCATTGCAGGACAATTCTCCTCAATCAATTGGTCCCTCACAGCTTGTGGTATTTTATCACATGGACCACATTGATTGGTGCACCCGATACCCGTCATGTGCTTGATGGCGCGAGTTATGGTGCTAGTGTACTGCTCCCCGCAATACTTGCATGCCCATAGCCGAGTACCTGATCCTTGCTGAGAAGGGGTGTTAACAACCCTTAGGACATTGGTGTGGATTGCCCAGTTCGGGTTAGTCTTACACGGCATGATGAAGCCTGGGCGTGAGGGAGAGCGAAGAAGTTTGCTCTGCAGAGTTTTGCAGGTACACACAGGGGACACGATTTTGCAAGTACACACAAATGCCCAAATTTTGGTCGCTTATCTACAATCGCATGGTCGCCACACGCGCCTCGCCACACGCCACACAATTTTTTTTTAAAATGTTTCCGTATGGATCCGTACAGTACGGTACCGTACCGTACAGCTGTACCGTACTGTACGGATCCGTACGTGCGTACGGCATCAACCTTGGCATGAACTGCCAAGAAACAAACAATTCCCCACTGGTGGATTGCCTGGTATCATAATCACCAGCCCAATCTAAATCACTGTATGCATAAAGCTGCAAGCTGCCCCCCTTGGGATAGAACAAACCAAGATCCAGGGTACCCTTAAGATAACGAAAAATGCGTTTGACTGCTTGCCAATGCTTTGTGCCTGGGCTATGCATGAATTTGCTCAACAAAGACACCCCAAAAGATATCTCTGGCCTCGTGTTACACAAGTAAATGAGGCATCCCACTGCATGGCTGTAAATGCCGGCCTCAAAAGGCTCTCCAATATCATGCATAGTAAGCCGTATACCTGGTTCTACCGGAGTAGAAATGGGCTTACATTCATCCATGTGAAAGCTTTTTAGCAAACTTTTTATGTACTTAGTTTGCTGCATAACAATGCCATCATCTGTATGCATAAACTGTATGCCGAGATAGTAGTGTAAAGGCCCCAAATCTGACATATCAAATTCAGCTTTCAAATCAGCTTTGAAATCTGAAATTTGTGCTTTGCTTGTACCTGTAATGAGCATGTCATCTACATACAAGATGACTATGAGAATATCGGGATCGGTTTTCTTCACATAGAATGTGCTTTCAGCTGGACTATTCTCATAACCTTGGCTGGTTAGATGAACATGTATCTTATCATACCAAGCTCTTGGAGCTTGCTTTAACCCATACAATGCTTTGTGCAACCTGCATACTTTATGTTCCTCACCAGGAACTACAAAACCAATGGGCTGATTTACATATACTTCCTCCTATAAATCCCCATTTAAGAATGCAGTTTTGATGTCCAATTGATGCACTTTCCATCCTTTATGGGCAGTCAATGCAATCACTGATCTTATTGTGGTCATTAGGAGCAAAAGTCTCTTCATAATCTATTCCCTTTTTCTGGGAGTAGCCTTTAGCCACAAGTCTTGCTTTGTACCTGTCAATAGTACCATCAGACTTTCTTTTGACGCTGTACACCCATTTTGTTCCAATTACATGTTTGCCTTTAGGCAATTCCACAAGATCCCATGTATTGTTCTTCATGATAGAAGAAATTTCAGCTTGCAACCAATGCTCATTCTCATGTGCTTCTTCATAAGAAGAAGGTTGAATCAAAGAGACCACCCATTGCGAATGCAGACTCCCCACCACGATGTACATTCAAAGCATGGCTGAAACTAGCCCTTGTTCTACCTGTGAGTGAAGCTGCAAGTTTGCTTTCTTGCAAAGTTTTCAGCAACCGTCTAAAGGAATTTTTTTAATTATAAAAGTGTTATTCTCATTAAATTTGATTTTTTATGCATAGAAAGATGCATAAAGGAATTTTTTTAATTATAAAAGTGTTTTATTCTCATTAAATTTGATTTTTATGCATAGAAAGATGCATAAAGGAATTTTTTTATTAAAAAAGTGTTTTTCTCATTAAATTTGATTTTTATGCATTGAAAGATGCATGAAGGAATTTTTTTTATTAAAAAAGTGTTATTCTCATTAAATTTGATTTTTATGCATAGACATGCATAAAGGAATTTTTTTGTTATAAAAGTGTTATTCTCATTAAATTTGATTTTTATGCATAGAAAGATACATAAAGGAATTTTTTTGTTATAAAAGTGTTACTCATTAAATTTGATTTTTATGCATAGAAAGATGCATAAAGGAATTTTTTTATTATAAAAGTGTTATTCTCATTAAATTTGATTTTTATGCATAGAAAGATGCTTAAAGGATTTTTTTTGTTATGGTTGTTTGCTCTTCCCTGACAAGATCTTCCACTTCTTCCATAGAAGGGGGCTGAATGGCTAGCTGGTCCACATGTTCTACATGTGGATTTTCTTGTGTAGAGGCTGGCTGATCTGAATCCCCCCTAATTGCAATGGGTAAAAGTCCATCAAACATGTCCTGTATGCCTGTATCATTGCTTTTATACAAGCTGTACATGGGCTGTTCTGAATTTTCAGCAAATACCACATCTCTACTGACAAAAATCCTTCATGTAGTTGGATTATAAAGACGGTATCCTTTGCTCTCATTGCTGTAGCCCACAAAAATGCATTTAATTGCTTTGTCATCTAGCTTTGTTTGGAGTTGTTCTGGCACATATGCATATGCCAAACACCCAAATGTACACATATAATCCACTGTTGGCTTTCGGCTATACCAAGCCTCAAATGGTGTTATAGTTTTCAAAGCTTTTGTTGGACACCTGTTCAACACATGAGTTGCACACATTATAGCTTCCATCCAAAATTTGTGAGGCAACTTTTGTGCTTTCACCATGCATCTTGCCATCTCCATGAGAGATCTATTTTTCCTTTCAGCTACACCATTCTGTTGCGGTGTATAAGGCACAGTACATTGGTGTTTGATGCCCTTTTGAAGCATATAATCCTTGAATGCATTTGACATGTATTCTCCACCTCTATCTAAGCGGAGTGTTTGGACTTTACATCCACACATATTTTCAGCCATTGCTACAAAGTGTCGAAAGTATGTAAACACATTTGCTTTCGCTTTCAAAGGGTAAGCCCAAGCAAACCTGGAGTAGTCATCAATGAATGTGACGAAGTAAAGATGCCCCCCTATGGATGGTGTCCGCATTGGACCACATACATCACTATGTATGAGCTGTAATTTACTTTCAGCTCTAACAACTCCATCTTTGGGGAATGGTTTTCGTTGCATCTTTCCCAAAATACACCCCACATACATGTCTTGGTGGAGACTCAAGAGGCGGCATATTATCCAACCATATGATGCTTCTGCAAAAGCATCAAACTCTGAAAATTTACATGCCCAAAACGAGCATGCCATAGCTCTGCATCATGCATAGCAGGAGTGTGGGCAACCACTGTATTTGCATCATAAGTGCGCTTGTCATAGCTGTCCAGCTTATGCAAGCCTTTGTATCGTGTTCCAGAAGTGACTATTTCATAACCCTTTGATGGGTTTTTTACCAAACACTTCCCATCTTCAAATTCAACCTTTAAACCTTGGTCGTTTATGGCTGAGACGGAGAGCAGATTTTTCTTTATCCCTGGAACATACAATACATTTTTCATACATATATTGACACCATTGGCTGCAATAAGTATTACATTGCCAATTCCCTTTACTGGATATGTAGTATGATCTGCACATGATACAGTGCGGCCATTTGAAGCATAAACCAAGTGCTGAAATACATCTTTGCATGAAGTGATGTGGCTCGAAGCACCACTATCAAAATACCATAATGCATTCTGTCTGTCAGATGCAATGCAAGACATATCAGTGTCTGAAGCACTTGGTGTGTCACTAATGCATGTGACCAAAAAAGTGTACTCTTCCTGGATTACATTAGCTGATTGCTGTGCTTTGTCATCAGAAGAGTCTGCTACTGCATTGCCTGCTTCTTTCCTTTTCTCTTTTGCAATCCGCTTCCTACATTCACTGATGTAGTGTCCAGGCTTATGGCAGTAGTGACATTTGCCCTTCTTTTTGGACTTGTTTGCATCTCCTTTGTCAGACTTATCACCACCAGAAGAGGGCTGTCCATGACCAGCCTTGCTAGACTGTTGTCCCCCATGCCTAAAGCTCTTTGCTTTACCCTTATCCTTGGCTGTAAATGCCTTGTCTCCACCACGGTTGCTCGATAAGTTTGCTCTTGTTTGCTCTTCCTGCAAGAGTAAACCCACGAGTTCTTCAAAAGTGACGGGATCAGCACCTCCTCTCATTGAGAGGTTGAGAGAGGTGTGAAAGCCCAAGTAGGAAGGCGGTAAAGAATGAAGAGTGTTGGTGACCATCTGTCTGTCTGGGATAACCTCATCAATGTTGAGCAATTGTTCCTGCAAATCTTTCACTTTGGTGAGATGATCTGCCATGGAGTCACCCTCATCCATAGAAAGAAGATCCAATTGCCTCTTCAAGTAGGCAACTCTTGCCTCGTTGCGTACCTGATACATTGCTTCCAATGTGTCCCATGCAAGCTTCGATGTCTTGCAAGAACGAATGTGCGGAATAATAGTCCTTTTCACTGAAAGGGCTATCAATGACATGGCCTGTGCATCTCTAGAGTCCCATCTCTTCTACTCTTGTGTGGGAGCAGGATCTACATCAGGAGCTCTTTGAGCACCTCCCCTTTGAGGCGTAGCTGGTTGTATGGTAAGTGGGCGTGTGTCATCACCACACACGATGCCCCAAAGCCCTTTGGCTACCAGCAAATTACGGATCATGAAACTCCAGAGGGAGTAGTTAGATCCATCCAGCTTGTCCTCCTGGGTGAGCACACCAAATACATCTGTAGCATTCTGTGCCATATCGACAAAATATATCTGCAAGCAAACCAAGCACCAATGTGCACTGTCACGCAACCAAATGTCCTGTGCAAATGTATGTCTGCAAACCAAAGCAAGTGTAAACCTGCACCAAATTGTCCAATTACACACAATGTGTATACATACGCGACAAATCGCAGCTGTAATGCCCAATTACATGCTCCAATCTGAAAATCCCCAATTTTTATGCACTCCAATCGCTTCAATGTGCATCTAATTGGCCAATTTCCACAAAAGCCCCAAATTTTTGCAAGTGAAAGAGGTTCAATTTGCTGATTTTGACCTCAATTTTGAAAACCCCCAAATTTCTGCAAATGAAAGAGGTTCAATTTGCTGATTTTGACCTCAATTTCGAAAACCCCCAAATTGCAGGCAAAGCAAAATGCCCAATTTTTTTCAATGTTCCCTGAAATTGAGAAATCCCCCAAATTGCACCTGCAATTTTCCTTTCAATCTGACTTGCACAGAAGTGTCTGCAAAATCTGCATATGACTTGCACTGGAATCGCTGCAAAATCTTGTATTTGTGTTTGACCAAAAATTTGTACAGAGAATACCTTTGGCAGCACGTGTGAGGAAGCAGGTGCTAGGCGGGGAGCAGACAGTCGAATAGAGTTGACGGTGGGAGCCGACGGAGCTGCGCAGAGTTGCAGGTGTCGAGGAGGTCTGCAGAGCTGCAGACAAGGCTCAGGTACCACTTGGAGCTTCAGGTGCATGCACGTGGCAGCCAGGTGGAACCGTGCAGAGCTGCAAGTGTCGAGGAGAGATGCAGTTGTCGAGGAGGCCCGCAGAGCGTGGGCATTGAGCAAGCGTCGGACCATCTAGAGGCGGGCGCTGTGCAGGTGTCGGGTCCTAGTGAGAGGCGCAAACACGCGTAGGGAAGCAGTACGAGCAGGGCGCACGGCGCTGGAGTCGGGTAGGGTCCGCCGGCGGGCTCGGACTAGCGAACAGAGGCAAAGGGCGAGCGCGCAGGTTCGCAGGGGCCTGGAGTCGGTGGTGCAGGACGGACGGCGGCCGGAGCAGGAACGGCGACGGCGGGTTGAGACGGAGCAGGGACGGCCGGACAGGAGCGCCGTCGGACGGACGGAGCAGGTGCTGTAGTATCGCCGCCTGCGAGGCTGGGCGGAGGTGGTGGGCTCCCCACTAGGGCCGCCCGTTCCGGGTGGCCGGATGGTGGAGCAACGACGGAATCGACGGACGGACGGCGACGAAAAAACACAGCGTCGATGGAATTTCGCAGGCTTTTCTGCAGATTCTCCACAGGCACTACTCCAGGGCCAGCTCCCAGCTCTGATACCAAATGTTGGGTGTTAGACTCACACACTCACACACTCACACACACAAACCTGCACATTAGGGTTAGGTGCAAGGTAGAATAGCTGACACAGAGAAATGAGAGAGAGAGACAGAGAGAGAGAGAGAGCCAAAAGTGTGGTATCCACAAAATGCAAGTCAACCCTTGCATGTGTGCCACATCCATATAGTATAGAAGTACAAAATATTATATGTTAGAGTGTCCTTTCACACTTGATATCCAAGGGGAAAAACCACATGGGAAAAAGTGCCCTTGGTTAAGCCCTGTTCACACATAGCACTACCATAAGTGAGCATATGCCTACAAAAACTTGGCTTTACACATGCGTCTTCCATCCTGTGGCTTTGCTGCTCCTGTGGAAAAATCCCCGTTCACACCTTGGTTCTACCTAGTGTATAAAACACTGATCGAGACGGGTGAGGGACCAAATGGTGACACATCTCACATCTCAACCTTGTACAAAACTGTTGGAAGCACTCCTCAACCATTAATGCAAGCATCTCAAGATCAGCATCATCACACAAGCTATGAATCAGCAAGTTACCATGTATACATCACTAGATAGGTATGCATTAGCAGAATCTCACCTAAGATCCAACTTCATCGTTGTAAATACTCATGTTTTGCAATATACAATAGATTAGGTCTCTCTCTCCTTTTCATTCGTGCTATGTTACCATAGGAGCTCCAGAGGTGCTCAATTGGTGACGATCTGCATCCATGGCTGAGAAGTTGTATTGCAAAGTCCTACAACTCATGGACTCTAGGCCCATAGTCCTCTCACCATGCCACTAATGAACGCAAAAACCTATCGGACTGAGCATCCTCCTGTAGGCTGAAATATGTTCCTTCACAAGTCTGCACTTTTGTGGATCTAAAATGAGCCACTTGATTACTTCTTCCCATCCATTTGCTATCTCCTTGTCCTTGTATTGTTGCCTGTGCTGAAATTCCAGATCTACCATAAACGCAGCTGCCTGTAAAGGATTGTAATAACCGTGCCATCGAGAAGTAGCCAGCTCGCGTAAAGTCTCCTTTTCTATTCTTTTCAATGTTGATTCGTTGTTTTTGTTGTTACTTTCTTGAATTGATTCTATTCTTTTCAATGTTGATTTGTTGTTTTTGTTGTTACTTTCTTGAATTGATTATACTACATTCCTCATTTTTCATAGCCTCAAGGTCTCCATCAGCCATCCTCATCATGAAAACTATTGGGTATGTTATAGCCACATTGACACAAATGGCATCCCAAAATGCGCCATCACGGCATTTAGTGTACACTAGTATACCTACAGCTGTGCCACTCAAGCTACATGTTCTCCACTCTTTGGAAACCACCAACTGCATGAGTGCATGCCTCACCTCATGTAAGCATTGCATCATTAAGAAATTGTAAGCAAACCTAGTTTCTGAATACTTGAACAGGTCCTTTTGACAGAACCTGCGAAAGACAGCTTGAATATAGTTGTGACTAGTAATGAAGGTCACAATGTCCGTCGTACTCTCAATCAATGGAGCAACCCAGTGAAGCTTTCCAATGTCTTTCAACAGATTATTAAGACAGTGAGCCATGCATGGTGTGAAGAAGATATGAGGATACTTATCTGACAACCTGCGGCCTGCAGCTCTATTAGCACTTTCACCATCTCCAATTATTTGAAGAACATCATGGGGACCCACTTTTTGAACTGCTTCATCCCAGAGCTCAAAATGTCTTTGTGCTGACTTTCCTATCTTGGAATGGTCCACTGAGGTCACAAAGCAGCATTTCCCTCTATTGTATGCAAGAACACCTTGCATGGAACGCTTGCGAACATCATCTGTCCACCCATCAACAATCAAGGAAACTCCAAAGTTCTCCCAAGACTCCATGATGGGCAACAAGGATGCCTGCAATGCTTTTTCAGCCAACAAAAGCTTCTCACGGATAGCATCATAAGAGGGTGGAGCATAAGATGGTCCTGCTGCAGCAACACATAAAACCATGTCCCTGTACGAGCTCGTTCTACCAGATAAGGCATTTGTGTAGGCGAACCGTGCTACTGCAACGTCTGCTTTGCCCTTCAGCCCGGACTGCCACGCTGCCTTCAATGTGCCTTGCACAACAGGAGAACCTTGGGTACTTCCACTACCTACTCCGATTGCTTGGCTGCCAACTGAGATCTTGGAGGGCGGATGCGAGCCACCACCAAACTCCTTCAAAACAGTGATTTAAGCCCACCATGCAGAATTATCACCAAGAGCCATAGAGAAAAAATTGCCTCCAAGTTCCATTAAACCCCCTTTCATTCACTTTGAGATCACCTCGAAAAGAAAATGCACTAAAAGGGAGAGAGTAAACACCTTGCAAACTATTGACCTTCTTCTCCCTGATGCAACAAGACAGGTTCCCTAAACACAAGTGCACGCCGAGATGGAGGCTTACGTGCGTACAAGCAGTTGTTCCAAAACAAAATGGACATGCACCTACACCGCCTCACCTGCTCACAAATAGCCTTGTCCAATGTGAAAGAGTACTTGATAGGCAAAGGACACTTGCAGTGGGCAATGTACAGGTAACACCGTTTGTCAACACAATCCTCACAAGAGCGAATGTCTCTTTCTACTCCATCACTGCTAGACATAAGGAAGAAAATTGGATAAATTGAGCAGCACTAATCTAAGCTAGTGGGCAATCCAATTGCTTAGTAGTAATCTGTAGAGAGCATATAAGAGATTAAATAATCTGCAGGAAATAAATAATGTGGGTGATCGAGAGAAAAAGAGAACAAGCACTTGAGTGAGAGGCTACTGAGAAAAAGGAGAAAGGAAGGAAAGTACAAAATAAAGAAGAAGAAGAAGTACTGTGCAGTTACGCAATACCTTTCATGAAGCGACTGTCTGTGTGTACCTGCAGAGAAGTGACGACTTGCTTTTTCAAAAACCCACCTTTTAAAAATGCCGTGTTGTGGATTCCAAAAAACCTTATTAACATGAGAGCCCAAATCGTTATTCTAATGTTCCGGATAGGAAAACATAAAAACATGTGCGAAGTTGCATGCTTCCAAACGTTTGCTGACATTTTCACACCATTGGCTTTACGTACATTTAAAACACTGATAACGCCAGAATCAACTCCTCCCAAGCAAAGTACTCTGCACCTGGCCTCGATAACCCATGCACCAAAAGTCAGCCTGAGGAAGGGTCTGACGGACTGTACTCCAGAAGGTGGCTCTACCTACTGCAATGTTCGGGGCATAAACATTGAGGAAGCCAACACAGTCCTCTCCAATCCTCATGGTAACACACTGAGCTCGCCAAGTGGCTATGACACCTGAGCCAGCCACTACTGGCAAGAGCTGCTCACTGACGGAAATACAATCTCCCCCCTGCGTCTCAGAGGGGCCGAAAGAAGGAGACCATAAAGTGTGACTCTTGCCTAGTAAAAACTTCCTGCCGTGACGGGTACGCCCCTCGAAAAGATGTGCTCCTGGAGCAAAAAAATGTCAATGGGTCCCCCAACTACAGCTCTATGGAGCTCTCCTCTAATGACGCCTTGCCTCCGAAAGCACTGAGACCCCCCCAAACCCTGAATGTTCCACAAGCTATCCGCAAATCAATTTCTGGGTGAGGCGCAACTATCAGAACTGCCCTCCAGTCGAAGAGTCTTGAGCGTGGGTTTCGATGGGGAGTAGTCACAGTCGGTCCTAGGGCGAAGGTTCGCCAGGTGGGCACGGATCTTGTCCTCCATGTGTCGCCACTTTGTCCAAGCACAATAGTAAGCATACACCATCGATCACAATGAAGGTATCTGTAAGAGGGGGAAAGGGGTACTACAACTGAGTTATGAAGGAACACAAAGAGCAACACCTCTAGGCTAGAGGACACCACCTCCCCGTCACGATCTTTATGGCCTGAGCCTCCTACCTCCATCCGAGCCAAGGGCCAAATATGGGTGAGCACGTCAGTGATGCACAGATCATGAAGATGGTGCAAAAGCTCTACTGCGTGCAGCAGCCACTGACTCCAAATCCCACTCCGTCCTTGGGGCTGCACTCATGGGAAAGGAGAAGATCATCGTGCCACTCTCTGTCGTGGATGGCCTGGAATGATGAAACACCACACAGCTCCAAAAGGGAGCCATTGTCTCCTCGAAAATATCAGTTCCTTCCACAGGAAGACATCAGAAGAAACTGTAACCCACTCGCAGCCCCAGGATCCTTGGGGGGGAGGGGTGCAGTCGGACAGAGGAGAGAGGATGTGCAGAAGGAGCTGGGGCAGCGGGGGGGTGGGTTGCTCGCAGCTCCTTAGCTGTCCAATCCGTAAGATCAGTTGCATCTATGACATATTTCTGGCCTCTGTGAATCAGCAAGTTATCTTGTATGCATCAGTAGCTAGGTATGCATCAACACGATCTCATCCAAGATCATTGTAAATACTCACATTTTGCAATATACAATAGATTAGATCTATCTCTCATTGTCTTTTGTGCATTTGCAAGATAAGTTTGATTAGCAATAATCTCTCATGTGCTTAGCATTTAGATCATGAGACATGTGGTGGATCGCTCCTTATTCAGGTTCCTACCCCCAAAAGTGCTCCCACATGCCAACACAGTGGCCCCCCTCTGCATCTATGTGGTCTCCAGCATTCCCACCCCGCTCAGTGTAAAGGAACCTACCCTCTCCTTCCCAGGAGACCCCCGACAGCCTTCTTCAGGTTATGGGACACCCTATGGATCACTCCTTTTCCTGCACATACATGTGCTCTCACATGCCGACACAATGGCTCCCCTCCGCACCTACGTGGTCCTCCAGCACTCCCGTGCCACACATTATCGCATTACGACGTAGCACTTGTCTTCTCCTCCCCCCTTGAGCATGGCGCTGAACTGTGAATGGGACAGCCCCTCGATGAAGGCCACGGTCCAAGACCACGCCATCTTCTTAGGCTTCCTCGTGGATTATGAGCCAAGTGTTTTCTTTAAGCGCGGTCCTCTAATTCTTCACCTCAGAGACCCGTCACCCATAGCAACACATCGTCAACAAACCACAAAACTCCCCGATTGCCTTGTCCAGGACCCTCAGGTGAGATAGTGAGTAGGGGAGATCTAGGAGACTTTCTTCCCCACCCCCCAAAAAAAACCCAACCCACAGCTCTCAATAAGTACCTTGAGAAGATCAGCTTTTATCCCCAGTCAGCTGCTCAAGAGAGGCTTTAGAAGAGCAGAAACAGAGCCTCCACCACAGCCTAGCCTTGTTGCCAGGCCCCCAGGAGCAGACTTGGAACACTGCATAGATGGAGGCTGCCAACACCGCCCTCAAGGCCCTGCAGCCCCAACAAGTAGAGAACCCCTACCACTTGAGAGGGTCTTATTGGACCCAATCTGGAAACAAGGTGAGTCAAGATTTATTTGCTGCCACAGGCCTGCACCACAGATGCAAGACGTGGTTCACTGCCTCAGTGGCCCAGACAGAATGGTGGAGTCCAAGCCATCGCTTCAAACTTCTACTCAGTCCACACTCTCCCCACAAAGAGCGAGGACTTGATAGTGAGTCTAGCAGTACACCTGGCCCATCGCCCCTCTATTCCTGAGTACTTTGCCCAGTCTCACACGACTTCAACCCCTCCCTCGTAGGAAGTGCCCGAGCGAGGATGGCTTCTTAGTCTCTTTCTTCCAGCATCAATGGGATCTTGGCCTTCAGCGAGGTCATGGCCATGGGTATCCTTCCAAGGATACTCTAACTCCCATTAGAAAAGTAACATATGCCATGCAAATTTCCAATAAACAAATAGGGACACTAATTTAAGTAAGAAAGCCTGCCTGTAAAACTGCCTGCAGCCCATTCAGTCCCATCCCTGACAGACGCTGCCCACCTTTTGTGTGGAACCTCCCGATGCCTACAACGCGTCTGGCTGAGACCATTTGGCAGAAGAGTGTCAAAAAGGAAGGGACAGAAAACCGATGTTTCCTGCAGCGATGCTGCTTGGTGCTCATCGACCCATGCATGACCGTATCTTTGATGCTTTCACAGTGTCCACATACAAAGCAAGTTACATTCACCCCTTTAACCAACACATCTAATGTTCTATACATGAGAAACTATAGTGCACTATTGCTCCCCCTTAATCGGAATAACTTGCGCCATGAGAAATTTTAACCACCTCCTTATACACAATTCTACAATTGTTTTTCCCACACCTCATTTTTGCCTTGCACGAGTGCTTTACATAGGCCCTCCCTTGCTGTTTGCCATCTAGCTTTTCCCTATGTCATGGTTTTTGCACAAGCATTTGCTTTCCGCATACCCCGTTACATCATCAATGCAACCACATAGGGACTAAGCATTGTTAGCTGAAGGCATGAAAAGTTTTGGCTGCTCTGAGGAGAACACCATTAGCCAGTGGTTTGGTACCGCTCCCCTAATTGTAGGTGCAGCATTCCTGGCTGTTTTTGTTGGCCCACGCAATGAAGGTTTCAGTATGCTGCTTTTCTATAGGTTACAAAAAGGCATAATGCATTGAAGAGCCTGAGATTGGACCTGGGAGTTAGGAAGACTAAAAGCAGAAATAAAAACCTTAATAATACCCGATACATCATGAAGGCTGTGTCTTTCAAATATAACCAGAATTTTGCACACTTTTAAAACATCCCCAACCCTTGAAGATGACATTGCTATAGAATAATGCAACAAGTGCAAATACATACTTTTTTGGTAATGTAGCAGTGTTGAAATCCTCCATGTACCTAGCCCGATTATCCAGCCACAAGATTGTAAATCAGATCAAGAACATCATGCATCCCCTAGACATCCTTGCAAACTGCGTCAGGTAAAGGAAAAAAAATAAGAGCCCTACTCTTTGAACATCTGTTTCTCTTCCCAAGCTGCCATTGTCTCCAGATTGACCTGAAACAAAAAAGACTACAGAATGAGACAACTTGAAAAATCACATTAAACCTTCCTGACTCTTTAGTTCAATTTATTTAAAAAAAGACATATAGTTATGGTAGGTTTATTGTTATGCAGCATGTGAGTCCTCACCAAAGGCATAGTCATGCTTTTTGATTTAGCATAAAAATCCTACTTGCCTTTGCTGTCAATGCTCTCCTACAACTTATCATACAAGTGTTGTGGGAGTGCTAGTCAGAGAGAAACTGCAGCGTGAGACTTGCAAACACAATCTCACACACAGTAATCCTAACCTAATACTTGAGTTATATAAACAGAACATGTACAACTGATTGTTCAAAGTACACATGGATCACATTGCTGATCTCAGCAGAAGTTACAGATGACATTGTTGCCCTGAAGCAAATGTTGACTGCCAAATTCTTCTCCTTGCTTCTCAAATCGCTTGTGATTTGAAGAGCCTCGAGCCCATTTTCACTAGATGATTGATGAGAGGCTGAAGGCACCTGTTCATAATGAAATTCTTGTCTAACACAAATCAGCCAGCTTTTTGCAAGCCCTAAAAAAACAATCATAAAAGCTCTTGGTCAAACTGACCTGCATATGATTAGGATTCCCAAAACCAGTCCAAACCTGCCCTGTAGGCAGCTCACATTGCTGCCCACGTGAGCCTTAGCTATCATCCACCTTGTGCTTGCAGGTGGGTCACGTTCTTCCCCCCTAAAACTAGAGCTATCCTCGGTTAGATGGAGTCCAAAAAAGTGCTATGCACAAAAAACCAATCCAATCTCTCCTGAGGAGCTGACTCGCTGGAAAGCTAGCCGACCACCATGCATCCACTGCAAAGGCTAAAGGTGCGCCAAATGTTGAGGATTGCAAATGTGCATTGCAAGTTCTTTGAACATCATTGAAGGTTCTTGGTGAAGATCAAGGCCCTTGAAGACTTGTAGAAGCTTTAGCTTCTTGAATCAAAGTTTTGAAGAACCAAGCTATCCCAGCCAAAGAAGAGAAGCCCAAGGCATGGATAGGCTTGTTGATAGATCTTGAGGAAGAAGAGGGTATCCAATGCGGGAGATATGCTCCTTTGGGCTCAAATACGTTTGCAATAAAGATTCTATTCCAGGATAAGTGGCCCGGCTGAAGACCCTAGTGGAACCACTTCATAAACATTCTTGTTTAATCTTTATTTTTTTACTACTGTACTGGAAATCTCATGATCCAAAGATAGAAGGTTTTTTCCCCTAAGCATGTGAACACCCTCTTATCCACTTATTGGGTGTCCTTACCTTTTGTACTTGGCACTCATTTTCATTATCACATAATCTACATCAAGTTGTGTGCGTCTCTCACTCTCCTGCTCACGACTAAGTTCACTGTGTGTGTGTGTGTGTGTGTGTGTGTAACCAAAAAAAAAAAAAAAAAGTGTGTGTGTGTGTGGCTGCTGTCCCAAACCCTAGCCCCAACATCTCATATCAAAGCTATCCAGCCTTCTGTCTCCTGCACCTAAGCTCCACCTTGGCACTATTAGCTCATCGCCACCTCTGCATTGCTCGACTGTCGCCAGCCTCATCTTTGCATGCTCGGTCACCGGCTTCTACACTGCTCGCTCATTGTCGGCTCTCATGATTCATTCTGAAGTGCTGACTCTAAAGTTTGCACATAAGCGAGCTATGGGAGATAGAAGATATCCATGGTGTGAGTGTGCTGACGGGCGGTGAAACAAACACTCGCCACAAAACACTTCCTCACCCATGGGAACCTGGAAAAGGAACACAAACAGGGGGAGCTAGAGTGCTCATGCAAATAGTACAAGTACACCGATTGGCCCCAAAACGCAGTGGCGCCCCTTGCGGTATTTCTTTACTTGAACAAATTTGAGTACAAAGTACAACTTGTCGAATCCTCTACCAATAGGATTCCTTTTAGCTTTTCACCCAGGACTTCCAAATAAGAACTCTCGTTATTACAGCACAGCATTCCATAGAGAAGGCACATCTGTACGACACCTCCCTGCTTGAAAAGGTCTTCTCCATCTCAACCATGGATCCCACGAACCCTTTCCCAATCAGCAGTAGGGCTGTACCAAACCATATGTCATTCCTATAGTCACAGCCTGCATGTAACCTCAAGAAAACTATAACATGTCCACATGAATCCAGAGACATGTTTTCCACATGAAACCAAAGACTTGTATCTGATAAACCATAGACCTGTATCCATAAACCATAGGCCTGTTTCCTCGATACCAAAGTCCTGTTTCCTCTTGAAAACCAATGTCCTTTTTCCATGACAGATATACCATCCAAACATGGTTGCCGAAACCTAGTGAGAGAAAGATAGCGGACGTGTCAAGCAAACCCTGACTACACATAAGTCCAAGATGAAGAGCAACACTGACACACATCTCTTCCAAGAACATCATCCTGTGCATATGTAACTTGATCCTCTGCATCCTAATCTCGTAAACAAAGCCTGCTTGCGAAGAGAGAGAGAGAGAGAGAGAGAGAGAGACCCCTTGGCTGTTAGCCCCTCGGCGCCTCCTTCAGCTCACCTCCTTCCAAGAGAGAGATAGAGTCAAGCGTGTTGTTCAGCCCTTGAGCCTCTGTGGCTGCCTACAGTCCTTGTAGCTGCCCAACTGGCTGTAGAGAGTCTCCCGCCTTGCGCCCGTTGCTGGCTGAAGCCCATACGTGCCCATACATGCAACCGCCTGGCGTAGAGAGCCTCCACCTGCTGATACCTGCCTCACTGCCTTGACTGGTTGTAGCCCACCTGGCGCCCGTAGCGGACTGTAGCCCTTGAGCCTCTGTGGCCGCCTACAGTCCTTCTGGCTGCCCGACTGGCTGTAGAGAGTCTCCCGCCTTGCGCCCGTTGTTGGCTGAAGCCCATACGTGCCCATACATGCAACCACCTGGCGTAGAGAGCCTCCACCTGATACCTGCCTGACTGCCCTGACTGGTTGTTGTTCAGCCCTTGAGCCTCTGTGGCTGCCTACAGTCCTTCTGGCTGCCCGACTGGCTGTAGAGAGTCTCCCGCCTTGCGCCCGTTGCTGGTTGAAGCCCATACGTGCCCATACATGCAACCACCTGGCGTAGAGAGCCTCCTCCAGCTGATACCTGCCTGACTGCCCTGACTGGTTGTAGCCCACTTGGCGCCCGTATAGCGGACTGTAGCCCGCCTGCCTATAGCCCATGTGCACAGCACCTTGTAGTCCATGCGCAGCAGTCGGTAGCCCGTGTGCAGCAGCCGCCTGGCCCATGTGTGTGCAACAGCCTGCAGCCCATGCACAGCAGCAACACCCTGTAGCCTATGGGCAACAGCCTGTAATCCATGCGCAACAGCAGCACCCTGGTCACCCTTGTGCGCAGCAGCCTGAAACCTATGTGCGCAGCAGCCCTGACTGAAGCCCATGCGCAACAGCCCTGCCTGAAGCCTATGCGCACAGCAGCCCTGCTCTTCCACACATGCAGCCTCCACACAGCGACCTGCTCAAAAGGATGTGCCCGCTGTCACACTGTAGTCCATGCACCACCCTTCACCTATTTAAAGAGGCGATCGCTTTTCAAAAACGCCAAAAGCAATCAGCAAAACGCATGCTTAAAAATATATTAATAGTTTAAATCATCAAAGGTTTAAAAACCTTATAAATTTTAAAGTCCCTTTTTTGTCCCCTTTCACACTTGGGCTGGCCACACTTATGAATTTCCTTTTCATATCCAATTGATGCCTGTCCACAATGTCCACCTGCTTGTTGTCCAGAGGAAAAAACACAGGATCGTAACAGTGTGCAGAGAGCAAGAAGAGAGAGAGAGAGAGAGAGAGAGAGAGAGAGAGAGAGAGAGAATACATTCCATGACTCAATGAGAATAAAATTGACGGAAAGATGTGATGATCCTCACCAGTACAATGCTTTTGTAGGCTTGTAGCATTATCTTTTGAACCATATAAATCACACATGGTAATGAGAAAGAGTCACATGGCATAAGGCGCAAACGAGCTGGAGCCCCCTCATAGATCTGCCATCGCCTCCGCTCCCCCCCACCTCCTTCTCCTTCTCTGCACAGCCCTCTCTCTTCGTCGCCTTCCCCTCCTTCTCCGCCTCGCCTCCCTACTCACTATCTCCCCTGTGCCACATTACCTGAACCCTCCGACCTTGCTGCTATCACCATTTGGCCACCCAATCGGTCCACCCGTGCTTTCTTATCATGTATGTACATTGGACTCGTGTCCATGGCTATTGTTTATGCCGGGGATTGATGCCACTCATGTGATACTGTGGACTTGGCTTTCCGTTGGGACTTGAGCCCCCGTGTACATGCCCGGAAATGCTTGGTGGATTGGTGTTTCATTGGGTCTGGTACCTCGTGTACTTGCCTAGAGCACGTCTATTTTGGTATAGTCTCATGAACGGGGATTGTCCATACCAATGCTGCATTGCATAGCATCTTTATGTGCTTGCTTGCAATTGAAATTGCATGTTGTTTTCATGCTTGCTTGACCAATGTGTAGTTCCGGGTAAGGGGGCGCCCGCCCGTGAACCATGTGTGTGATACTGTCTGCTAACATGGTTATGTGGCATGTGACAGGTGGTAAGTATTGGTCATACACTTGGCCTTAGCAGTTAGCACTAATTTATAAGTGAGTGTGTACACAGTTTTGGGCAACCAAAACTCACTTATAAATTATGACCAGCTCGGTGTTCACACACACTGATGTCCCGAGGTGGACATAACCCAATGTCCACCGCCCAGACCTTATCCCCTTTGTACAAAGGGAGTAACCAGCCATGTGTCCACTCTAGCTTGCTCCACAAAGCACTTGCCTGCCACCTACACTGGACAACTCACCACCTCTCATCTCCTCCTCTCTCTAGAGATTGGCGCCTCCTTCATGAGGGCTGTTGGGCTGCATTTTCTGCACGTTCTCCTTCCCAACTCTATTTCCAAGCTTGCTAAGGTGATTTTCAAGCTTCCAACAGTGTTTCCGGATGCTAATCACTCTCCTACACACTCCCAATAACTGAAATTCAGCAAAATAGCTCTCTTTATTGCTGTAATTTCTAGTCTTTTTGCTGAAAACCCTAATTTCAGCCCTCCTTTCTCAAGTTGAACCATAGGGGAAGCTTTCCCAAGGTTCCCTTCGTCCTCTTGAAGACCTTTGTCGCGAAGAAATGCGACAAATCGAAGATCTCTTCACTCCAAGGACTTCCATCGCGAAGACTTCCGCTGTCATTGACTCTACTTCCAATTGGTAAGCTTTAATGCTTAAATTTGGAAGCAAGTAGCAGGAGGGAGGAACCGGATTACAAGATCACATACCCTGTGTAGTGTTCTCTTGTCCTCATGCTCTCTTGCAGATTGTTGCTACCATGTGTTGGTGGAACAATAGAGAGCAGTTGGTAGGGAACATGGGCACTTGAGAGGGTAGTGTGGATTGCAAGTCTACAACGACAACCACTTGTTTGCAATACTGTATTCATATACATTGGTATGGAAATCTAGTCAGAAATGCCCATGACACTATGTACTTGATTCTCCCAAGATCAATATTTATTTGAGGGAGGAGTCGGCCGTTCCGGCTCATTGTGTCTCTTGTCAATTCAGCAATTTACTTCTTGTATTTAAGCAAGTGTCCATCAAATCTTAGTGTATTTAAGTGTATTGATTAGTATTGTGTTCAACCAAGTTACAGCTGTCCTCTACACCCCGTTGTCACACCCACCCTCCTCCATTTTTCCTCCTTCCATGCCTCTCCCCCCTTTCTCTGCCATCAGCTCCCTCCCCCCCCCCCCCCTTTCTTTTGCCTAGCACTCACTTCCTTGCGCCTTATCCCATTTCCCTCTCGATTCCATCTTCCCTCTCCCTCCGTTTCATCAGGCAGTTTCTTTGTTCTCAGGTATTTCCCTATTGGCAAGCCTCGACGCCTTCTCGTCTTCTGTGACATCCCTACCCTCTCTGCGCATAGAACTCTGGAGTGCTGGCAGCGAAAGTAGCAACCTTGAGCGCAGGGCAGAGTTTCCCACTCGGGGCCTCGCCCACGAATATCCGGACAAGAGACTAATCCGACGGCTCTTCCAAAACCGAACCCGGCAAAAACTTCCCTCGCCCAGAAAGCATAGGCAATTCCTCCAGGAAAAATCTTCTAACGTAGTCAACAGTCTTAACTATTCTTTGTATTCTGACCGACCCCGCGGATCACATGGCCGAATCAAAGGAGGAACTTACACTTGGTTCATAAAGACTAACGCTTTTTTCCCCATTAAGAGAGGCACAGCCGTTGATTCTTTTTCCATAGAACAAGAATTATCCTGGGACTTACTTCAACTATCGTAACTTGAACACAATTGAATTTTATTTTAGAAATCCATCAGTCCAGCCTAACCCCATCCAATCCCATGGGTTAGCCAACCGCCCAACCACTGTATTGATAGAATCCATTATAAAAATTTGGTTATGTTTTGTCCCGGGTACCAGGAAAAAGAGTTCCCAAGTTCCCTAGCCGGCTCTCATACAAAAATTAAATAGTCAGACCACTTACACACCTAATATGAAATTGTCTTTTCTCTGACTCAACTATTTCCAAAACAGCATTGCAATAAAACCACAGAGTTTCCATCATAGTCCTCAGTATTCCAGTCCCGAGATCCAATTTCCAGTCATTCCTTCCTTCGGCATACCTATGGCATCATTGGCAACCAGAACGCTCACCACCTGCTCACTCAGGGACCTTTTCGATAGTTCCTAGCCCATAGTACCCAAGAATATAATTAAGTATTCCAGTCATTCCTTCCTCAACGTACCTATGGCATCATTGGCAACCAAAACGCTCACCACCTGCTTACTCACATGAACCTTTTCAATAGTTTCTAGCCCATAGTACCTAAGAATATAATCACATAAAATCCATATGAACTCTCAGTTGAAGATCAGCAAGATCAACCAATAAGATCCATGTAAAAGAGCCATGAACTCATCCTCGTTGAAGACCAGCAAGGCTAATCAACCAGATCCATGCCCGTGTTCAGAAAACAACTCCAAACTCATTTTTCTTCCTCGACACACGTGTGGGTATCCTGGGCGACCCATAGCCTGAGCACCGTATAGTCAGCACCCTCTAGGTTCCTTCGTAGATGACCTAACGCTTCACTCATAGGCCGCTTCCTTGGTCCCTCATCCACCGTACCGGAAGCTCACCATTTTAATCGAACCGAGGCTGGTCAAGACCTCAGTTGACCACCTTCCCACGCGAGACGTGCTCATCCGTCCTTTCACATACATACATCTTCATCCATTCTTTCACATACATACATCTACATCCATTCTTTCACATACATATTCTACATCCATTCTTTCATATTTATCTGATTCACATCACATCTATCTATCTATTCATTCACATTTATCTGATTCACATCCCATCTTATCACATCTATTTATCTTTCATTCTGATCACTTCTATCCTTATCACATCCATTCTCTGTTCATTCTCATCTATCTGATTCATATCACATCATCACATCTATTTATAGAATGCAAGAGAATTCTTATTTTTGGTATAAGATTTCTTTACGCATCTACTGATGCATAAATTCCATTTTAAGAAGAATAACACTTTCGAAATAAAAATCAATCTTTTATGCATCTTCCTATACATAAATTCAATTTAAATGAGAATGACACTTTTGAAATAAAAATCAATCTTTTATGTATCTTCCTATGCATAAAATCAAAATTGATGAAAATAACTCTTTTGAAATAAAAATAGATTCCTTTATGCATCATTCTATGCATAAAATTCCATTTTAAGTAGAATAACACTTTCGAAATACCATGACCTCATTCCACAAAATAGTCAAAATACTTCCCTAGCATCATTGACATAAAACAATCTTTAAAAAACAGGTTTCACATACAAATACAGTTCCAAACAAAGATTTTCATCTTTCTTCATCATTACTCATCCTTTCTCATCATTCCATATCATTTTCTCATCGTTCCATATCATTTCTCATCATTCCATATCATTTTCTCATCGTTCCATATCATTTCTCATCATTCCATATCATTTCTCATCATCCCAACACATCATTCCCACATCAACTCACATCCAGTCACATCATCTCATATCAACTCACATCCAATCACATCATCTCATATCAATTCACATCCAATCACATCAATTCACATCCAATCACATTATGTCATATCATTTTACATCCAATCACATCATTCCCATATCAAATCAAATCCAATCACATCATCTCACATCAATTCACATCCAATCACATCCAATCATATCTCACATCAATTCACATCTAATCACATCCAATCACATCATTCTCACATCAATCCACATCTATTCACATATTCCCACATCAATCCACATCTAATCACATTATTCTCACATCTAATCACATCATGCTCACATCTAATCACATCATGCTCACATCTATTCACATTATCTCACATCAATCCACATCTATTAACATCATTCCCACATCAATCCACATCTAATCACATCTAATCACATCTATTCACATCATGCTCACATCTATTCACATCATTCTCACATCAATCTACATCTATTCACATCATTCCTACATCAATCCTCATCTATTCACATCATTCCCACATCAATTCACATCTATTCATATCTTCCCACATCAATCCACATCTAATCACATCATTTTACATCCATTCACATCTATTCAAATCCATTCACATCTATTCAAATCCATTCACATCCATTCACTTTATTTCACATCATTTCTCATCCATTCATATCATTTCACATACATTCTCATCCATTCACATCCATTTTTATCTAAGTGAATTATATTTATAATCATTTCAATAATTCATTTAGAAAATTTGTACATAACCTTTTTTATTTTTTTGACAAATAAAAAATGCTCAAAACTTCACTTTTAACATAAAATTTATTTTGCATAAATTCATTCTCTAATGATATAAATTTTACCATAACTTTCTCGCATTTTCTATGAAATGATAATAATTAAAATTTCACTTTTTAGTATAAATATTATTATGCATAAAATTTATTTTTTAATAATAAAATTTTTACCATAGTTTCACTGTATTTTCTACGAAATGAGAATGCCCAAAAGTTCACTTTTAATATAAAAATTTATTTACGCAAATCCTTCATTTTCTAATGATAAAATTTTACCATAGTTTTCCCGCATTTTCTATGAAATGATAATACTCAAAGTTCCTCTTTTAGTATAAAAATTATTTATGCATAAACCTTCATTTTCTAATTAGAAGAAATTTTGCCATACCTTCCCCGTAATTTTTATAAATTGAGAATGGTTAAAATCACACTTTTAACCTAAGAATTAGTTTATGTATAAACCTAAGCTTAATATAAACATTAATTCATCATAATCAAGAAAAACATGGTTTTTAAGAGGAAACCCATAGAATAAAATGCTTCCCAAGCATGAGGGAGGCTGGGAAAAAGAACAACGTTAAAAAGCGAGCATAAACAACATTGTTTAGGCTTATCCTTGGTTTGCTTGATTCTTTACCTTGCAAAAATTGTGTAGCCTTCATGGAAGAGCCTTGGCCACCAAGGAAAAAGGGTAGTCTCCAAGAGAAGAAGAAGATTAATAAAGCTCCAAAGCTTCACAATAATACAAATATAATAAACTGAAAATGACACTAGCATATAGTTACTCCAATATGAAAATACAAAGGAATGGAGATCTATTTATAAGTGAGGGAAACCACCAACCAAGTCCAACTAGAATCTAGAGACTTCTAGCTCCAGTTTGATCCATTTTGGAAAAGTTTAGACTAGTTTGGCTCACTTTTTTTATTTGATGCGAAGGAGGAGAGAGGAGAGATAAAATATCTCACTTTTTTGAATTAAAAAATGTCCTCTTGATCTGATTTATAGGTGTCTTCTTCATGAGCCCTTCTTCTTCCCATTCTGAGATGTCAGAAATTCTATTTTTTTACTAAAAAACTTATTTTTTTACTAATAAACCCTGTACTAGTCAACTCTTCATCTTATGTGAGAATTTACTACTCTTCATCTTATGTGAGAATTTACTTATTTTTTTGGAGATTTTCTTATATTCTTTGCCTTTTTCTCATCTCAACACTTGGATTAACCTTATTGACCCTTCTTGACACTCTTTGGACCTTAATAAGAATTTTTCTGAAATTTTATACTCTTAGGCTAAGATGTCCAATTCACATATTCAATTAATTTCTAATGCACATTGAAAAACTCTTTTTAAGATTCTGTTTCACGGGATCTCTTCCTATTAACTGGGAGAAAATTCTTATCTAAAAATATTTCAAAACTGTATTATCTTTCTCTAAAAATATTCTCTCTCTAGACCAAAACAGGGTAAAACAATGTTTTCTTACATTCAGAATTAGGAGATGATTATAGAGACTGAAGGGGAGGTTCTTACACCTTTACATCTCAAAAGCTGGAGGGAGGAATCTTACATTCTACCCCACTTAAAAAACGCGAGATGTTCTCATCTCGCAGTTAGAGGATAATCTCGATAAAATCATCTTCTTACTCCAAGGGTGGGACTCTTTCTCTTCTTAGTCAAGTCCATTTTTTTTCAACTTAACAAGACCCTTAAGGAATCTCAAGTGAAAAGACCACTTTATTTATAATTCGAAACCAAAAGGAGTTAAAAACTTTAGACCTCACTAATTCTAGGGTTCCTTAAAGTTTGGTCAACTCTCACAAAATCCTGGGATAAAGATCCCATTTATAAGAAGAACATACAGAACTCATTATCAAAAAATAGTTCATTTATATCCTTAACACAATAATGATCCATCAAACCAGTAATTTCATTTGAACATTCCCCACGAGAATTTCAGTTATACAGGTTCTCAATTTGTTATTTCACAATCGGGTCTACTGGACCAAGGTCAAGCTGCGAACAATCTGTCAGCAAGATCCACTAATCTCACAGTGATCTGCTGAAGGACTTGATCGTCTTCCCAGCTATCAACATCATTACTGGAATTCTCTTCATTCATCATCATCATGACTTATTCAACTCATCAACTCGAATTCAAAAATCATTATCCTTTAATCAGAATCCAAATCAATTCATCCATTCTCAACTAGAATTCTAAAATCATATCAACCAGCATTCGAAATCATCATCTAGAATAGCACTTCTGCCTCATAACTTCAAGGTCTTAGATTCACTCATATATATTGTTAGTAAAGAGCTACAGTATACCCACGGTATCTACACGTGGTTACGATCCTTGGTGTTGTAAGACAAATGTCATCATATCTAGGCCTCAAGCAACTCAGGGATTCCACACAATTGCGGTACTTCCGTCTAAAAACCTAATTTTCAATTTATGAATTTCCATTCTAAATATAAATTTGTACGAGTTTTGACACACAATTACAATCCTTCACTGGTAACTCATCAATTTTGACATTTCTTGCTTCTTGGTTTATCAACTTCAAAAAATGCGCTCTGATACCGGTTGTGACATCCCTGCTTCCTCTGCGTATCGAACTCTGGAGAGCTGGCAACGAAAGTAGCAACCTTACACGCAAGGCAAAGTTTCCCACTCGGGACCTCGCCCACGAATGTCTGGACAAGAGACTAATCCGCCGGCTCTTCCAAAACCAAACCCGAAAAAAGATTTCCCTCGTCTAGAAAGCATAGGCGATTCCTCCACGAAAAATCTTCTAACTTAGTCAACAGTCTTAACTATCCGTTGTATTCCAACCGACCCCGCGGGTCACATAACCGAATCAAAGGAGGAACTCACACTTGGTTCATAGAAACCAACGCTTTTTTTCCCATCAAAAGAGACACAGTCGTTGATAGACATATCACTTACACACCCAATATGAAATTGTATTTTCTCTGACTCAACTATTTCCAAAACAGCATTGCAATAAAACCACAAAGTTTAGATCATAGTCCTCAGTATTCCAGTTTCACATCAATCCACATCTATTCACATCATTTCACATCCATTTTTATCTAAGTGAATTATATTTATAATCATTTTCATAATTCATCTAAAAGATTTGTGCATAACCTTCTTTATTTTTCTAACAAATGAATAATGCTCAAAACTCCACTTTTAACATAAATTTATTTTGCATAAATTCATTCTTTAATGATATAAATTTTACAATAACTTTCCCACATTTTCTATGAAATGATAATGATTAAAATTTCACTTTTTAGCATAAAAATTATTATGTATAAAAATTATTTTTTTAATAATAAAATTTATGTCATAATTTCACCGCATCTACGAAATGAGAATGCCCAAAAGTTCACTTTCAATATAAAATTTTGTTTATGTAAATCCTTCATTTTCTAATGATAAAATTTTTCCATAGTTTCCCCGCATTTTCTATGAAATGATAATACTCAAAGTTTCTCTTTTAAAATAAAAAGTATTGATGTATAAACCTTCATTTTCTAATTAGAAAATTTTGCCATACCTTCCCCGCAATTTCTATGAATTGAGAATAGTTAAAATCACACTTTTAATCTAAGAATTAGTTTATGTATAAATCTAAGCTTAAACATAAACATTAATTCATCATAATAATAAAAAAACATGGTTTTTAAGAGGAAACCCATAGAATAAAATGGTTCCCAAGCATGAGAGAGGCTAGGAAGAAGAACAACGTTAAAAAGAGAGCATAAACAACATTGTTTAGGCTTATCCTTGGTTTGCTTGATTCTTTACCTTGCAAAAATTGTGTAGCCTTCATGAAAGAGCCTTGGCCACCAAGGGGAAAGGGTAATCTCCAAGAGAAGAAGAGAATTAATGAAGCTCCAAAGCTAATAAACCATGTACTAGTCAACTCTTCATCTTATGTAAGAATTTACTCATTTTTTGGAGATTTTCTTATATTCTTCGTCTTTTTCTCATCCTAACACTTGGATTAACCTTATTGGCCCTTCTTGACACTCTTTAGACCTTAATAAGAATTTTTCTAAAATTTTATACCCCTAGGTCAAAATGTCCAATTCATATATTCAATTAATTTCTAATGTACATTGGAAAACTCTTTTTTTAAGATTCTGTTTTAGGGAATCTCTTCCTATTGAGCGGGAGAAATTTCTTTTCCAAAAATATTTCAAAATTGTATTATCTCTCTATAATATTTTCTCTCTCTAGACCAAAACAAGGTAAAACAATGTTTTCTTGCAATCAGAATTAGGGGATGGTTATAGAGACTAAAGAGGAGGTTCTTACACCTTTACATCTCAAAAGCTGGAGGAAGGAATTTTACATCTTCACCCCTCAGGAGGACTCCATGGGCAGCCACTCCATCCTCCCCAACGAAGGCCGTCGTTCCTTGGTTATCTTTCTCTGAGGCCGACCTCCAGCTCCTCGCTACAACAGTTGTATCCGTAGAGACCTTCACTCTGGTTTGCAAGATTGTCGCTAGCCACCCCGTGCGCACACAATTCAAGTATAGTACGATTACGACGCTCAACAGTTGTATCCGTGGAGACCTTCACTCTGGTTTGCAAGATTGTCGCTAGCCACCCCGTGCGCACACAATTCGGGTATAGTACGATTACGACGCTCGACCAAATCATTTTGTTGTGGTGTATAAGAAGTAGTACA
Source organism: Cibotium barometz (assembly GCF_041138505.1). Lineage (NCBI taxonomy): Eukaryota > Viridiplantae > Streptophyta > Polypodiopsida > Cyatheales > Cibotiaceae > Cibotium > Cibotium barometz. Next base: position 5,118,791 of record NC_141069.1, on the reverse strand, counting down.
CTGATGAGAAATACCACGCGACTGCATAAAAGCTGTGACAAATATCTCCCCCCTCCCCCCCCCCCCCCTTTATCTGTACGCAATATCATGACCTTATGGCTGCAAGCATTTTCAGCCATAGGAAGAAATTGATGGAAAGTTGAAAATGCATATGATTTAGCTTTCAAACCATACACCCAACAAAAACGAGTGTGTAATCATCAATGAAAGTCATAAAGTGCAGATGTCCTGTAAAAGATAATGCCTTCATAGGGCCACATAAATCACTATGTACAAGCTGCAATGGCCGAGTAGCTCGCACGATGCCATCCTTCGGAAAGAACTGACAATGCATCTTTCCCAATATACATCCCTCACATACATGCTTGTGTGGGAGCTGCATAGGTGGCAACTCTTGAACCATATATTGACGCAATAAATGCATAAGAGAAGGGAAATTAAGGTGACCAAACCGAGCATGCCATAGCTCGGTGTCGCACATATCCTGTGATGTGGAAGCAACCATAGCATCATCATGAGAATCACTACTCCTATCATACATGTCAAGCCTGTAAAGGCCATTGCGCAATGTCATAGAGAGCACAAGCGCATCAAAATCTGTTCTATCATAAATGGAGCAGCAATGATCAGAAAACTGGATTTTGAGACCAGTTTTTGCAAGTGTTGAGACAGAAATAAGATTCTTGCGAATTCCAGGTATATACAAAGTATCTACAAGAGTAAACATGTCCCCACTACATGACGTTAACTCCACATTGCCAATGCCTTAACGGCATATGATGCCTTACTACCACACAAAACTATACCACTTGACGGTGCATCTATCAAGGTAGCAAATAGCTTCTTGCACGAAGTGATGTGCTTTGTAGCACCTGAATCAAAATACCAATCAACATCTGACAATGACAAACAAAAGGCAAGAAAATCACTGCATGTGACTGTTAAGGCATCTCTAATGGAGACACCCATGACTGGTGTATGTGTAACCTGAGTAAATCTAACCAGATGATCCGGTTGATCTCCTGTCGTGAGGGATCAAGGTAGGGGGAATCTAGGCTATACTAAAACGTGGGGAGATATTCCATCTGTATGCCATGTCCATGAAACCACTCGACTACCTTAGAGTACCATGCATGTGACGGTAACGGTGGTGGCCGTGTGTCGCTGAGGAGGAGGGCAGTCCAGCTCGTCTCAATTGCTCCCTCTCCCTCTCGCAGTATAATTGCATAGAGGACTCTAGTGCTAGTCATGAGAGAGAGAGAGAGAGAGAGAGAGAGAGAGAGAGAGAGAGAGAGAAGTACAAAGGATAGGGTCCCAAATACCCTCTGAAGGGCTCCCACCAAGGGCTGGTGTATTTGCTTTATTGAATGCTGTAAATGACTAACTTCTTGGAGACCTTTGTTGGCTGGAAAACATCAGCCTGGAGATGCCCTTCTTGACCTTCACCTTTCACCGTGCATTTGCCTTCCCTTTGGCTGTCCTCATGAAGCCACATGTGAAAAGTGTCTACTTCATGGTGGTTAATCAAATCGTGGAGCAATAAAAAGCAGGCCGACAGCCTCTCTACAGACCAACCAGCAAATAGAGGTCCTATATAAGCGTGGGCTAGGCAAAGGGCTAAAATCATCTCATTATTCACAGATGCTGAAGCACTCCAAGGGCCCCAATAATAGCCCAAGTGTAGGGCAACTATGGCCCTGCAATTCATGCTTCTAAATTCTTGACTTAGTGCCCTTGCATTTGGCTGAAAGCCTATCAATGCCTGGAACACCACTTCATCATTCTAGAGTGTTTAAGACTTGCACCACATCCATGTGCGGGACATGCACACCTGACCATGACCATGTACAGGACTTGTACACCTGACCGTGGACTCTACCGTGGATCCCTAGCTCACTCGTCCCGAACTGGGGCTCACAAGAGGCCAGTTACAACTCTAGGTCATGCACCAGCTGTACAGACATGTCCACGTGGCATCCAAGTGCAAGATGCACGTGACATCATCCTTGCGTCGAAGTCTACTTTGGTGACCCCTCTTGACCAACAAGATTTTTACTTCTGATGTGCAGGACTGACAACTTTTGTACCTAAGTTCATGCTTTTCTGTTTATTTATTTAAAAAAAATGACTTGTGGCTTCCCCCCCCCTTTTTTTTAAATACAAACTAGTGAGTATTACTAGCAAATCATCTGCTTTTTTTACGCCAAAAAAAACTCAGCCTGTTTTCTGAAAAAAAACAAAACAGCCTGTGGGTTTCTTCCACGCACACAGTTTCTGCCGGCCTCTTCTGTGCGCCCTGCTTGGCCCCTCTAGGCTTGCGCTACGGTTTGGCGTAGGTGGTTCCTGCTGGCTGGCTGCCAAGGCCACGCTGGTTGCACTGGCTGTGTTGCCCTGGCTGGCTGCCAAGGCCACGCTGGTTGCACTGGCTGGCTGCCGATCTGGCCAGGCTGCTACCCAAAGCAGCCGCCTGGGGTAGCCTTGCTACCATAGCCTTTTGGCTATGCTGCCGATTTGTGCTAACTCACCCTCAGTCACACTGATCTTAGGGCTCTCCCCCCAACTCATATCTTAATCGGATACTCGCTTCAAGCCCTAACCACATAAAATCAGCAGCCTTCTCTCATCTTTCTGACACACAACCACCATGCACCCTTGACGCTAACAAATCCTTGTACAACTTCAGTAGAGCAAATTTTAATTTTTTTTGAAAGAAAGAGAGAAAATGAGAGAAATACCTTGAAATTCCAACATCTATGATGCCTAGACACCCATACCACTTCAGCCTCTACGTTAGGGTGACTCTGATACTACCAAATGTAAAGTCCTTCCCAAAATCTGCCCTAAACACAGCTGAAACAAGGTTGGCCCTAAACCAAATCATGACGTAGCAAGCTAGCTCAAGCCTCACCTCCCAAACGTGATGAGTATCCATCGATCTCCCCCAAGCCAAGGCTAGGACTTCCTACACAATCCCATAGGCCCGTGTCTTAACCCCGGCATCCCATACAACTGAAGCCACAGCCCAAAAGCCTTCGCACGCCAACCTACATACCCGCCATGTGCACAGCATGAGCATGTCAGCTCTCCTGTTCAGACCTTCAATGGTGCATCTGCACAATTGTGTCTCATAATAACCCAAGCTCTCACTTCTAAAGTGATAACTAACCATAAATAGCTTACTTGCTATAAACGGCCATTAAGCTTGTTTTATCAATCCGGGAACCCTAGCGAAGTATCTGCCTACTAATCCCTATTCCCGGGCCATTGGATTAGATCCCTAATCTGTAGATTAGTGTCCAAGTACATAACACTTAGCCACTATAACCAACCGACTTACTAATCTTTTGGGCTCCCTAACCCACAGTTATCCAATTTAACCCTCTAGTTAGCCTCAAGTACATATAACACAACCGGAGATAACGGTGTATCATACAAACATCTATCACTAACTTTTTTGGCCCCCAACTAACACACCCAGCTTATATGAGATTTGCCCAAGACGCATGGAAAAGCACACAACTAGACAACTCCATGGAGTGAGCAGCCTCCCAACCCACGGCAAGCTGGTACTAAGCATCCGAGAAGTCCTCCAAGAGAGAGCACAATCCCTCCGTAGAGCCAAACGCCACTCGTCCCGCGACCGAGACCCTCCACTCACTAACTCTACATCTAAGGTTTGCTTTTCAGCAACATAGAGAGGCAGCACCAACGGTGGTGGTTTTTGAGGTCAAGAATAAAGTTCATGAGGATGACAACTCATTATGAACCGGGACTACACATAGGGTCCGAACACATGAGGTTCTCTTGTTGCCTACTTTATAGTATGTAGACCCTTTCTATCCTTTGGGCCGCTAATCTTTTACTTTTTCATGTTGCCTTGACATCCAATTTACTCATGGATCACATGTAACAGCTTTTTAGTCTCATAGACCTTTGGGTCTTTTGATGATGTTAATAACCTCTCTCTCTCTCTCTCTCATACAGAGGCTGAGACAGAGGTATATATTCCGATGCCTGGTATACTATGAGACCAGGAGGAGGTTCCACTGCCTCTTCTGAGACAGATTTGGACCGCTTTCCGGGATCATGGATTTTCCAGACCAGAGATGCCTAGGTCTCTTCCTTCTGGAGCTCCACAAACACAGGGAGTCCTTATTGCGGCCCAGACCAGGTGCACCCGCCCGAGGACCACCACAGAGAGCTCTCACTGACTTCTTCGAGACTAGAGCTCCAAGAGCAGATCCACCCACTACACTCAACCTCTAGGTTGATGCAGGAGCCTAGCCGAGAGGCCCCCGCCCACGCTCGCGTCACCACAGGAAGATGAGTGCCATCATTTCCCACCACCACAGGACTTTCTCCTACTGGCTCAGCTTTACTACATTGGGTACCATGATTGGGTACCATGATGCAACGTCCTATGCGGGATATTTTAGGGTGATGTGAGATCTTGACGTTTTTTGTATTGGGATCACCTTTGGCATTTCAGCTCTTGTTCCTTCCTTTTATTTTTAGTACCCATGATGATGTATTCCATGGACATGATGTAATCTTTTGGTCCCATAGGTCATTTTGGCCTTTTGTAGACGTTAATATAACTTTCTTTTCTCTCTCGCTCTCTAGATATGGACCTGGGGCGGCCGCACCAGAGGACAGGATATGCCAACTTTGTCACATAGAGCCCGAGACAGAGGACCATTACATATGTCGATGCCCTGTATACTATGAGATTCGGGGGAGGTTCCACTGCCTCTTCCGAGCTGGGTTCGGACCACTTTCCAGGATCATGGACTTCCCGGATCAGAGATGCCTGGGACTTTTTCTTCTAGAGCTCCATAGACACAGGGAGTCCTTAGTGAGATCCAGATCAGTTGTACTTGCTCGAGGACCAACACAAAGAGCTCTCACCGACTTCTTCCATACCAGCACTCCGAGGGCCGATCCACCCATCATACCCAGACCACAGGCTAGTGTAGGAGCTCGACCGAGAGGTGTGACACTCAACAAAGCCACTGAGTTATGCAGAGCTCGACGCCCCAGACCCCATGGCCCTCGCCCATGGCCACGCCACCACAAGAAGATCCGGGCCATCATCTCCCATCATCGCAGGACCTTCTCGCGCCAGCTTAGTTTCACCACCTTGAGCACCATGTCACAGCGGCCCATGAGGGATGTATTAGGGTGATATGAGAGCTCTCTGCTCATGTACCTAGATCATATTTTAAAGTTCTAGATTTTTGTTATCTTTCTTTATTACTATTTTGTACCCAGGATGATGTGCCTCATGGATATGATGTAACCTTTTGGTCTCATAAGGTCATTTTGGCCTTTTGAAGACGTTAATACAACTTTCTTTTCTTTTCTTTCTCTCTCTCTCTCTTCCCCCACTTGCAGGAGATCCACTCCAATTTTTCCTTTTTTTTTTAATGACTTCTTTGTCGCTTGAAGTTGTCATTTTTTAATTAATTGTCTTCATCACTATGTGCATATGGAATGTACATAGATGAACTATCATTGTCTCATAGAGCTTTGTGGTCTTTTGTTAGAAGTTTTCAAAAGACAATCTTTTATTTTTCTCTCAGATATAGGGAATGATCTAGGCGTCTCCTCCAAGATTCTATACACAATGTACTTTTTTGGTCTCATAGACAATTTTGCCTTCCACAAACCTTAATAAATCTTTATTCCTTTTTTTCCATTGTTTGCATGTGTAGTTATTTCCTTATCTGTTTATGCAATCTAGTGAATCGAAGAAAATAACTGAGTTTTGTAAGGCACTGCCTTTTGCCTGCCCACTTATTATAATTCTTTGCCTTCTCAAGCATTACACCTCCGAGGTGCATAGGGATCATGGACGGCACTCACACTCATCATAAGCAGTCTCTCTGCAGTATTTGGTCTGATATTGTCCACACCCTGAGGGCCACTTGAATGAGGATCAAGGGCAACTCCATATTAGCTACGGCCAGGAGATTAACTTTTATGAAAGAGTGCGATCATGGGTTGTTTTGACCACCTTTACAACTAGTTTATCATGGTGTGGTGTCATCATCTCCTTGACTGGCTTTGTTGGTAGTGTGTACTAGGTTGATTGTGTTTTAGCACTTTGTCTTGCAGAGTTTCAGCCCACACTTTTGGTGCATTTTGCCATACCTAATAAAAGTCACTTGTTTTTGTTTGTTTGTTTTTTTTTTTTTTTTTGGGGGGGGGGGGGGGGGGGGGGGGGGGGGGGGGGGGGGGGTTTGTGTGCTGGCGTTCCAATTGGGGTATTCTTGAGGCATCCAAAATAAAAAGCAAACACGAATCACAAGGTTTGTGCATATGTGTGGCCTAGTCCCCACATCATATATGCTACATTGTTGCAAGTTTGGGTACAGCAAATAATCACAAATATCCACACATTCAAGCAGCAGTAATGTTAATGAGCGTAAGGCATGGAAGGTAAAAACCTTTTTTATTTCTGCCAACTATGCACTAAATTCAGGGCATGGTTTGCCCACATATTCAAGCAGTATTGCTGTTAAAGAAAATAAGGCATGGAAAGCACAAACCTTTTTTATTTCCGCCAACCATGCACTGAATTCAGGGCGCTTTACCCTATGACAACAAAAATAGAAGGTAGTATCAGGGGATGCACAAAATATAGTATCATGCATACAACAAAAAAGTATCGAAGTGTTCCTTATTGCAAGTTGCAATCACCTACCCTGCATGTGAGACTTGAGTTTTGGTACATATATGATATCCAAAAATTTCAAAATACCCATGTGAGAAAAAAAAATTGATACTATAAAGCTTTAGATGCAAATGTTGCATGTGCCGGGAACAAGCAAACATGCAGTGAGCTTTTACGTCAAACTTTTCTGAGATCAATCTGGCTAGTCTATAAATGTCTTGGCTAGCATGAACTAACCAACAGTACTGCTCATCAGAAAAACTGTTAGTGCTGGATAATATTTAATCAAAGAAGGTGACTGTGAATGTTTTGGGGCCTACCAAAGGTGTCATGAGCATCCACAACTTACTCAGCTGCATTGTGGCAGGCTTCATTAGCTTACCTTCTCTACCTTATTACCTAACAACATCTTGTGAATCTCCCACCATAGTACTCATACATGGTATCATTACTTGGTCTTATGGGCTGTTTTAGCGCCTGAAGGCATTACAAAACATTCCTTTCTCAATTAATGGAGCATTTCTATCACTCTTTATAAGAGTTGCAGCAGCATTTAGACGCCTTACATAAGTTTTTCCATGACAAAGGCCTCCTAATTAATGTCACCATTTCGCTACCCAAAATGGTCCACCCTTGCTTTCTCACTATGCGTATGCATTGGACTCGCATCCATGGTTGCTGGTTTATGCTTATGCATGGGATTGACGCATGTCATGTGATACTGTGGACATGATCTTCCATTGGGACTTGACACGTTCATGCTCCGAATGTCATGTCTGGGATTAGATGTTCAACTGGGACTTGTGCTTGTGTGTACATGCCCGAAATATCTGGTGGACTTAGCTTTTCGTTGGGACTTGTGTTGTGCCTGTGTGTACATGCCTAGGAACGCCTGGATGATTGGCTTTCCGTTGGGTCCGGTATCTCTTGTACTTGCCCGGAAACATCCCTTAGGTATAGTCTCATGAACGGGGATAGTCCATACCAACGTTGCATTGCATAGCATCTTTATGTGCTTGCGTGCCAATTGAATTCGCATGTTTTCATGCTTGCCTGACCAATGTCTAGTTCCGGGTAAGGCGACACTGCCCGTGAACTGTGCATGTGAAACTGTCAGCTGACATGGTTATGTTGCATGTGGACAGGTGGTAAGTATTGGTCAAATTGCGCTAAATTATCACTTAGGACTTGATGTTAATTTATAAGTGAGTGTATAGTTTAATGAGTTTTGGGCGACCAAACCTCACTTATGAATTATGACCAGCCCTGTGTACACACAGTGCACACATTGAAGTCCCGAGGCAGTCACAACTCAATGTCCAAGTGCCCAAGCCTTATCCCTTTGTCCAAAATGAGTATCCTGGAACATGCAGAAGCTTCGGGGGAGATCGGTAACTTCAATGCTCAGAAATCAGCACACTTTTCGAGACGAAAATAACGCACAAAACTGAATATAGATGTGCAGAATATATATATATATATATATATATATGTATAGAGAGAGAGAGAGAGAGAGAGAGAGAGAGAGAGAGAAAACTGAATATAGATGCACCCTCCCCACAAGCACTCCCGGAGTCCTACCTGAAAACACAATCGGGCCGGGAAAGCGCCCTCGACCAGAATGCTGATATTTATGCGTGTTCACACTGCCCGGCTGCTAGCTTTCCCATCGCTTTTGTCCAGGCTGATTGGGCAGCCCTGTGCTCTAGCCACCTGGCTGGGCTGCTGTCCAGGCTGTTTGGGCAGCCCCTATGCTCTGGCCACCTACAATCCTGGCTGCCCTCTGGGCTAGCCAACTGGCTGGGCTGGCCTAAATGCATGTCGGCTGCCTGGCCAGGCCCTCTTGGGCTGGCCGACAGCCTGCCCAGCCCCTCCTTGGGCTGACGGGCAAGTCCTGGGGCTTGCCTGGCCCCCTTGGGATGGCCCATAGCCTTCCTCGTGCCCAAACTTGATGCCTACCTACATCTACACAGCCGTCTGTCATCTGGTCGCAAATCAAACATACAAAACTACTGACATCATTCCAGAGGGAGACTCACAGAGCGGACCAGCACTATTTCATGAGCAAGACAATGCACACCTGACCTTAGATGCATGTGCAGGACAATGCACACCTGACCTCGGACGCATGTGCAGGACAATGCACACCTGACCTCGGACGACTGGAGCAAAATCCTGGCTGACTCACGGACTGGGCTCACATGGGACCAGTTTTCCACCCCAGGTCCTGCACCTTCTGTACAGATATGTCAACGTGGCATCCAAGTGCGGGATGCACGTGACATATCCAGCCATGTGTCACCTCCACCTTGGACCTCTTTGCACTTATGGCTGTATTTTTTGCACTTCTACTCTCCCAACTCCATATCCAAGCCTACTTGAATGTTTCACAAGCATCCAGGATTGTTTTCGGATCATATTATTCCTCCTACACACTCCCAATGGCTCAAATTCAGAAAAACAGTCCATTTGTTTGCTGTAATTTCTGATCTTTTGTCTGAAAACCCTAATTTCAACCATCCTTTCTTATGCAGAACCATGGGGAAGCTTTCCAAGGGTTCCTTGCACTTGCTTGAAGACTTTTGTCATGAAGGATCGCGACAAATTGAAGATTTCAGCCTTCCAAACACTTCCACCGCGAAGACTTCCGCTGTCGCCAACTCTACTTGCAATTGGTAAGCTCACATGACCAATTATGGTGACCAGTAGAAAGAGGGAAAGGAAGGACTCCATATTCACATACCATGTGTATCTTTCTCTTGTCCTATATGCTCACCTAAAGATTGTTTCTACCATGTCTGGGTGGAACGATAGAGAGTGGATGAAAGGGAACATGGGCACTTGAGAGGGTAGTGTGAGAATGCAGCTCCTTGGAGATCTTCATCGACAACCATATTGTTTGCAATATTGTATTCATATGCATCGGTATGGAAAACTAGCCAAAAATGCCCGTAATGCTATGTACTTGATTCTCCCAAGATCAATATGCACACACAAGGGCAAGAGAAATAGGGCTACGGTTAGGACAACAATTGGAGCTCACTCACATACACAAGGAGCAAGTCAACTAGGAAGAGAGTGGGAGAAGTACTTGCACGTATATTGATAATAAGTGAAATAAAGTACAAGAAGAACTTATAGTGAAAGCCGTAGTTTAAGTGTATTTTCGCACTAGGCGTCCATGGGGACCCTATAGTGAAATATGTTGTCACGTGCACCCTGCACTGGGGTGCACAGTGACACACTAGCATGATCATCAGTGCACCATTTGTACAAAAGTAGCACCTTTTTTAGAAATATTTGTCGTACGCAGTGACCCCATTGTGAGCCCTCGGTACAATGACAGTCAAGCACGAGCTACGTAGGTCAGTCTCTCAGCCTTAGAGGTCAGACAAGTGTCAGTCCTCTTAACCCACTTGGAGAATTCATCATACAGGTGCATATAGATGTCAGCCATAGCCATAGATGCATGATTAGGCCTTTTTAGACTCATTTCATATAGAAGAGACCAGCCCTAAGGCCAGCCCCAAGGTAGCCCCAAGTTGGGCTAGCCTTGCAAGGGGTAGCCAAACCCTTGCCAAATACATGTGACTCGGTCCCACACAAAACATTCAGGTAATTCAGCAAAAGTGCAGAAGCATAACAGCATCGAGTCGACTATAGACAACAAGGAAGCTACTCTTCACATTCAGCCAACATATGTGCAGTCCTACAGCTATCTGGACTTGCATCGGTGGCCACAAGAGTCTTCAGCAGAACCTCGGATTGGGTGGATACTTAGCTGATGTACGGTCTTCCTCGTCCTTGCGTTGGGCATTCATATCGCTTGTTTACTCAAGCATTGTACAACATTCTCCAAAGAATAATATAAGCAAATACTCCTGCTTGCGGGGGGGGAGAGGGGGGCCCTTCAATGGGACCCAATATTGTGTCGTCCTCTACATTCTCATTCTCCTCTCTCACTCTCTCTCTCTCTCTCTCTCTCTCTCAATTAGATGCTAAAGATTCTCACCGAGTCACCACATAAAGGTATAAAGAAGGCCCTGTTGTGCGTTATCACGATCATAACATATGTGAACCTATACAAGGTGGCAGATCACTCTCTGTAGGAGAGTAAGCCTAAAGCTTTGCGGAAAGCTTCAAACTTCTCTGTAGGCAATGCCTTTGTAAATAGTTCTGCAACATTGTCTTGTGTAGAGCAGTAGGTTAATGTAATCTCCCTTGCATATAGCCTCTCTTTAACATAGTGATAGTGAATCTCTATGTGCGTAGTGCGAGCATGGAAAACTGGATTCCATGCCATAGCCAGAGCACTCTGACTATCAGTAAGAATGGTGGTGGGTGTCTACTGACACTCACGGAGATCTGCATGTAACATGCGGAAGCTTGGTGGATAGAATCAATACTTCAATGGCCAGAATTCAGCAATCTTTCGCGACGAAGATAACACACAAGATAGACAGACGAGTGCAGAAATAGAGAGAGAGAGAGAGAGAGAGAGAGGGGTATTAACGTCGGTAGAATGCAACACGAGGGCATATACGACCAACAGTAGGAGTTGAACTCAGGTGGATCATGGTCTTTATAAGGGCCCTCGCACTAGCCAATCTACCCCACTTGTGGGTGGCTGAAAGGTAAGAGAGAGAAAGAGATACTCAGACACAATATTGGGTCCCGAATACCCTTTGTAGGGCCCCCACCATGAATGGTGTATTTGCTTTATTAAAATGATGCAAATCTGTCAAAATATTCTGGTTCTTGACCTTTCACCTTTACCTTGGCGGTAGACTTTCCCTTGGCTATCCTGGCCCTTGGAATTCAGCAACCCTTTGTAAATGCTAAGATGAACAACTGAATTCTGGCCAATGCTATTTATAGTGCCTCTAGGTACTGGTCAGTTTGCAAGTACAGGGGTCGGCCTACAGAAAACTCTCCCACAACCTGTTTTATTACCCTTTTCAGTAGGCACCTGTTCACACCTGGTTTTGGCCGCCTTCTGCTGGCTGTCCAGGCTACGCATGGCAGGGCTGGCTGCTGGGCAGCCACTGTGCCCTGGCCACCTACTGCCTTGGCTGCCCATGGTCTAGCCAACAGGCTGGCCGACTGCCTGCCCAGGCCATCTAGGCCTGGCCAACAGCCAGTCCTTGCCCCCTAGGGTCTGGCCATCGAGCCTATGTGCCCTTTGGGCCCTTGGGGTGGCCTAAGGCCTACCCCGTGACCACTCAAGGGATACAAAAACCTCTTTTTGGGTAGCCCTAAGGACTGCCCCCTTCTCATACATGCCGTATAGCTACACAGATGCCTAATCTGGCTACAAGCCAAACACCCGAAACGCTTGACATCATTCTAGAGGGTGACTCACAGTACAGACTGGCACTACTTCATGTGTAGGACAATGCACACCTAAGCTCGAAGGGATGATGAGGGGTTTTCAGCCCATTTGAGAGATGCAAAAGATCTTCATGCATTGTCAGTGGTGTCTCCACCTTCTTCTAGGTATGTTCCTGCTCCTAGAGTTCCATTCAAAGTGGAAGGTGTTACACGGGAAATCAGCCCTAGATCTGGGAACCGTCACCATCGTAGACATGACGAGGAGGATGATGTATTAGAGCGTCGGGATGCTCGTCATAGCAAGAAGGCTCGGTAGCCATTTGGGGCTGCCCAAGAGGCTCTTATGGAGTACTCCACGGGATGAGATTCATCCTAAGGGGTGGAGCCAAGGATGCACGGGACCAACTTTCAAGAAGAAGGATTCATGTTTGTGTTCAAGGACAGGGCGAGAAGGCAAGAGGACAAAGTGGAATAGATGTACATATCTTCTTCTAATTTGCAGTGGAATTGGAGACAGGGCAAGGTTTTCAGTGAAAAGGTTGCCAAGAAGGAAAGGATGACCGTGTCACAGACCATATGTGGGGACAGAGGATGATGACAATCATCCAAGGTCAGAAGTTCGAATCGTGTCATCAAGTTTAGCAGAAGGGGATGTCATGTGCATGCTCATCCCAAGGCTAATCCTTGAAGGGCATCAGATAAACAAACCAGTTAGGATGGACAGCAAGTCAGCAGCCTTTTAAAAGGCATGGATAACAGTCGGCAAGGCGGCCAGTCAGTAGACTGTCTTCCTGCAAACTAGTGGACAGCCACCTAAAAGGGACCAAAACCAAGCCAAAAAGGATCCACAAGCTGAAAACAAATCTGCTAAGAAGCGTACCTACAAAGCGGCAAACTATGGTCTTACTACTGTGAGCAGAAAGAGCAATATATGTGCAAGGGCAAATGCTTTACTTGTGGAAGCACAGAGCATATCGCAAAGGCATCCCCAAACAAGAAGCATCATGATAATGCGAATGCACCGAAGCACAATGTGCATATGGTTCCGATGTGCAGGGGCATGTTAGCACATTCATCCCCAGTTTCTGTTCATTTTTGGTGCCCATTTGGTCCCTTTTGTGCAGCCCTTGATTGTGGGCTGGCCACCCCTTTTTCCCATATTTTTCTAGGATTTTTCCCAACTGTTTTGGTATTTTACCAGTCGGCCAGCATTCTCTGTCCCAGTCGGCCAGCATACCTCACCTACAAATAGGTGGTGCTGGCCTCTCATTTCTCATTCAGTCTTTTACATATCTTGCTCCCTCACTTATGAGACTTCTAGTGTCTCTTGCTTGGGATTGTTTTGCTTCAGCATATTCAGCATAGATTGCTCCATATCTCTCTCTCTCTTGCACTCTCTATTCAGCACACTCTAGTGCCACTTTGCTTCCGCTCTGCGCACTCTTTCATGGTATCATCGCTCCCGGTTCAGCGACCTCTTTGCTGCCCCAGATTCAGCCCTGTTTTCAACACCCTCTCCTCTACGTTTTCTCTCAGATTTGCAGCCCTTTGCTGCTGCGTTTTCTGGACAGCACCTGCTGGTCTTTTCGCCTACAATTTGGCTTCACCGACACAGCCATCAGGTACTTTTTGATCAGTGTTTTTTTTTCCACGTGGAGATTGGACATAGGTGGCCTTATTTTCAGGACAGCAACCTTCTGTGTGCTGCGTTTTCCTCTCCACTGGGCTTTCCCCTTTGCAGAGGGGTCTGTGGTGTTTCAGGCTTTGGTGGCACTGTTGGTACCTGTGGAGGACACTTCTACTTCAGAGTTTGTGCATATTTCTTGAGATTGAGCCCAAGCTTTTGTGATGGCTGCACCGACTTCTCTTCATATGTTTGCTGAGTCTGCAAAGTTGGATGGTTCCAACTACACCCTATGGAAGGTGAAGGTGAAATTGGCCTTGCGTGGCGTGGATCTTTGGGATTGGCTTGTTACACCGGCCAAATGCCACCCCTCCCATCCTTGCTTCCAGTGGTGCGACTCAAGCACAGATTGATATTTGGCAATCGAATGATCAACGCGTTTTCTTTTCTCTCCTTTCTGATGTTGAACTGCCAGGATTCTGTTCTCTCTCATGTGCGTACAGCAGATGCTGCACATGAAGCTTGGAAGGCTTTTGCAGATCTCTATGAGATTAAGTCTCCGGGTCGGATTTTGGTGTTAGAAAAGCAACTTATGAACTTATCAGTTTCTACCTTTCCATCTTTATCTGCTTTCATCTCCAAGATGAAAGATCTCCGGGACGAGCTTGCTATTTGTGGCAAGGACATCTCTACCGAGGACATGGCTATTCGGCTTCTCTCCAAGCTTCCCGAGAGGTTTGATGCATACTTTCAGTCTCTTGTTTCTTCTCCTCGTCCTGTTCCCATTACTTGGGAGGAAGTTCTCCCCTCCGTTATGCAAATTGAGTCTCGTTTTGAGGAGCGGACTGGCACCTCTGGTGGCCTTGATGGAGCTTTGGCAGCGCGAGACAAAGGGAAGAATCAACAAAAGAAAGAAAAAGGGGGTTCTCACAAGAACTCCAAGGACTCCGACAAATCTTCAAAGAATAAGGACATTGAATGTCATTATTGTGGCAAGAAGGGTCACAAGTCACCCCAATGTCACAAGAAGAAGCGTGATGAAGCAGCAATGAACTCTTCCTCTACGGCGGTGTCTCAACCCAAGAAGGATGATGGCATTCTTCTATTAGCAGGTACTCGTCGTATACTTGCTCTTGTGAATTCTCAATCACGGTCTTGGATTGTGGATAGCGGTGCTACTGCTCATATGACACCCCATCGAGATTGGTTCGAGGACTTCACTGCCAGGTCAGGCGAGATCACTCTAAAGGATTCTTCTTCCGTGCCAATGCATGGACATGGCACTATCCCCATCTTCCGCTCTTACGAGGACAAGAGGTACTTCTCTGACGTTCTGTACATTCCAGATTTGGCTTTTAACCTTTTGTCAGTGAGTGCTCATACAGCTCAGGGTGCAGAGGTGATCTTTTCTCGTTATGAGATTACCATTCAAGACGACTGGTAGCATCTTGGCTCAAGGAGTCCAAGATAGTGGTCTCTAGAAGTTATCCGCTGTGCTTTCTTCTGGTGCTTCTTCTGCTCTTTGGCATGCTTGGTTTGGCCGTTTGAGCTATCAGCTTCTGCAACGAGCTTCGAAGGATGGGTTGGTTGAGGGTTTACCGACCATCAAGGCTCCGTCTTCTGTTAGTTCCTCTTGTTTACAAGGGAAGCAACACCGAGCCGCCTTTCCGAAGGAGGCGACACATAGATCTTCGGCATCACTTGCTCTCATTCATGCAGACTTATGTGGTCCTATGAGTACCGCGTCTTTGAGTAAGGCGTTGTATATGCTCGTGATGGTGGATGATTTTTTCAGATATACTTGGGTTTTCTTTCTGAAGACCAAGGATGAGGCTTTTCAACACTTATCTGATTGGAGAGTTGAGGTGGAAAAAGAGACCGGCCGTTCGGTCAAGGCTCTCAGGACTGACGGAGGGGGTGAGTTCATATCCCAAGAGTTTCAGCAATATTGCAAAACACATGGCATTCGGAGACAGCTTACTACATCATATACTCCATCACAAAATGGAGTTGCAGAGAGGAAGAATAGGACCATTATGGAGATAGCCCGTGCTATGCTTGAGCATTCTTCATTACCTCGACGTTTCTGGGTTGAGGCGGCTTCCACTGCTCTCTACATTCAGAACCAGTCTCCTACTGCTGCTCTTCCCGATAAAACTCCATATGAGGCTTTCCATGGTGAGAAGCCCTCCGTTGTTCATTTCCGGATATTTGGGTGTTCGGCGTATGTTCATGTGCCTAAGGAGCATCGCTCCAAGTTGGACTCGAAGTCTCAACGCATGACGTTTCTCAGATACAGCACTGTGTCCAAGGCATATCGTCTTTATGATCCTCAGGCCGGCAAAGTTGTTGTGAGCCGTGATGTGGTGTTCAACGAGACTCCTACATCTTCAGAGGGGGGTGGTGAGCTTCTTCTTCCTCCACCTCCGTCTCCGCCTTCTCCTCCTCCTCCTCCTCCTCCTCCTCCTCCTGCTGCTTCTGTTCCACCTCTAGCTCTGGATCTCGGTCATATGATGATGCCTCTGCTCCTCCTCCGGCAAGTTCGAGCAGATCTGTGCCTGGCTGGTATTATCAGACAGTTCGTGATTCTCGGTAATGTGAGCTTCCTTCTGCTCCTCCGCCTGGTTCTCTCCGATGTTCTTCCAAAGTTACAGGGAAACAAATTTACGGCCTGCGCCGTTCTCATGCAGATTCGAACCTTTATATCCTCCTTGAGAGAGAGTTGATTGTTATCATTGTGGTCTATGTTGATGATGTCATCTTTACAGGTTCTTATTCTGTGAGGATCCATTCTGTTATGGATGCTTTGGAGACAGAGTTTGAGATGACGGATCTTGGCCTTCTGCATTATTTTCTCGGCTTTGATATTTGGCAGACCTCGAAGGGCATTTTCTTCTCTCAACAGAAGTACACACCAAAGATTCTCAACAGATTTCAGATGACTGGGTGCAGACCAATATCTTCTCCTATGGATATTAGTGAGAAGCTTTCTCTACTTGATGCTTCTCCATGGATTGATCAGGGACAATATCGGGTTCTCGTCGGTTGTTTGATTTGGTTGACCTACTCCCGATTGGACATATGTTTCGTACTCAGTTTATTGAGTTCTTTCTCATCCAAACCTCGTCAGCAGCATTGGCGGTGTGCTCTCAGAGTTCTTCGGTATTTGCGTGGCACTCTGGACTTTGGCATCTTCTATGGCCAAGGATGCACTCTTGTTGGATGGTCTGGGCTAGAGATCCAGATACTCGGTGTTCGACCACTGGTTGTGTTTTTACACTTGAGTCTGGAGCCATTTCATGGAGCAGTAAAAAGCAGCCTACTGTGACACTTTCCTCTACTGAGGCGGAGTACCGTGCGGTTTGTTATGCTGTATGTGGGGCGATATGGTTGCAGAGATTATTGGAGGAGCTCGGATGTCCTCCTACCGGATCTACTCTTCTTTGGTGTGACAATCAGAGTTGCATCGCCATCGCCAAGAACTCTATGTTTCATGCTCGTACGAAACACATTGAGATACAGTATCACTATGTTCGTAAACGGGTTCTTGCTAGACATTTGCGTTTGGAGTATTGTCCTTCAACGGAGAATGCTGCAAATTTGTTCACCAAGCCGGTTTCTCAGGCTCATTGGCTCCTCATCTTCGGCTTCTCGGAGTTTGTTCAGCATCTGGTGCTGAGAAGGGGTGTTAGCACATTCATCCCCAGTTTCTGCTCATATTTGGTGCCCATTTGGTCCCTTTTGTATGGCCCTTGATTGTGGGCTGGCCACCCCTTTTTCCCATATTTTTCTGGGATTTTTCCTAGCTGTTTTGGTATTTTACCAATCGGCCAGCACACATGCTCCAGTCGGCCAGCATTCTCTGTCCCAATCGGCTAGCATACCTCACCTATAAATAGGTGGTGTTGGACTCTCATTTCTCATTCAGTCTTGTACATATTTTGTTCCCTCACTTATGAGACTTCTAGTGTCTCTTGCTTGGGACTGTTTTGCTTCAGTATATTCAGCATAGATTGCTCCATATCTCTCTCTCTCTTGCACTCTCTATTCAGCACACTCTAGTGCCACTTTGCTTCCACTCTGTGCACTCTTTCAGGGAATACATCACATCGTGACAAAGACAAGATTGTATGCAAAGCTTGGGGACAGCTTAAGGATCTATTAGAACATTGTGCATCTCAGTGTTTTGGGGCCATGCCTATTTATTGGGTTTTATCCATTTATTCTCCTTTTAGTAGGTCATGAGGCTGTCAGCCAGCTTCCTTGCATCACTATATAAGGGGCCTCCTCATACTCACTTCAATCACCCAATCCTAGCACAACTACAACACTCTCTTGCTAGCTATTGCCATTGTAAAAGCTTCATGCTATAATAAAAGGTGATCTTGTCAACAAGCTCTCTCCTTTGATCTCTCTCTCTTTCCTTGTCTATGCTTCCACCTGTGCATACTTCAACTTGGTATCAGACGTTGAGGTCCCGACTCTCTAATTCTAGGTGACCTTCTTCCTTTCTTTGCTGGCATTTTTGGAGCTTGATCTGCACCTGCATTTTCTACAAGGTAGCTGCGTTTTCTGCTTCATCAACACCTCTTATCTTTTCTTTTTTGCTCGTTGGCTGCCTCTGCGTTTATGCTACATGCTGAGCATCAAACGCAAGCTTCAAAGTGTTGTTTTTTCAGCAGTTACACACAATGAAGAGCTATTTTTCAAACTTGGACAGCAGTTGAAGGTGTTTTGTTCGCCTGTGGAGGTGCCCGACAAGCGGCTCTTTTTGGTCCTCTTCTTCCCCGGCTTCCCCTCCCTCCAGTCAGGTGTTTCCAGTGTTTTTTTGGTGGACTATCTGTGTTGCTGGCGAGGTCCAAGGAGTCAAGGACGTCAAGCTCACTATAGTGTTGTGGCCTTATCTAGAGTCGCACCAAAGTGGGGTCTGGCGGGAGGTCGGGCACTCGAAAATGTGCAACTCAATGAGGCTGTGGGTATGTCATCCATGGCTACCCCTCTCTCTAAAGAGGGAGGAACCTCCTTGAATCTCATAATATACGGTGCACCTGTGTATGAAGTACACCTCTGACTCGACCTCCCGCTGGCACATAATGCATATCCTCTCTTCATGAGGTATCTACATGGGTCTCCCTATCTCTATCCTCATGCAGTGCGATGACACCTGCAACCGGCCCACTGCAATCCACATGGCATGTGACATATATATGTAAAGATATCTGGCCCTCAGTATGAAACTATCCTCTGTAAGCCTCATGAAAGTATCCATGTAGTACTGTTGTTTGTGTGAGAGTGGCTTGTGTGTTGTGATCCAGGTATCCTGTATGTATAGGTCCAATAAATCATATCTGATCACCCAGTTCCTGTCATCCTAAGAGCGCACGATGAATGGGGGAGTCCGGGTCATACTATAGTGGCGGGAGGCAATCCATCCTCTGAGTCCCTGCCTTGTGAACCAAGTGGATACTCGGCTATAGCATGACTCATGCCCGTCTTCTGCTAGCTACTAGGAGGCCTGTAGAGCGTGCCTTGGGAGTCTCCAGCAGGGAGCCAAGGCATTGATCCTGTGAATGCCTCTATTACCATGGGTGCTAGAGGCAAACTCTACCAAGATAATATCAGGTGGGGACCAATGGTTTGTTGCGTATCATTCGGGAGAGCATTATGACCAGAGGCCTCTCTATCTTCGGTCATTTGGCTGCTGTAAGATCAGGTGCCCAAAAGGGTGCTCCATACATCAATGGCAGAGTGACCAAGGTGTCAAGTACCACATCTTGGTCCTTGGCTCCTTGGAAGCAGTCTCTCCATGATGCAAGCCCCTTCGTTAGGGTGTTTTTTTCCCCACATTCTGCCACAAAAGACTTATCTATATACATTGCATGATGCATTCATGAATTTATGCATGCATTGTACATACAACTTTTTGATCTCTTGGATGATACCACATCATGCATAAATAGTACATACCACATGTCGATCTCTTTGATGATGCCGTACTTGCCCCAAGAGTCAGTCACAGGGCCAGCTTTCCTTTTCTGCTCCTTCTCAGACCTACGTTTCTTCTTCTTCAGCTGCTTCTTCTTCTTTCTCTTTTCGTCCTCATCTCGCCGGTTTCTCTCATGACGTTTCCGTTTCTTCTCCTTCCTGTGCCGGCGCTTCTCCCGCTCTCTCTTCTCGTGTTCAAGCTCCCTTTCACGCCGCTTTCGGCTGTGCCGTTTCCTCTCCTGAGCCTCCTCGCTGTCAGTCTCTGAGGAGATGGAGTCAGAGCCACTAGGACCAGGGCTTCTGCTGCTAAAATCATCGCTTCTTCCAGAACTTCTGTTGCTGCTAGTGCTGCTGCTGCTGCTGCTGCTCTCCCCTGAATCTTCTTCCTCGCTTTCATCAGAAGAATAGCGCGCTCGACGGTGCGACCTCTTCTTGGATGATGACGATAAATGCTTCCTGCCCTTCCTTTCGCCCCGCTTCCGCTTCATACTCCTCTTTCCTAATTCGCTTATTGATTTTTCCGCCTCCGCTTCCTCGCCATCGCTAAGCTCGTGCTTCATCGTCTTCTGGTGACCATACGCAGTGTAGTAGGAGAGTATGGTGTGTCTGTAAACGTTAGGACCCTGGACGGTCAAGATTGCCTGTTTTCGTTTTTGAATGGGGAAAATTTGTGGAGATTTGTTTTGCAATTTTTTATTTTGATTTTCTGTGGAATTTTGTGTATTTTACAATTTTGTTTGTAAAAATCTTTGAATTTGGTGTAGACATGTTTTCATAAGCATTTATTGTTTGTGTAAGAGTCATTATTTACAATAGAAAGATCCAAAGTTTTTATTTGCAAATTTTCTTCTTCTTTTTTTGAAATTTTTGTATTTGGTGTAGATATGTTTTGATTAGCATTTATTGCTTGTGCAAGTATAGTTATTGTCTGTACTTTTTGCAAAGGGGTTCTACTAGTCTAAAGTTTTTATTTGCAAATTTTCTTTTGAAATTTTTGTATTTGGTGTAGATATGTTTTGATTAGCATTTATTGCTTGTGTAAGTATAGTTATTGTCCAACACTATGCAGTGGAATAGAGGTGAGACACCCTTTTGCAAAGGGGCTCTACTAGTACTGATACATCTACTATCTTTGAAAACTTACAACTCTTAGTGGTAGTGGCTTTACAAGTACTAATGAGTCTATTATCTTTGAAAACTTACAACTCTTAAATGAATAGAGGCCTACAATGAGTAAAAAATCAAAATCAATTAATTAATCAATGAGCATTGCCTTTGATAAAATGAAACATTGTCCAAAGGCACGCTAGCAAATCCATGGACACGCTTGCAAACCGAATCTCATCGCTCTTCAATCACGCACCAGATTGCAAACAACATCAAACAAGTGTTTATTTGTAAGCATCAAACAAGTGTTTATTTGTAAGCATCACACAAGTGTTCGTCACACACAGGCAACATTGCACAAGCGTTGTTTTCTTGTTGCACTACAACGCTTACAAGAGGAGACCCAAGAAAATGGCACAAGCAAAAGCTTCTCGACCCCTTTATGATAATTTAGTTTTGGTCGGTAGAGGCTCCTCCAGGAAACTCTTCCTTAGGAACTTCTCGTTCCCCTCTTCATGTGCCTACATGGCCCAGTGGTTTATAGACATTGAAGTGAATGCACCCACCCCTCACGACAAGAGCAGTCTTGTTCTGGACGAGACGACCAATAAGCAATACGGAGAGATTTACTAAGGGAAATGGAATTTTGGCTCCACAGAAATTTTCTTGGGGGTGAATTTGAAAAAAAAATTGTGAAGAAATTTCGCTCGTAAATGCACTGAGTCCAAAGCTCTTATTTTTTCTCTCTCGTAGAGGTATTAGGCATTAGACTATAGGCATATTTTAAAAAAACAAAAGAAAATTTCCTATGGGAAAAAAAATCGTTCTCCATCATTGTTTTCATGACTCCTATGCGTGTACGACTGTACCTTTCCCTCTATAAAGTCTCAATCTCTATACAACGAGCTTGTTATTCTCTCCATGTTAGAATATGTAAATCCTTTCAATTATGTTTTGTTGATCTACTTAAAGGCAAACACGTAGGATGTTAAAATATAAGTGCATATCCACAATAAATAATGGGTGCTTTTCTTGAACCTTATGTTGTAATGGTGTTTGTATGTTTACCCTTTCACAGACACTTACGTGTATGTTGCAACAAAGAGACAATAAAATCTCGATGGCATCATCCCAGGAATAAAAGGGAATGGGAAATGTGAACCTATTTTAATCACGTGGCAAAGAGCCAAAAATGGTCATAGGCAAGAGTGAGGGAGAAATTCCAAACTTAGAGCCCATTAATGTGCAGAGCCAAGAGTGGAGGAAGGGTTTATAACCCAAGAGGAAGGGGTTAATCTACCGAGGGAAATCGATGAAGTAGAAGATCGCCAGTACACCAAGAAAGACATCAAGCAAATGATCAATCATCCCATGTTCTTACATGACATGGAGCTCTTAATTATACAAAGGCATACGGAGGCTGCTAATGATGAGCCAATCCAGAATGAAGTGGCCGAACTGTCCTATAGACTAGAAATGCCTAGAAGAGCCAATGTTGGAAGAGGACGACATCTAGGTAGGGGGGGAGTAGCTCCTCAACGACCAAGGGCGGATCCAAATATAGATCTTAATGCGGCTACAAGGACAGATTTGTTGAATATGGCTGGCAAAAATGGGCCAAGGAATGGTCAAGGAATTAAGCACTACTCTAGAATCTAGACCATCCCAAATGAAGCCACACATCATTTCAAAGCTCATACAAAAGTTCTCTAGGGATGTGGATCCGATTCAACATGTAGAGATCTTTAAGTCCACTTGCGAAACCTGTGGGCCAGTAAGTAATGTAACCATGATTCATGCCTTCTCACTGACCCTAGAAGGAAAAGCTCATCAATGGTTTCGAACCCTCAAGCCAAAAGATAAGATTAATTTCATGTGGCTCAAGAATGTGTTTATGCCAAGCTTTGCTAGAAGTGGTGATAGATTGAGTCTGTGGCACAGCTGCATAACATCAAACAGAAAGAAATTGAGTTGATGCGAGACTATGTGTCCCGACTAAAGCACTTGAATTCAAGATGCAAAGTACGGGAGAGGCTAATTGATGATCAGTTACTGCCATGCTTCCGAAGAGGAGTCCAAGACCACAAGATGCATGATTATCTAGTATTAGCTCGACCGACTACTCTGGATGCATGTTGTATGCTAGCAATTGAATATGAAGACAATATGCTGGAATTGCCACAACCAAAAGATGTCAAAATATCTTGGTAGCACAACGACTTCGCGAGTTTCGAGTCACCAAGGGATTGGAACTTGAAGCAAGCAAGTTTAAAACATGACTGTTGACGAACTCAGTAATGCCATACTGGAAAAATTAAAGGTGAAGGATGGAAGAGAAACATCTGGGCATGGGCATACCCATCTCTACCCTCGTATAGATTTGGTGTGGTGTTCTATGTGCAGATTGAATCACACTACCACTGAATGCCCATAGTAAAGAGCAAGGCCATTACTATATTGTGCGAACTATGTAAAATTAGGGAATCATGACACCTCCATATGTAGATATCTAAGGTTCCAAACTGTAGCACAGCTGTCGGCACTTACAGCTCCACTGGCCTTACTATCACCACTCGTGCAAATCACTATAGCTACAGGGCAGCCAAACCCTTCTTATTTACCTAGGGGGATGTTTCGAGTACATGATACTTCACCTCTGCCGCCGCCACCACCACTTGTTCTACCACCAAAACCACCATAGGCTAAAAGTATTGATTGAGGAGCCATTAAAGGATATGGATATGGATATGGTGCGTGAAGTAGAGATCAGTGGTGAGTACTATGAGGAAGCTGCAGAGATCGCACCCAGAATTTTATGTCTTACAGAATAACATGCTAGTACATGTTTTTCAAACCACGATGCACTGGAAAGGTAAAGACATAAACGCAAACATGAGGAGAGGACCACTATAATATTTTGGTGCGATGGACCACATCGAATCGTTGAATGTTTCAACCTCGAAACATCACGCCACTGAATGTCCTGACATGAGCCCAAGCCTAATTAGGGGACAAAGGGAAGAACCCAACAGATGCAACCACTTCTAGAACTGGCAAGAGAAGGAGGGTGAAAAAAGGGGATAAAGGTGACACCAGAGTCACAATTCAAGATGGATCTGAAGAAGATACGATTGATACCGGATCCACTTAATCAAGAGAAGAGAGGGATCAAGCGCTCAAACCAAATGAGCCTGACCAAGAAGCACAAGGGGAAAGACCATCACCCCCTAAAGGAGTCAATGAATAGCCAAATACTGAAGAAGAGATAAGGAAGCTTGAAGAAGCCAGAGCCCTAGTAGAGGAGTGTCAACGACTTCATGAAGCCAAATTACGGGCTAACCAGGCTAGGGATACAATGTATCCAAGAAACGAACCAACAAGGGAAAGGGAATTGGACGTACCTACTTCAATTCTAGAAGAGTCGGAAGAGGGATCTCAAGGAAACATGACGTCAAGAATGTTTGAGAAGGGTGCGCAAGATGAGTCCATTTATTCATTCCCTAGGGATGGATATGAGACGCGCACATGGAAGGAACCCTCAATTGCAAGAGAGCCCAGAGACATAGGCAGTCTCACAGTTGTATTATCCACTTCCGTGCAAATGTCATTGGGACAACTACGACGCAGTTCACTAATATTATGGGCAGACATAAAAGAATATTATGGGCAGACATAGAGCTTACCCCAAGATGAGTTTAGCAACATTGTTACTACTCTCATAAACTTTCTAGCCCCAAATCTAGTATACGTAGAAGTATCTCTACTAGATGAAGATAATAAAGCAAAGGATCAATGAAGGGGCCTTCTTCAGCAAAGGAAGCTATAAGAAGGGGGGACCAAAGACATCATTCAAAGGATAATAAATTCAAACAAAGCAAAGGATCAATGAAGGGGCCTTCTTTAGCAAAGGAAGCTATAAGAAGGGGGGACCAAAGACATCATTCAAAGGATCATTAGAGAAGAAGGATTTTCCAAATAAATCTTGCAACTTATGTGGGAAACCCAATCATAAAGAGAAGGATTGTTTCTTCAGAAACAAAGCTCAAAAGGCCTTACTTTTAGATGAAGAAGAATCAAGTGGAGATGAAGCAAAGAAAGAAGAAGGGGCCAACTACACATCAATGATAGCTCAGCCTTCTATACCAAAATGAGAACCTGCCTGACCTATTAGTCACCCTTGTATTCTAAAACTTGTAACAATAACTAGGACTAGCATCTCTCATCATAATTGGCATTGTAGACCTACTCGAAGTAATACCTGTTGAAATATACAAGTGAATAGGGTGTGTGCGGGAATAAGCCCTTGGTTAGAGGCTGTAAAAAAGAATGTGTAAATGTGAGAGAACCTGTGAAAAGGTGAGAAGAATCTACTGGGAGAGAATAAAGGGTAGCATGAGAAGATTTAGGAAGTGTGGAGATATTCTGGGAGATATTCTGGGAAAAGTGAAGAGGTGGAGAGAATCAAGCAAAAGAGGTGGAGTGAATCAAGGAGAAATCAGTGGGATTAGATGCTTGGATGTAAACTCTATAAATTGAGGCATTGGCCTAATGAGAATTTGTTGGTTTTTGATTATCCATGCCTACATTAAGCTATTTGATAATTACTCACTAATCACATCTTAATTATCATCTAATCACTTTTTGTTAATGATGTTGATTCCAGCATTTGATCCACCATAGCTCATCACATTGCTCTAATTTCAACATGGTATTAGAGCCATGCCTAGAATCCATCAATTTGTGAGTCCATTATCTTGCTAATCATTTTGCTAAATTAGGATTAGTAAAAAATTATAATTTTTTCCTCTTTTTTCAACTCACCTCTGTACCCCCAACTGGTGGAGGAGCTCTAGCTCCTTGCACACTCAACATTAGGCCAAACCCTTCTAGCCACAAATAGCCAACTCATCGCTACTCCAGCCAAGCGAATCAGAAGCACAAACCGCCACATAGAACTCTCGATTTTTGCTGATTGGTGGGTGCCGTTTTTCTGAGGTGAATTTGATTTCTCTGTTGCTCCAGATCAAATGGGTCTAATTCCTCTTAGCCCCAAGTGTTTTCAAGCATGCTCTACAAGCTGGTGAAGTCAGAATTCAATTTGATCAAGTCTACAGTGAGATCCAAGCTCTTCATCAAATCTGCAGGTGACTTTGGTAAAATAGAGATTAAGCATTCAATGTTTGGTCAAATCTTGTGTTTCTTGGCTTAATCCTCTACTAGACTAATTGCTATTGATGTCCTTGAAAGCATTTGAGCTCATTTGAAGTCTAAGGCACCAGATCTGGACTCCCTGCATACTCTATTTTTTGCACATAAAATAGAGGATTAATTTGCTAATCAGTGATTAATCAATACTAATCACTTTATTTTGGTGCAATTGAGGGTTCAAATTAACCATTAGGTATCTGATACAGATCCCTATAACTTCAGATTGCAATTCGGAGTTGGTTTGATACTCAAACCATTCCGTACAAATTGGTTACCCTTGATTTAATGTAATTTCTGGTGATTTTATGCTGATAAATTTGTTGTAATCATCTCTTAAACACCATATTGAGTTGTAAAAGGGTAGACACTACCCTTGAATCTTGAAATTGGATCAAGAGGTAAGGCCCCCTTCACATCATCATGAGTACAGCACAAGAAATAGCCAAATTTAATGGGAGCAGTTTTACACATGGCAGACAAAAACCATGTATTTGCTCATGAGGAAAAATCTGTGGGGGCTAGTTGAGGGAAGAGATGAATGCCCGGAGTCGAGAGGGAAAAATGAGTGGAAGAGAAGGAATGAAAAAGTATTGGGACTTATTGCACTCAGTTTAAATGATGAAATCATTCATCACATCACAGGGATACGATGGGCAAAAGATGCATGGGATGAACTCAATAAATTATTTGGCACACAAGCTAAAAATTCAAAGATAAATCTGTTAATGCAATTCTACAAATTGGATATGAAGAAAAGTGAACCTTTAATCACACACGTGAACAGATATAAAAGCATTAAGCAACAGCTGGCAGCTATTGGCAAAAAGGTAGAAGATGATGAGGCACTAGCAGTGCTTCTGAAGAGTGTGGACAAAGGTGAATATGAAAATATTGTAGCAACACTAAAGAATGTACCTGAATTGAAGCTACGCGAGATAGAAGGAGCTCTACTAGAGCAAGAGAGCAGAGGCAAAGAGAAGAAATGGCTTGACTCAACAGAGCAGGAGAAGAAAAAGCATTCTTCACCCGAGGAGGATTCTCTCGAGAACGAGGACGAGGAAGAGGCAGAGTAGGAGGAAGGACCTTCACTTGCCACCACAACTGTGGAAAGCCAGGACACATGGCAAGAGACTGCTACAGCAAACCCAGTGGAGAAGGAACGACATCGGCAAACTTCATGGAGGCTCCAAAGGAAGTGGAGTCGGATCATCTTTTCTGAGAGAGAGAGAGAGAGAGAGAGAGAGACCCCACAACCCAATGTAACCTGCCCCAACAAAGTAAAACCACCTCTGAGCCACCAATGATGTAGGCCACGTGGTAGATAGATGTATGTGTGAGCACTTTAGTCAAGGTCGCGGGCACTTGTAGTAGCCTTGGACACAGAGAGAGAGTGTTAAGGACTATGAGTTTAGGGACTTGAGGCACTGGTCACGGGCTATCAAGTAAGAGAGAAACTTGGTACAGGGTTTAGGTGTGCTAAGTTAACTTGAGGGGAGGTGTGCTAGGCACTGGTCTCGCGGGCTATCAAGTAGTAAGAGAGAAACTTGGTATAGAGTCCAGGTGTGCTAGGAGTATTCACTTGAGGGGAGGTGTTGAAATATACAAGTGAATAGGGTGTGTGCGGGAACAAGCCCTTGGTTAGAGGCTGTAAAAGAGAATGTGTAAATGTGAGAGAACCTGTGAAAAGGTGAGAAGAATCTACTGGGAGAGAATAAAGGGTAGCATGAGAAGATTTAGGAAGTGTGGAGATATTATGGGAAAAGTGAAGAGGTGGAGAGAATCAAGCAAAAGAGGTGGAGTGAATCAAGGAGAAATCAGTGGGATTAGATGCTTGGATGTAAACTCTATAAATTGAGGCATTGGCCTAATGAGAATTCGCTGGTTTTTTATTATCCATGCTTACATTAAGCTATTTGTTAATTACTCACTAATCATGTCTTAATTATCATCTAATCACTTTGTTAATAATGTTGATTCTAGCATTTGATCCACCATAGCTCATCACATTGCTCTAATTTCAACAATACCTATGAGCAAGGCCTACGGGCACTAAGATTGTCATCATAACCAACACAACGACCAATAACTAGGACTAGCATTGGTATTAACAAAGTCATGAATATTTTATTGAGGGAGGGTGTTAAATAATACACCTAAATATCCATTAGTGACATTGAGGCATATGGAAATATGGTTCTGAGGTTCTAGGGTCTTAGGACAATTTTATATAATGTAATATGGTCCACTTAATTACACAAAACCACAAGAATAAAGCACCTAAGAAAGGGAGGAGGAGGATCTTTATCTGCACCCAAATCTAGGCAATGGGTGCCCTTTTTCATGGTGCTCAAATCCATGAGAAATTAGGAGATGGTTTAACTTAATCATGCTCTTAAAAATTATACTGATGCCTGCAAGAGTATGGACTCATTCTCCATGTCCATGTTGTCATAATGCTGATTATTTTCTTAATCATGTAATTAGTCTAATCTCTTTGCTTAGCTCTTTAATATGCTTTAATCATGGGCCTAATCATTTCCTTTATTCCACTATGATTGTTTTCAATAAAGGATCTCACATATGAGCTCACCCTAAACAAGGGGAAAAAAATAGAGAGATTTCATTAGTGTTTATAAGGAAAATATTGCAAAACAATAAAAGACTTTTGTTCAAATCACCAAGGAGAACGAGCTTAAAAGTCCCAAGAATGAAAAAATGGTTGGTGATGAAGAAGAGGCCTTCATGGAAAATGTAGAGCTACAAACAAGTGATAAACTTGCACTTGTGTGGTGTAACCCTTATGTATACAAAAACATTTCTTATTGGTGATAAAGAAGAGGCCTTCATGGCAAATGTAGAGCTACAAACAAGTGACAAAATTGCACGTGTGGTGCAACCCTTGTGTACAAAAACATTTCTTATTGGGGATAAGAAATGTTTTCTTTTACAAGATATGATGATAATTTTTAATATGCGAGAAGATGAGATGCTTTACAATATAAGCAAAGCACTCTCCTCCACCGACACAATTGTTATGATCAAGATGAAGATCATGACAATAATAGGATCTATGGAAACTATTAGCTCTAAGGAGTTTGTGGCTATCTCCTCCATCGACCTTATGGGTTGTTACAGAGTTTACACAAGACATTATCATTAAAGTAACAAAAACACATTCTCATAGCTTGACAAGTGATAAATAAATTTAACGTATGAGGATATATATGTTTGGAGAAGTACTTATGACTAGGTTAGATGATCTCTCTCAATGACAAATCAAGTCTTAATCGATCTCACAAAGAAGATTGAACTCACTTCCGTCAATGAAGAAGAAAGAGCACATTTTCAATGTTAAAATTTGTCATCTCTATAGCATGTAATGTATATTACCAACTAATACCATAAATTCCCTTTTTTCAACAGGTTTCTATTATTTGTGATGAATTCACTGCACGAAGAAGAGGTGGAACATGAAAGAGTCAAGGAAGTGTGGTATTTTTGTAAAGCAATATATATCACGATTTAAATATAATTAACTAATTGTTTTGAGCTTTAAATATAATTAAATATATCAAACTTTAAATATAATTAACTGGTTATTTCCACTGCAACTCAAGAGGGTGAAGTTAACATCCCTCATAGATACGTTGAGAATTGTAGGATACTTGGAATCAATGCAAATATTGAGAAAGTCACTAAGAATGTCATCTTGATAGAGAAAAAGATAGCTCTAAAAGTATTGGGTTTCTCTATAAACAAGAATAGAGAATTACTAGTGTACCAAACAGTGTATGCTACTTCATTTGTGCTTTTTGTTGCATGCATTGATAAACCACCCCCACGTGTAACTCCTCGTAGATTTATTTGGAGGGCACATATTAGTAACATGCTATTAAGATAGATACTTTATTTTTAGAAAGAAACTCCAAATATTTATATGAATAAATATGGAATTATTTCTAGTGAACATATATATATATCTTCTATGTCCCTCTCAGGATGCACCAAACGTATAGAAATATTTGAGCTCAATAGTTTCAATTTGTCACTTATTGTATCCCAAAGAGAGAGAGAGAGAGAGAGAGAGAGAGAGAGAGAGAGAGAGAGAGAGAGAGAGAGAGATGTATATATGCACATTTATGTTATGTGATAACTTTTTAAATAAATTATAGAGCCAAAAAAATAATTGATTTCAACAATGCAAATCCCTATACAATCATTTTATTGACGTTAAGTCCTTATCTTCCATTTTCTCCCCACTCTAACTTAACTTTAGTACTAATTGAGTGCTATAATTATTTTCATATAGTGATGTCTTGTTCAATTTAGATGTTGCCACTAACTTCTTCTTTATGAGTTGATGCCCCTATAAGTTTGAAGCCATAAGAAAAAGCTCTTCTAGCACATTGCTACCTCCTGTTCCTCTTGTTGTGCACTACCAAACTAGAGACGTGAGCCCACAATCTTCTAAATATCAGATGTGAGCCCAACAAATGTGAGTCTACATAGACATGATGTGAGCCTATAGGGATATGATGTGAGCCTGCATAGATATAATGTTAGCCTACTTAGATGACAACACAAGTATACCCAACCAAGTACAAGATGTGACGTGAGCCTACATAGGTAGGATGACATGAGTCTACCTAGCCAAGTACAAGAAGATGTGACATGAGCCTAGAGATAGTTGAGCCTAATATTTTATCAACTAATTAAAGCAATCTTCAAGCTCTTTGAAGAAATAGTATCGAGATGATGGGCACTTGTAATGGGCCAAAAAATACTTATGACAATTCCACTCTACAAGAGTGTGTGGTATGGAATGAATTTTGTGTGAACGTACTTCATGAAAATATCATCAAGGATCTTCCAATATGATCTCCAAGCCACATAGAATAGAACTTTGTAAGTTACGTGTTAGACATGGAGCATTCTCTCATTACATGGATAGAAAAACTTACATTGAAAATTCTGATAAAGAGGATGATGATAATAAAGACTTGGTCTCAGATTTCCACATGCTTACTGGCTACTTCCTAAATTTCCACATGCTTACCTAGCAACTTGTTAGAACATAATCAATACCTCCACCGTAAGAGCTCAAAGTGGGTGAAGAAATTATGACCATGAAGAATTGGTCTCAAATTGCCACATGATGCTAACCGCTACATCCTAGAGTGTAATCAATACCTCCATCATAAAAGAAGCTCAAAGTGTGTGAAGAATAATTAGAAACAACAAATTGATAGTGAAAAGATCCAAGAGAAATAAAGCTGAACAAGCACTCAAGGAGCAACAACATGAAGCTAAGCTGAGGAAATTGGACTCTCCACATGCTTAAGTGATTCAACCCCCCTCGAGGTTTCCATTCCCATGTTTAATGTTCTTTCATGCTCTAGATGGGCTGTACTCCTTTGTGAAGATAATACAACTTCCTTGAATAAGAGGTGTCACTTCGGGGAGTAGAACTAGTGCTAGAGTGGATTTGGAGCATTCTATTTATCCATTGCTTGATTTAGTTTTCCCCTGAGTTCTAAAAATTGTGGTAGAGTGATTATGTGTTAAGATGAAGTCTGTGTGAGTGATTAGGGCAGAAGAATGTTTGATTTGATAAAGCTTTTTCTAACCCATATAACCCTTCTTGTGTTTTTTTTTGTTTTTGCTTATTGGTGGAGATGGATGGTTGAGTTGAGCTTCCCCTTGCAAGTAGAGGCTAGCAATCTCATTTGTGAGGCTTTTCCATTAACATCTTAAGCATTAGATTACATTAATTAGGCTAAATAGGCTAAACTAGGAAATTTCCCACTATGTCCAAAGGGTAAAAATTGGCCCATTCTTTCAATTGATTCATAGATAATCATTCTTATTGATGTTTGCATTCTAGAATAGCGCTCTTGGAATCGTTACTAAGCTAGGAACCAAGAAAAAACCAAGAAAATGCAAGGAAAGAAGTCGTTGTAAAGTGAGTGTAAAGTGGGATCATTTCTTAGTCGGATTATTTTGATCCTACTAGTAAGATCATTTTGGGGTAGAATCACCTCATTTAACCCCATGAGTCAGATCAATTTGGCCACACTAGCACGATTATTGACTTGATGATAACAAGAACATTAATGGGCAATTAACTAGATATAACGGTCATCAACATGGGGGTTAGTGCTAGCATACCTGCCAAATTCGTAGGGGATATTTTTTGATAGTGTAATAATTACACCGCAATTGAGGCACCGCCATCTGCTGACATTGAAAGTTCGGTGATAGTTGAATTCCTATGATCCAAGAAGTGCAATAATTGATCCAAGGCTCAGATTGTAAATTAACTAGGATCTATGATTTATCCAGGGTCTGATTACTATGATCCCAAAAGTAGGATTGTCCTGTTCTTGAATCATTTCGTTGTAGGATCATTGAGGAGAATCGCCCAAGTAGGATCAGCGATCTTATTACTGAGACAAAATTCTAGAAACATAAAAACTCAAAAAAAACAACCACCAGTGCAAGGAAATTAGACCATCACCTCTAACCTAGACGAAAAACCATAAAAACATAAAACTTTCTAAAAACCCAAAAAATATAAAACAAATGAGGAAAAATCCATAAAAGAACTTTAACAAGTGATTCTGGCATTGGACTAAGTGCTTATGCATTTACGTTTGGGTCGAAGCATTGCAACATCATACTTGAACCCAACATTTGAACATGAAACATTATCATATGCATTAATACTAGGGAGTGGTATAGACTAAGAGTCAATTTAACCACCCTAGTAGCTCTTGATTCCAGCTTGGAAGCATACCAAGAATCCTTCACAATGGAGGATACCAGATCAGGATTGTGGGACATTGGCCTAATTCAGTGTCCAAACTCGGATATGGCCAAATGAGACCATGCATAATTTAGAGGATTCTTTAAAAGGAGTCGAAAGCTCCCAAGTCAGAAGACCAATGGGTGAGACAAGGGCCATGAGTCACAACAAGTTAGGCACCAAGCTAGCAATATACGGGAACTAGTGAAGCGTACATATTACAATGTTACGGATTGCACATAACTAACCAAGACCTAAGCTTCATTAACATGAATAGGATACTCTTGGAGAGTATCCTATTCATTAACATGAATAGGATACTCTTAGAGAGTATCCTATTCATTAACATGAATAGGATACTCTTGGAGAGATGGTGACCAATGTCGTCAGTGCACGGACTTGAGCTGCCAAACCTCTTAGATAGCCCACAAATGTGGTGTTGTTAACTCACAAAAATCAAGAGCCTATTTGATTCAGATGGAACAATGTATACTCCAACAAGGGAAAGCAAGAAGGTTAGACCACTAGATATGGAAAATAAGATAAAAAAGCCTAGAAGATTACAAGAAGCTACCAAAGTTCAAATAGAGCCGATAAGGAGAAGTAAGCTTCCTAATGTTATTGATAAATTCTTCCTTAAGGAGGCTTAGAGTCAATAATGAAGGGATCATTTTGATTCCATGTTGATAAATTCTTCCTAATGTTATTGATAAATTCTTCTTAAGGAGGCTTAGAGTCAATAATGAAGGGATCATTTGATTCCATGTTGATGCACCTTGAGCAAGTGTCACCAGCACACCACTAATCAAATGACATATGTTGATGAGGAAGGTAATACCCCAAGACTTACTGAGAGGAGGCAAGGAATAAAGAAAGATCTAGGTAGGGGGCGTTACACTACCCTTAGCCTACCAGAGTGAAAGAATAATAGGAGGAAGGGAAGTGAGAATCTCTCAGGAGGAAATCACTTCAAGAAGAGGCAATCCAGCATGGGGAGGAGCAAGAATTCCCATTCTATAGTGTGGAGATATCAAGCTCAACTAGTGCCACACACATTGATGGCCCACCTGGGTCATAGCTTCCGCACTTATGAAACTAGCATGGTTGGTGAGATTATGGTTGGATATGCTGCCAGTGCATGACAGGTTGTGTGGTAGCCGTATTTAGATTACTACAGAATGGCATAGTTATATCACCAACTTCACCAACTCCATTCACATCCATCACACCCATTCACATCCCACATTCATTCACATCTCGGCACATCCATCCTCATCTTGTCACATCTTGTTCACATCCATTCACATCCCACATTCATTCACATCTCGGCACATCCATCCTCATCACATCACATTCATTCCATCCACATCTATCCAAATCACACCACATCCATTCACAGCTCATCACATTCATCCATATCCATTCATTCATTCACATTCACATCCATCCATCCATTCACATGTACATCTATCACATCACATCTCATTCTCATCCATTTACATCACATCACATCCTTTCACATATCATCACATCTCATCACATTCACATCCACATCCATTTACATCTCATCCACATCTCCTCACATTCACATCCACATCCATTTACATCACATCACATCTCATCCACATCTCATCACATCCACTCACATCTCATCACATCTCATCACATCCATTCACATCCATTCACATCCATCACACCCATTCACATCCCACATTCATTCACATCTCGTCATATCCATCCTCATCTTATCACATCTCGTTCACATCCATCCACATCACATCATATTCATTCCATCCACATTACATCACATCCACATCTATCCATATCACACCACATCCATTCACAGCTCATCACATTTATCCACATCCATTCATTCATTCACATTGACATCTATCCACATCCATCCATTCATTCACATGCACATCTATCACATCACATCTCATTCTCATCCATTTACATTCATTTACATTCATTCAGATCCACATCTCATTCTCATCCATTTACATTCATTTACATTCATTCAGATCCATATCACATCTTATCACATCCACTTTTAGTACCGTTTTCTACTTTCGATACTGATAGGACTTTTCTAAGTTTTTGCCAATTGCTTGGCCTAGTTAAAGGTATTGTTTCTCTCGATCCCATTGAATCTACGTATCAGAGTGTTGTTGAAGGTTTTAAAAGGGGAAAATAAACCTTATCACAATTGAATAGTAAAACTCAGAAAAAGCATTTACGTATTGTATTTTCATTCCTTAAGCTTCATTAATGAGAATTAATTCTAAACTTCCGTTTACTCATTGGATCCTCGATCCTCCCAGGGATAAAAATAAATTTACCAATTATCATGGAAATTTCTCTTTTTGCATAAAAATAAATTTACCAAATTTTTTTTCTTTTAATTTAATATTTATGCATAAATACTAAAAATTTATTTCCCATGAATATGATGAAAATCATTAAAAATTTATTTCCCATGAATATGATGAAAATCATTCTTTTTGCATAGGATGTCCAATCCTAGAATATGGTAGGAAGTCCTTTTTTAGCATGATGCATAAAATAAGATATGTATTATTTTCTAAAATTTTTACCATAGCTTCGCTGCTATTACTGATAATTCTCAATTTTTTTCTAAAAGAGTAAAAGCTTGTAATAAAAATATGATAGTTCCTCTTTTATGCTTAAAATCAAACTATGAATTTAAATCATAATTTTCATAATTATAAACATAACTATGATTATCTCACTAGATTAAGCTAATTTCAACATTTCTCTTTTCTCAATTTGTTAGGATAATCCATTTCTCATTTAGAATGAATTAAAGTAGTTTTTAACTACTCATAAACAATCTAAAAGAATTTACCATTATTTTAATAGCACAAAATCATAAAAATATCATTTTCTTAATCTTTAGCTCATCAAGCCTAGAGTTTAGCTTTGAATTAAGAGACTATCTTTGAGAAGCATCCTTTTCCAAGGGATTTAGCCATAAAGAGGGCTATTCTTTTAGAGAGAGAGAGATTTACTTAAAGAAAGCATTACAAATAAGCATAAAGATTAACTTTCTCTTAATTAAACATTAAGATTTTTAGGGAAAGCTTGATTTGAATTAAAATAATCATTTAGAAAGCTTCTCAAGTTTGAGAGGGGTTGAGAAGAAGAAAGTTATTGAGAAAATTAGAAAAAACCATAGAAATCGATTTTACCTCCAAGTTTGGCTTGATTCTCTATTAGCAGTGAAGCCCTCGATCAATCAATTGGTCCACCAAGAGGAGAAGAGAAACTCCAAGAGTTGTTGTAGAGAGAGAGAGCTCCAAGCTCCCAAGAGAGGAAAATTTAAGGGATAATAGAAAATATGATTATTTTAATATAATACTGGCATGGTATAGCTCCAATATGAAAATGCAAATGAATGAGGGTCTATTTATAGGTGAGGGAGGCCACTAACCAAGTCCAACTGGGTTCTATAATTTTCCAGGTTCAGTTTGACTCAATTTGGAGATAAGATTTGGACCAGTTTGGCTCTCTTTTTGATTTGGTTTGATCCAGGACAGAGGAGAGATAAAGATATCATAATTTTTTGAATTTAAAAACCCTTCCACACATGTGAAAAAGGCACCTACCTCAAAGGTCCCCCTCTCCTTACCAAGGCATAAAAAATGCATCATTTCTCCAAAATATCTCATTTTTTTTTAGTAATATCTCTTAATTTTTAACTAATAAACCTTGTACTCAGTCAACTCTTCATCTTATGTGAGCATTTACTCATTTTTGGGTATTTTATTTTATTCTTTGGATTTATCTCATCCCAACACTTGGATTAATCCAATTGGCCCATTAGAACCTTAATTGGACCATAATCCAAAAATTTCTAAAAATGTAGACCCTTAGGCTAAGGTCCCTTATACACATTTTTAATTGATTCCTAATGCACATTGGAAAGTTCATTTTTAACTTTTGATTTAGGGGAATCCATTTTAGACATTAGGAGGATTTTTATAGCCAAAGACATCTGAATTTTTGATTACCTCTCTCTAGATATTTTCTCTCTCTAGGCCAAAACAAGGAAAACAAGATCTTTCTTCTATTTCCAAGAGGGGAATAATTACAAGAACAAAAGAGGATGTTCTCACACCTTTACACCTCAAAAGCTGGAGGGAGGAATCTTACAAAAGAGGGTTATACACAATGATCCTCAGAACGCCTTACACGAGAGAAGCAAGGTTGGTTCATGATTGGGAAACCAATCATAACTATATACATAAAGGCTACTAGTCCTTAAAGAGGCATACTTGCTAATGAGTTTGACACAACTATCTGAACTGCTTTAATCAATAGGTGTAAACAATGGTGCAACAAGTTATTGGACAGTCAAGATGAGAACTAAGACCACAAAACTCTCCCAAGCATGACAACTCTGAGGATTGGGTCCATGTTTTGGCAACCATTGGCACTCTTTCATAAAAGCTTGGAACAAGATTTGTATGACTAGATGGGATAGAAATCACCTCCAGTTTATTGCATCCCTTTTGGGAGCTATGTTCGCATGATTAGATGGGATATAAATCACCTCCATGTTCACATCATCCCTTTTGGGAGCTATTTTAACCAAGTGTAAACTATTGGGCACCCAACATCGCTTTCACACTCATGGGCCACATCAAGCCATCATCAAACAACAAAGAATGAAAAAAGCTAAGCAAACTTAGGCAATCAAGGCTATGACGTAGCTATGGACTCAAGGCAACATATCCATGTGTACATGCTTGCCTAAGTAAGAAAGGATTAACTCTATTGTGTTGTAATAGAACATAAATTACGCTTCAAGTTGTAACCTGAGCGACTAGGCCTTATGTAAAGCAGACATCCCATGCACCCACACACTTATATTACATATCATACAAAAATTAGACTAAGGTCTACTTGGGCACCCAAAAGTCAATGAACTCTAGATGCTCAAGTCTAATAAGTGATCTGTATATAAGTGAAGTTGTCTAATGAGATAGGGCAATTCCCTTCGGTTGGATTGAGAACTAAGCTCTTGTCTCTTGTGCTCTTTCTTTCTCTAGCTATGTGCTCTCTTATCTTTTGTTAGTCCTATGCTTCTGTGTGTGGGTGGGTGTGATGTGTGTATGTCATTTATTCTCTCCCACATATGCCTTGCCATTGAAGCTAGTGAGAGGGTGAGGATGTGTGTAAAAGGAGAGGGCTATTGTCTCTTGAAGCTACCTTGGAGCTCTCCAAGCCACGGGAGTCCCAAGCTCAACATAGATAACTCACATATGGGGGAGAACACCTCAAGAGGGAGTGCCCATACTAAGTCTCAGTAGAAGAAGAAGCTACCAAACACATCTCTGCTTTATCAAGGTGGTGTTTGAGTTGTGGGATAACTCACATCATCCACCAAGATTTCCCTAACAAACCTCCACTAGTGATCAGGGATCCACCACACAGTCAAACATGTTAAGATGTTTTAAGGAAGAAGAGCTCACCAATCTTGATGGATGCAATGGTGCTTACACAAGCTCCATCCAAGTCAAAGACTCAGGTGGGATAAAGAGTATGGCCAAGAATTAGTGAATAAAGAGAGTGATGAAATCTCACACATTTTCATGAAGAGATCTGAGGGAAAAAAGAAGCAAAAGAGGAAACAACATAAGAAGTCAAAACCTCAACTGAATAGATATCTAGGGCTAAGAAATAAGGCAATGTAATCATTGAGAGTATTGACGAGGAAACGATGTAAGAAGCTAAAACCCTCAACTAAATAGATAGCTAGGACTAAGAAAGAAGGCAATGTAATCATTGAGAGCGATGATGGGGAAATGAAGTCTTCTTCTTCATCAGAAGGGGCACTGAGACATTAGGGAAAATTCAGGCTCCAAATGGGCCCTTTAAGGGCTTTCTCTCTCTTCCTAGAATCTAGGAAAAGTGTAATAATAATAATATTATATTGGGTTTCTCTCTCTTCTTTTAGAATATATTCATCGTTTTCCATATTTTCTAAATAGGTTCAATGCTTATTTTATTCCAATGTTCTTAAATTCCACGTAACTTCAACCACACTGAGTCGAAATTCATAAATGTGAAAACCTAGTACTCTATAAAGTAAGAAAACAAGTATGAGAATACTTCTGACATAAGTAACTATGTAACTTTAAGTACAACATGGAATTCAAAGACGTCGATTGGAAAAAGTGGCGTTTAAAAAATAATCTCAAATTATTTGTCTTGCAGCAGCAAACTTAGTATTTTGAAAAGGTTTTTTTTCCAATGCATATAAACACGCCTAAGTTCTATTCTAGTATATTTTTATGAAGTTATGGTAGTTGTTATTGGGCGAGTTTTCCTCATTCAATAGGGGCCTACAATGAGTGAAAAATATATATTAATTAGTTGATGGCTTGGGCAAAAACATTAATGAAATAAAACATTGCCTTATTAATATTTTGATTAAACTTTTGAATTAAATTATATGTACCTCAAACAACGTGAGTGAGAGAGGGCTATTCAGCATGAATGTAGCCTTTCCTCTTCTAGCCCACCAACCTCCATTTGAATTTCCCTCCATTCAAATATTCAATCTCTCAAGCAAGCCTCTAAGCTTTCACCTGAATCTCTCAAGCAGACCTCTAAGCTTTCACCTGAATCTCTCAAGCAAACCTCTAAACTTTCACTTGAATCTCCTCTTTCTTCATATACTATTTATGCATGGACAAAAATGAAGAGAGATTTGATTTTTTGGTGTTATCAAGTGGAACCAAAAACTCATATTTTCCTTCATTGGTTTTCTATATCCAATTCTTCTACTGTCAGAAAGTGTTTTTTCATCAAGAAGTGTTGCTACAGTGCTCAATAGACGTATGGATATGTTTAGAGGGCATTAATTTAATTTTATTTGAAATACAAGTGCCTGAAATTAGTGATAATGTTTTACTACACTTATAATTTTGCAATGAAAGGAGTTAATTATGATTTCTGTATTGTTTTATAGTTTGTAGAACATCAAAAATAATTTTATGAAGTGATTTATAAATGTGGACCTGGATGATGAGTATGCTCCTCTCTATAAGAAAATAGAGGCTTCTAAGGTCAACCCTTATGCAATGCAATAGGCCTAAAAATTAGAGAGAAAGAATATTGATATATGGCTAAAAGGATCAATTTACCCACCTGATCCCTCAATAAAAAAACCACCAAAATTTCATGGATAGCAACCAATAGGATCTTCTAATGTTGAAGGCCCATTGGAATGAGAAGGTTTTCGAAAAAATCTTCCTACAGCCAAGACACAAAGTTAAAACCTCCGCAAATTTCTTCTTGAAAGATTTCCAAGTGGTTGGATCCCATCCACTCATCTTCAGTCCCATCCACCAGTTGTGGCAGTTGAATATGAGATACAAAAGGGATTGACTTTCCTTCAATGCCAGCATGTAATTCAAACTCCTCCTCCATCTGATGAGTCTTACTCATCATCCCAAATGAGACTATATGAAAATTCATGAAAATCAAGATGATGTGTGTTCCTTGGTTTTTCTATAAGAACCTAGCAGTGTTAGCAGGTTTTGAGGCATAAAATATTTGTACTTACTCAAATAAACATTTTGGGGCATTACCCAGACGTGCTTGGGGACGTTCCTGAGCTTCAATTTCCCCGGATGCAGACCCATCCATGATTGGAAAGGAGGACCGGATCTTCCTCTTCAAACAACCAAAACCTGGGATGTCAATCCAACCACTTCTTCCTCCTTTTCTAGATCACTGTGGTTATGAAGAAATTGGTAAATCTTTCCTCATCGAACTGCATGAGCTGATCCAGGCGTTGTTGTAGGGATTCCTTCGAACTCCATTTTTTTTTTGCTATGGTGGTGATCCGGAGATTGGTGTGCACGAGGAACTCCATTGGCACCACTGCTTCATTATGGTAACCAACACATTCTGGTGGCAATGGACTACTGTACCAAGTGGGTGGAAGCAAGAGCTCTTAAGGACAATACAACCAAGTCCACCACCAAGTTCCTATATGAGCTGATCATCAGCATGTTTAGATGTCCGATTGAGCTGGTCAGGATCAAGGCAAACATTTTGTGTTGTGAATGACGTCATCCGTGCCAATTGGTCACCCAGCACTTAATCATCCACATAATAAGTCCACCATCTATTATCCCGCAAGCTAATGGTCAAGCAGAGTCCACAAACAAAATCTTGCAAACAAATCCTCGAGAAGCTATGAATGAAAATTGCATGGATTGGGATGAAAATATGTATTCAACATTATGGGCATTTCGAACTGCCTATGAGGTCTAGGTCTCTACAAGGATGACTCCATTCAAATTGGTATATGGCCACTGAATCCATCCAAGAAGGAATACATTTTGTGGCTGGCTAATGTATCCAATAGGGAATTTGTGAATGATAGAGGGAAGGGGTTTGTACGGTTGTGGCATTGAGCTTCTTGTAGTCCACATAAACCCTGAGCTTTTGATTTTTCTTGGGGACAATCACGATTGGAGATAGCCAAGTTGCTTGATTGATTGGAGTAGCTTATCTAGCTCCTCCTTCACACTTTTTGTGTGGTTTGGGTTCATCCAATATCTTTGTTATCGGATCGGAATTGCATCCTTCTTCAGATGGATCTGATGTTGGTAAAATCAGGGCTCAATCCCTTTCATGTTGGTGTAGCTCCATGCAAATACAAAGTGAGTAATCCACGAATATTCTCCCAGAATGCATCATCCAATTTTGCACTAACTCGGACTATCTTCGAGTCTACCTCTGTACCCAAATTCATTTCCATTAGATCATCTTCTTTAACCCGTTTGGACGTCTTCAAGTCCTTTTTGAAAGCCTTCTCCACCGCAATGATTTACTAGAGGTTTGGTACACTATCATCTTCAGCCAATCCTTCGAATGGCACAAGAGAGCACATTTAAGCCACATTCCTTGGCCACATGGCTGTGATTCTAACATCTCGTACACCAACTGCCCAATCGAGCTTTTTGGGAGGACTTGGCTCCTTCACTGAAAAACTGAGCCATGGCCAGCTAGTTTCTTGGCTGCTTTCCTTGGCTTCTTGCTCTTTGACTATGTCTTGTGGTTTTCCTCCTCATCCTCTGATTCTTCACTTGAATCTGAGACATCAAAATCTTCCTCTGCTTCCTCATCAGCAGTGTACTTTTTCGATTTGCTTTTTCTTTTTCTCTTGCTTTTGTCTTTGGCAAATGTCATCAACACTCTCTCCACCTTGAGTGCTGAGTCCACCAACTGCTTTCAGAGTTAGAGTTGTGAGATTTGCATAAACAAATTACCCTTTTTAGTTGCTTACTCAATCCCTTTATGAAGTAGGAATTGAGGATCTCTCATGCTTCTACCGATTGTTTGCATCTAGCCTTTGGAGGAGCTTCCAAAACTTTGTTGCATAGTCTTCCATCGTTAACTTTTTTTGGTTTATCCGGCGGCGTAGCTTATCCAACACATACACGGAGGTCTTATCCTCTCAAAATCTTTGGAGAAATGCATCCCTGATTGCATCATAGGTTGAAAAGTGAGCATACTCATATTAAGCAACCCAAAGCGTTGCACTCTTTTGTAAGGTTGGTACAAAAGTTGGCTTCTTCAAATTCTGCAAATCGACTCGGGGACATTCACACACCAAGCATTGTCAAAGAGAAAAATGTGTGAATCTGCATCCTTTGAGGACTTCTTGGAGAATTTTGGATACTTCACTGTGAGACTGTTGGTCGGGGCATGTTGTAGTGATGAAATTGAGGAGGGGTGGCACGGGTAGGGGGTGTTGTGGTGGTGGATGTCGGGGAGGATGGACAAGTTATAGCCTCTTCGTCATGGAGAGAATCCTCCTCTAAGTGGAGTTCTATTGTGCGCTAGACGAACTGGGAGGGTTCCTCACAGTTCCAACCTCGCCTCGGGGGCTATTGTTGATGCATCCTCATAATCATCATCGTGTGATGATTTCAAGCTAGATTCAGTAAAAATAGAAGTGCCCGAGCATGTAGAAGCGCTGCTCACGTGATGCTGACATGGGCTCTCTTGGCCATGCAAAGAATGACCGACTCAAAATCAAAGAAAATCACACAGAAAGCAAAACATGTAGAAAAAACAAGATGCATCGTGATCACCAAAGTGTTATTGGCTGACTGCTGCTGCTGCCCAATAACTTGAGTTTTCTCTGGTTATGCACGTCGCATACACTAGTGTAGCACTGAACAAATACATAGACAGTGCAAAAGA
Organism: Cibotium barometz; assembly: GCF_041138505.1. Classification (NCBI taxonomy): domain Eukaryota; kingdom Viridiplantae; phylum Streptophyta; class Polypodiopsida; order Cyatheales; family Cibotiaceae; genus Cibotium; species Cibotium barometz. The sequence continues at coordinate 5,075,801 of NC_141069.1, read as the reverse complement.
CAAAACATAAATACATAGACAGTGCAAAAGACAAAACATAAATACTATTACAAGAGACGAATATGATTACAAGAGATGAATTGGCATTGATATATTACCAAAAAGATTGATATACAAAGATGACACTTAATTGATTAAAATAGCCAACAATAACCATTGTTCTGATTTTCATAACAAGTTTATACTGCTCAAGGTGCAATTACAAAAAGAGAAGTTCCCGTGCTCTAAGCAACGGCTGTGTTACATCCATGATGGCTAAGACTAGCAGCTATCCAACCATCTAACCCGTTTACATGTGCTCGACTGGCCACGGCTGTGGTGTTCTAACTTGTCCGGCTAACTGGCCCCAATAGATCATCTAATCACTTGTAGTGATTTTGCTTTATTTTCATACACAATTTCTCCATAATGTAATATGACACCATTTCCTTGATACCCTTGAAAAAGTCACTACAAAACGATTTGGGACATTCAACAAGATTGTGATCATCAAATCGCCTTGTAGTGATTCGACTTTATTTTCACACATAAGTTCTCCATAATGTCATATGACACCATTTCTTTGACACCCTTGATAAAGTCACTACAAAGTGATTTGGGACATCCAATAAGATTGTGACCATCTAATCGCCTTGTAGTGATTTTGCTTTATTTTCACACATAAGTTCTCCATGATGTAATATGACACCATTTCTTTGATACCCTTGAGAAAGTTACTACAAAGCGATTTGGGACATCCAACAAGATTGTGACCATCTAATTGCCTTGTAGTGATGCCACTTTATTTTCACACATAAGTTCTCCATAATGTAATATGACACCATTTTATTGAGATATCTCACTAGTAAAAGTGATTTCTTTGGCATATCTCTAGAATTATTGGAGTGCAAATGAGCAAATGAGCTAACAACACTCCAGTGTTCATATATATTAAAGAACTGACAATATGAAGTGTGGCCTAATTATTTTATTTAGTAATTCATATTTAATCATTAATAATATTATTATAAGAAATATATCTAATTATCAAAAGTTTTGTTAGTGGTGGCTCTCTTCTTGTTGCTCCAAACTCTTTCTCTCTCTAGAGAAAAAGGTAAAAAATTGAGTCCAATTCTTCCCTAATGCTTCTGCCAATGTTTTAGTGATTTGGAAACTTTGGAGTCTAATTCTCCCGTAATGCATCTGCCAGTGTTGAAGTGATTTGGAAACCCTCATTGCATTGTAGTGATTTGGAAACCCTCATCCCCGCTAGTGTTATAGTGATTTGGAAAACGTTGGAGTCTAATTCTCTCGTAATGCTTCCGCCAATGTTGTAGTGATTTGGAAACTTTGCCAAATCACTACAACGCGATAGGAGTTGTCATGTCCAATTATTGGATCCTCATCACATTGTAGTGATTTAGCAAACTTTGCCAAAGCACCACAATGCCGATAGGGGTTGTCATGTCCAATTGTTGGATCCTTATCACATTGTAGTAATTGGAAATAGCACGAGGGTCGTCATGTTCATTCATTGGACCCTTATCGTGTTGTAGTGATTTAGCAAACTTTGCCAAAGCACTACAATGCCGATAGGGGTCGTCATGTCCAATTGTTGGACCCTTATCACATTGTAGTAATTTGGAAACTTTGCTAAATCACTATAGCACGAGGATCATCAAGTTCATTCGTTGGACCCTTATCGTGTTGTAGTGATTTTGTTTTCCTAGGTCTCTCCTCCTGTTGGTCCAAACTCTTTCTCCCTCTAGAGAAAAAATACCAAAAAATGAGTTGACTAGAACACGATAGGGGTCATCATGTCCATTCGTTGAACCCTTATCGCGTTATAGTGATTTTGTTTTCCTAGTCTTTTGGCAACATTATGCAACCTAATGCTTCTGCCAGTAATGCTTTTGCTAGTGTTGTAGTGATTTGGAAACTTTACCAAATTACTACAACATAATAGGGGTCGCAACCATGTCTAATTGTTGGACCCTTATCACGTAGTAGTGATTTTGAAAACTTTACCAAATCACTACAACACGATAGGGGTCATCATGTCCAATTGTTAAACCTTTATCACATTGTAGTGATTTTATTTTCCTAATCTTTTGATAACATTCTACACCAATGCTTATAGTTACTTTCTTTTAAATGGATCCATTCAAAATTATTGGTGAGAATAACTCTTGAAATTTTATTATAGATGGAAAAGTTACAAACTCAAGGTGATTCCACAACCTCTAAGATATGTGGTTCGATACGAACATAGTAAATTCCTACTTTTGATTTTCCTACCATCTAACTTAAAATAGAAACCCCTTGGTCCATAACTACACATCAATTGGATCTCTTTTCTAAGAAGGGCCAATGGCCAATAGCTTTCTAGATTGACCACTAAAATGGCTCTAGACCTTGTGATTAGATTACAACATTAATGTGATGGGGAAGAGTGAGTTCCATCACGCAAGTCTTGATCCAAGCTTTGCAAGATGCCTCTCCACATTAGTCACTATCTTTTGTAACAAAATCACATTCCTCTCAATGAAATGCTTGGTCATAGAAACAACTAATGCTAAAAATTAATGGTTATCACCCTAACATAATTTGCTACAAACACAAACAAACATTATGTTCTGATTTTACCTAAATGTAACATCTGGCATTGTTACTTTGCATTCAGTGGCATCTTCAATAGTGTTAACCACTCTGGTTAACATGACCTTTCGCGTGGCTACCACATTACCTTTGTAATCCATCTTTTTTGTAACCGCGCGCTAAAAGCGCCAATTGTAAATGAGACAAAGGCTGACCAAGCTTACGACTTGTGTAATGCCGGTCATAAGAAATTGATGTACATAGAGCTAGCTAAAGTAGGAAGACTAGTTTTGGGCCCCCATTTATAATTGGGCACCCGACCATCGTAAAAAGGGTGGTTGCAAGATGAGGTTATCTAGTTTCATGTAGCGGGCGCCCTTGGCTTTAGCTGGAAAACATGCATTTTTTCAAGAAGAATAGCCAATCTCTCATAGTTAGCCAAGGAGTTTCACTTCAAGGTCTTCTAATGAAACATCATATGCAAAGTTGGGCACCTAAAACTATAATCTGATCGAATATCCAATAATTGCAAATCTCCTTTTCTTTGGGAACCAAGTTTGTATACAGGCCCTGTCGCGTAGGTTTAGACAGGTACACTAAATGTGAGTAAATTACCTATAACTTTTACATTATTACTCATATGATGTTCCCACTTTGCATATATCACAAATACAAATAACATAGAGCTTAACTTGATTTATCGAGTAATTTTTGATGTGTTCTACTATTTTCTGTATTATTTAAAATGTATTAGAATTGTTAAAAAACATACTATTTTATCCTCCCACCACATCTACCATTTAAAATGCTCAAATTGTATAGATCTAGTGATGATTAGATTGGGAAAGATTAGTATAATGTGGGTATAAGGTAAAATTACAAATCTAACGGTTGGATTTTTGTAGATTTACTTTGGAAAATTTATTATGACTTTTAGAGGCCCATTAAATCAATTGTAATTTAATTTTAGAAAATTAAATATTGAATCTTTCAATCTAAAAACTCAAGGGATAAATACTCTTGTTGCCATGAATTTATTAAAAAAAATTGGCTTAATTTGAGTATGGGAAGGTCCATTTTCAATCCTCCCAAGTGAAAATTCCCATATTGTGTCCACTCTCCCCTTTTCAAGTCTAAAACCAATCCTAGTTAGGTTTGGAAATCTAGGCTTGGAAACTTCACAGCTTAGGTTTCATTCCATGTGTGAGGCTTGGGTAGGCACAAATCTTATATATGCATGCCACTTTATGTCCACATGAGCTTCGAGAGGATCCACATAAGCAGTTTGCCACCTCAGCTTGCCACCTCCACCCTCCATGTCAACATGGTCAACCTAGTTGACTCCCCACCTCATCATCCTAGTCATCATTAATGCCACATCATCTTGCCACCTTTGCATGCCACCTCGCACTTGGTGACATGGCATGCCACATCATGAAATTGCCACATCAACCATAATAGTGTCACATGTGAAGAGATTGCCACGTGTCATGCACGCATGTGACACGTGGCACCTCCTTCCCACCTCCCCTCTTTTTTTAAAAACATATTTTTGAAAAAGTTATTTTAGTAATTTAGAGAAATAGAATATAAAATTTTAAATAATAAAATATATATAACTTATTAAATAATAGAATTTAAAATCACTAATTTTAAAGGATTATATTTTGGGATTAGATCAATAATATTATTATTAAAGTTCATATTATTAATTTTAAAAAATAAATTTTTAATTTAATATTTCTTAAATTTTTTATGTAGAATAAACCTTTGAATAAGTTTGAAAAAAAATACTTTATTAAAAAAAAGCAGTTATATAATTATAAAATAAAAGATATATTTAAAGATATATTTATATATCTAGTAATGATAAATATTTAGACTTGTTAATAAATATTATTAATAATATTAATTTTTAAGTGGATAATAGTTTATCTTTAATTATCTTTATGTTTATCTTAATTATCCAATCAATCTTAGATAGGAAATCCAATGAGATTTGAAGTGGATAACCTATTTTTCCTATATAATCACACATCTCTAGTACTATCCCACACTTGTCTCTAGTACTATCCCATCATTGAGCCTTTATAATATTTTCTCTCTTAGCTTCCTTGAGAATGGGTTCTCAAAGTCGTAGGAGTCAAAAACGTGATAGGACTAGATTTCCCCCCCATCCACCAAGTTCAAGAGGAGGAGAGGAGAAGGGTAGCTCGTGAGAGAAAGAGAGAGTGGAGAGCACGTCAACGAGCAACACCTTCCGTTTTTGGCGATGATTCAAGCCTTGCTCCTCCTCTTCCACTTCCTCTCCCTTCGCCCTCTTCCCCCCCACTACCCCTTAGTTTAGATAATCCACATGAACCCGCCCTTCCTGAGTCCCCTTCTCTTCTACAAGAACCCACCCCCCTCCTTTGGGTGCCCTTCGTGTAGATAGGAAAGAACTATCAAAGTCAGGGGCACATCGTCATGCCCATGCAATCTTCCATTCCTATTTCAAAGACCTCACGCCTTCATCACACGCATGTGTGCTTGATGCTTTGATTGATCTGCCCAACATGGCCAACTGCAGGGTGCTTTTCGACATTGGAGGTCGAAGAGAGAGGAGAGCTGGCATGGCGGTGCTACAAAGTGTTCGTCATTCCTATATAGTTAACAAGAAGAGGAACTCTGCGGACGCTTTGGCTGCTCGACGGGCTATTGTGGCACAACCATAAGTAGCTCCCAAATGAAGGGTAAGGTTAGTGCCACATCTCGCATCCTTTCCATAGCACCACATGCACTTAGAGTTGGGTCTATTAGTGTAGACGACAAAGTTTAGATGCCAATGAGGTTGGTGCTTTGTGGGCGAGTAGTGGTCGTGTAGCTAGGCATGATCGCCTACTAGATGAAACCACTAGAACCTTGATAGAAAGTTTTTGGGAGGAGAATTGTCGTGCCTCGCCAGTTTTCAAGAAAGCTTTGCGTAAGAGAGTGACAAGAGGAGTGTTCATTGAGCACGGTGCTTGCTTTCTTGAAATGATCCAAACTGAGTTGTATTCTCAATTTGTGGCTTCGTATCCAAAGCTTAAAATTGGGCAAAGGTCATTTGAGGGGTGTAAGCCTTGGTTTGTGAGGTACTCACGTCAGCGTGACACATGTTGTTGTCGCTACCATGTTGAGTTCAAACTTTTTTATGATGTGTTCCATTCTCTTAGTGGGCATAGAGAGTTGCCTCGTAGTCCTCGTGATTTCATCCACTCTCTTTTGTGTGCACGCACGGAGGATGCCCAGTTCCATAGGATGCCTTGTGTGGAGAGCAATTGCACATCATGTGGTTCACTTGCACATCTATAGATGGTAGATCTTGATGCAAGTGACCAAGAGATAGTGGCATGGCAACATTATGAGTATGTGACACACCAGCTCTAGAGTGGTGGACAGTCCAGGAAGTTGCAGCTCGTGGACAAACATACACCACGTTGTCACTTCACAGCCACATTTAGGGAGCAGATCTACCCATATATACGGCACAAAGTGGCAGGATCGTCAGTTCCGAGCATGCCTGGCAGAGTTTCCTATTGGTGTGGTTGTCTCTGTGATTGATTTTGCAGAGAACTACACCTTCACACCTTTTTAGGAGATACAATCTGAGTATTACTTCTTAGAGCAGGTAATGGTTATATTTCGTAATATTTGTTTTGTGTTTGTGCTACATTACTTATTTGATTTTTTGTGTCCTAAACGTATGTATTGCTTACCTCACCAGGTTGCTATTATGGTCCACATTAGCTATCGACATGCAGAGGCTCATGTAGATGGGATAGCGAGCACCCCCGAGACCCGTGTCATTATTCGAGAGTATCATTTCTATATCAGTGATGATCGTTCACATCATGCACATTTTGTGCAACACTGTTTTCGTCTCCATGACGATTTTTTAGGAGATTATGGGATCAGACGTGTCCAGCAATGGGTTTGGTCGGATGGTTGTGGCGCACAGTTCAAGTCATCACGACAATTCTATTGGCTCTACAGGTAGTACTTATGGTTTTCTTACATTTACAATTAAACTAAATTCACTAGAACATCTTAAAGAAAACAATAACTAAGACTATCTTTTATGGATTTATAGGTGGCATGTGCAGTCTAGTATCCCAGTGATTTGGTCATTCTTTGAGACTGGTCTCACGGGAAGGGAGAGCATGATGGTGTGGGCGCGTGTGTGAAACGTGCCTTGAGGCGTCATCAGCAGCTGTGGTGGCAGGATGCTCAGCGGTTCAGAGATGCGGGCCGCGTAGTTGAGTGGTGCTCCCAACATTTGTGTGGGAGTGCAGCATCATCGTACCCCAAACGTGATGCTCGGATTGTCAGGAGATTTTTTTGGCATGTGGATGGTGGCATGATTGATTGTACTGCCTCCCATGATTGTGACACAGTACCTGGCACCTTGGGCTTACATTCCATCAGGAGCACGTGCATGGCGGTCTCCACGATTTACACACGACGGTTTGCATGCTTCTGTGGAGCATGTATGGATGGCGATTGGTCACATTGTGCCTCGAGAGGATGGGCAGATGCATGGATACAGACATTCCTCTCCCGCGAGCATCCTTCACATCCAGTGTTGTCTGATGCGCACACAGGTCCTGCGTTCATGGTCAGTTATGATGACCTGACAGATTTGCTACAGGAGGGTGATGTATTTGCTGTTATTGCTAGTGAGAGAAATAGCGAGGGAGTAGACTACTATCTAATGAGTTGCACTAGGCCAAAGTGCATCCTTGACCAGGATACAGTGGATGATCATGGGTTTTCTTATGACGCCCATAGCATGATTGTGGGGGCAGGCCGGTTCTACCAGCAGATTCGACTTCATTGAGGCAGTCTTGAGTTCCAGCAGTGGAAGTGGGAGTTAGAGGCATTTCAATTCTCTCATCTAGTGGTTGCTACCAGGCTCACTCTTGATCAAGTACAGAGCCGAAAACACAGTTCTCACCCTCGTTTTCGGCTTCGAGTGGATGACCATGAGAGAATTCTAGAGCAGTTGCAGGGTGCTGCTGACTAGATCTCTATCTTGATAGTGACTAAACTCAGACTAGCTAGGTTAGCTCACTTACATTGTACTTAGATTTTTTGGGAGTGAGGCCACCAGAATAGCCGGGGTAGCTCATTTTCATTCTGATTATAATTATTTGATGTTTATATCATTATGAGTTTTTTTATTATTGAGTATCATTACATTTTAGTTGATGTTCTTGATTTTATTAAATTTTTTAACACTTTGGCTATCATATTGTTTGTTGAAAATCTCCATGCCATCGTACCCAAACATGCCCCGATGGGAACCAAACTTTGCAAGGATGTGGGGGGACCCCACCCCCACATTGTTGTCATATATATAGGCAGTGATGTGTGTGAACACACTTAGGATCGTCGGGGCACTTTTTCCCTCTTTAGGAGGTTTTTTCCCCCGGCTTGTATATACGCCCATCCTTCTAGAGCTAACTTATCTTTTGTACATTGACACAATCTAATACATTGTGTGTTGTGTGCATTCTTGCTTCTTCTTCTCCAAGCTTTGTGTGCTTTCCTGCAACCCTAATTCCAACAATTGGTATCAGAGCAGGCATCGGCTCCCAGGGCTACGCCGCCAGCACCCTCCGACTCACGTTCTCTGATTGAGGTGAGTTTTCACGAGCGCTTACAGGTCCCTATACTCTGCAAGTAAGCCCCTAGAACTTAGCGTTCTCAGAATTTGCATCTGAGGTCGTTTCGGGCTCCGTTTTTGCATTTCAAGTTCTGCACAGGTGTTTTCGTCATTTTCTGCAGAAATTTCGACAGTGCAGTTTTCTGCAAAACAGGCATACATGTTCTATTGTGGACCGTGCTACATAGCACAAGTTGTCTTTTGTTCAGTCTTTGCTTCATTATTACAGGTAGCTTTTGCATCAGTTTCAGTCATTGGCCATGGCTGATAACAGCAATGATGTATTTCGCATGTTGTCTGCTGAAGACAAACTGGATGGAGGCAGCAACTACCCACTTTGGGCATACATGATGCAGCATGTTTTGGTTGCAAAAGGAGTGTAGAACATTGTGCAGGGTACGGATGTACGTCCAGGTTCTGTGGATGTAGGATCTGTTGAGGATGTTGCAGGTTCTAGTAGCTCTATTGTTGCTGCTGTTTTACCCACTGCTGAACAAGCTCGTTGGGATGGTAAAAATGCGCAGGCTCATGCCTTGATTGCACTTTATGTCAAACGTAACATCACCCCATATATTCGTTCAGCTAAAATAGCAAAACAGGCTTGGGATATTCTAGCTGGTTTGTATGCAGGTCGTAAAATGAGGCAAAAATCGCTTACCTGCGTAAAGAGCTAGAATTGAAGATTATGCAAGAAGATGATGACATGAATGTTTTTCTTGCTGAGATTAAAGATCTCAAAGAACAGTTGATTTCTGCAGGTGAGATTATTCCTGATCATTCTCTTGTGCAGACTGTTGTTGATGCTTTACTTGAGACATATCAGACTTTTGCTTCCACGTGGAGACTTCTTAATGAGGACAGACCTGATGCTGTCAAGTATGATACTTTAGTTAACAAGCTCTTGCAAGAAGCATAGTCCAGGCAAAACAGGGCCAGGAAGCGTGCAGTTGATCAAGCATTTATTGCTGCCCAGCAGAGAAGAAGTGGTAAGGCAGCCCCTTCCACTGTTTCTTCTCCTATTAGTAGGTCTGCAACTTCTTCTCCTTCCACAGGTAGCAACAATAAGTCTGAGAAGGCTCTTGATAAAGGCAAGAAAAAGACCAGGTACAACTATTGTAAGGCAAATGATCATGTCATTAAGAATTGCCTTAAGCTAAAGGCTAAAGAGGCAAAGAAGAATGAGTCAAATGCAGCCACAATAGCGGATGCTTCTACAAATGCAGATTCTGTAAATGTTGTGCAGGATACAGAATGGGCATTTAGCGTGTATTGCCAGTATGACCCATTTGTACATGATGCATGTTTGGCAGTTTCTGTTGACTCTCATGTATGGTATTTTGACAGTGGTGCTACAAAGCACATTACCTCGCACGTGATATGTTCACTTCTCTTGAGGCTGTCCCTAATGGGAATACTGTCACATGTGCCAATAATGCTTCTTACCCAGTGAAGGGCATTGGTAAAATTATGCTTAATGTTGCAAATGGCAGCGCTTTCACACTTTCAGATGATTTGTATGTGCCAGGGATAAAGAAGAATCCATTGTCTATCTCTGCGCTTGCTAGACTTGGATTTGTAGTCAAATTTGTGGATGACAGATGTACTGTTCATGATTTGACTTCTGGTGATAAGATTATTGTATCTGGCACCTTGTTTCGTGGGCTGTATAGGCTCAATTCTTATGACAAGTGTGTGGAAGATTCAACAAATGCAGTTTCTGATGAAAAGGCAGTTCAGATGCAAAACTATGGCATGCTCGTTTTGGTCATCTAAACTTTGCTAGTTTACTGCGTTTGCAGAAATTTGATATGGTTGCTTCATTGTCCCCTCTTGAGGCACCATTGAAACATGTTTGTGAAGGCTGTATTTTGGGCAAAATGTAGCGTTCTGCATTTCCAAAGGATGGTTCTGTGCAGGCCACTGGCAAATTGCAGCTTGTACATAGTGATGTATGTGGGCCTATGCAAACTCTGTCATTTGGTAAACACTTGTACTTCGTGACTTTCATTGATGATTACTCAAGGCATGCATGGGTATATCCACTGAAGGCAAAGTTCGAAGTGTTTTTGTGCTTCAAATAGTTTATGCTTATGGTTGAAAATGTATCCAATTGTACTGTGGGCACCCTTCGTTCTGATCGAGGGGGGGAGTACATGTCTAAAGAGTTTGATGCATTTCTGGCTAGTCGTGGGATAAAACACCAATGTACAGTGCCGTATACCCCTTAGCAAAATGGTATTGCTGAGAGGAAGAACAGGTCACTTATGGAGATGGCACGATGTATGGTCAAGAGCCAAGCTTTGCCACATGCGTTTTGGCTTGAGGCTGTCATGTGTGCTGCATATGTACTCAACAGGTGTCCCACTAAGGCCTTGCAGTCTATTACTCCATACGAAGCTTGGCATGGCAGGAAGCCTTCTATTGGTCACTTGCGTGTCTTTGGTTGCTTGGCCTATGCTTTAGTGCCTGTACAACAACGCAGAAAATTGGATGATAAGGCTGTCAAATGCATTTTTGTTGGTTACAGTGCTGAAAGCAAGGGTTACAGATTGTATCATCCGCAGTCAAAGCGTATCTTGATTAGTCGAGATGTTGTTTTTGTGGAAGATGCTGTGCAGCCCTTGTTATCATGTACCAAAGAGACAGGTGTGAGCTCACGGGATGTATTTGATACGTTGTTGCCTCTCTTTACAGGTGGGAATTCAAATGTAAGTCCTAATAATGAGGTAAATATTCAGCCTATGCAGATTTCAAATGACATCATAGATCAGCCTATTTCTGATGCAGATTTACAGGATGTAATTCATGAGGATAGGGCTGAAAATGAGCAGGCTAGAGGTATGCCTAAATGGCTGGTGCAAACCTTGCGTGATAGTAAGATTGATGCACCTATGACTAGCCGTACTCGTTCAGGTTTTCAGCATGCCTCTTATACATCAGATTGTTATGCTTTGGTTGTGTCTAGTATGTGTGAAGAGGAAGAACCTCTTTCATTTGATGAGGCACAAAATTCAAAAAATTGGTTGGCTGCAATGCAAAGTGAATATGATGCTATAATGAAGAATGGTACATGGTCTTTGTGTGATTTGCCTATTGGTAAAAAGGCCATTGGTGGATGTAAGTGGGTTTTTAAGTTGAAACGAAAGCCAGATGGCAGTGTTGATCGCTATAAGGCTAGACTTGTTGCAAAGGGTTATGCTCAAGAAAAGGGCATTGATTTTGATGAGACCTTTGCTCCCACTTGTCGTATGACTACCATTCGTAGCATTTGTGCATTGGCAGCTCATAATGGTTGGAATGTACATCAGCTGGACATAAAGACTACGTTCTTGAATGGAGATTTGCATGAGGAGGTGTATGTATTGCAGCCTCGTGGTTTTGTTCAAAGAGGGCAGGAAAACAAAGTGTGCAGGTTGAAAAAGGCTTTATATGGTTTAAAGCAAGCTCCACGAGCTTGGTATGAAAAGATACATGCATATTTGACTGTACATGGTTTTCAGAATAGTCCAACAGAAAGCACTTTGTATGTTAAACATGTGGATGATGTACATCTAATCATTGCTCTTTATGTCGATGACATGCTGCTCATAGGACCAAATGAGAGTCATATTGCTGATTTTAAGGCTGATTTGAATGCCTCTTTTGAGATGTCAGATTTGGGGCATTTGCATCATTATTTGGGGATACAATTTAAGCAGTGTGATGGAGGTATTGCTTTGTGTCAGACAAAGTATATTGAGACATTGTTGCGGAGATTTGGCCTTGAAGACTGCAAGGCTATTGCTACTCCAATGGAGAGGGTTTGAAGTTGAGTCTTCATGATGCTGGAGATCACTTTGATGTCACACTCTATCAGACAGCTATTGGTTGCCTCATTTATGTATGCATTACGAGGCCGGACATTCAGTTTGCAGTCTCACAGGTGAGCAGGTTTATGCATAGCCCAGGGTCTCAGCATTGGAAGGCAGTTAAATGCATCTTTCGCTACTTGAGTGGCACCATACATCTTGGGTTGTTTTATCTCAAGGGGGGATCATTGTCGCCAGATTTGCATGCCTTTTCGGACTCAGATTGGGCTGGTTGCTATGACATAAGAGTGTCCACAAGTGGTTTTTGTTTCATGCTCCGTACCTCATGCATATCTTGGATGAGCAAGAAGCAACCTACTGTGGCCACTTCGAGTTGTGAAGCTGAGTAGGGCAGCTTTCACAGCTACGGTTGAGTGTGTGTGGCTCAGACGGCTTATGGCTGACTTGGGTGTTGGACAGGAGTCTGCCACCTCTATCTTCACTGACAATCAGAGCGCATTGGCAGTTGCGAGAAACCCAGTTTTTCATGCTCGCACAAAGCACATTGAGGTGAATTATCACTATGTCAGGGAGAGACTCTCAGCAGGAGAGATCAGCTTCGCCTATGTGCCAACACAGGACAACCTCACCGATCTTTTCACAAAGGTGCTTCCTCGTGAGTTCGAAGCTTTCCGCAAAGCTTTGGGCTTGCTCCCCTTTGTGGATTGATCTACTTCGGGCATGGCACTCCCCTATACATGAGTGCCAGCTCTCGTTCACACCATCACTCCCAGGGGGGATTTGTTGTCATATATATAGGCAGTGATGTGTGTGAACACACTTAGGACCGTCGGGGTACTTTTTCCCTCTTTAGGAGGTTTTTTCCCCCGGCTTGTATATACGCCCATCCTTCTAGGGCTAACTTATCTTTTGTACATTGACACAATCTAATACATTGTGTGTTGTGTGCATTCTTGCTTCTTCTTCTTCAAGCTTTGTGTGCTTTCCTGCAACTCTAATTCCAACACACATGCATGTAAAGTTTAGTCACAATCGGAGCATGTTTGGATTGGTAATTAGCGCCTAGTGCGGATTTTTCAAGTCTCTTGGTGCTTAAGAGGCCATGGAAAATCCGGGCCTTCCCCATACCATCGTACCCAAACATGCTCCGATGGGGACCAAACTTTGCAAGCATGTGGAGGTGTGCAAGCATGTGGGGAGACCCACCTCCACATGCTTGCAAAGTTTGGTCACAATCCGAGCATGTTTGGATTGATAATTAGCGGCCAGTGCGGATTTTTCAAGTCTCTTGGTGCTTAAGAGGCCATGGAAAATCCGGGCCTTCCCCATACCATCGTACCCAAACATGCTCCGATGAGGACCAAACTTTGCAAGCATGTGGGAGGGACCCACATGCTTGGAAAGTTTGGTTACAATTGGAGCATGTTTGGATTGGTAATTAGCGTGCCCAGTGTGGATTTTTCAAGTCTCTTGGTGCTTAAGAGGCCATGGAAAATCCGGGCCTTCCCCATACCATCATACCCAAACATGCTCCGATGGAAACCAAACTTTGCAAGCATGTGGGGGATACCCACCCCCACATGCTTGCAAAGTTTGGTCACAATCGGAGCATGTTTGGATTGGTAATTAGCACCCAGTCCGGATTTTTCAAGTCTCTTGGTGCTTAAGAGGCCATGGAAAATCCGGGCCTTCCCCATACCATCATACCCAAACATGCTCCGATGGGGACCAAACTTTTCAAGCATGTGGGGGGGACCCACTCCCACATGCTTGCAAAGTTTGGTCACAATCAGAGCATGTTTGGATTGGTAATTAGCGCCTAGTGTGGGTTTTTGAAGTCTCTTGGTGCTTAAGAGGCCATGGAAAATCCGGGCCTTCCCCATACCATTATACTCAAACATGCTCCGATGTGGGGACCAAACTTTGCAAGCATGTGGGGGGGACCCACCCCCACATGCTTGCAAAGTTTGGTCACAATCGAAGCATGTTTTGATTGATAATTAGCGCCTAGTGCGGGTTTTTAAAGTTTCTTAGTGCTTAAGAGGCCATGGAAAATCCGGCCTTCCCCATACCATCGTACCCAAACAGGCTCCGATGGTGGGAACCAAACTTTGCAAGCATGTGGGGGGGCCCACCCCCACATGCTTGCAAAGTTTGGTCACAATCGGAGCATGTTTGGATTGGTAATTCGCGCAGTCCAGATTTTTCAAGTCTCTTAGTGCTTAAGAGGCCATGGAAAATCTGGGCCTTCCCCATACCATCGTACCCAAACATGCTCCGATGGGGACCAAACTTTGCAAGCATGTGGGGGGGACCCATCCCCACATGCTTGCAAAGTTTGGTCCCCATCGGAGCATGTTTGGATTGGTAATTAGCACCCAGTGCGGGTTTTTGAAGTCTCTTGGTGCTTAAGAGGCCAAGGAAAATCCGGGCCTTCCCCATACCATCGTACCCAAACATGCTCCGATGGGGACCAAACTTTGCAAGCATGTGGGGGGAGACCCACCCCCACATGCTTGCAAAGTTTGGTCACAATCGGAGCATGTTTGGATTGGTAATTAGCGCCCAGTGCAGATTTTTGAAGTCTCTTGGTGCTTAAGAGGCCATGGAAAATCCGGGCCTCCCCCATACCATCGTACCCAAACATGCTCCGATGGGGACCAAACTTTGCAAGCATGTGGGGGGAACCCATCCCCACATGCTTGCAAAGTTTGGTCACAATCAGAGCATGTTTGGATTGGTAATTAGCACCCAGTGCTTGCGGGTTTTTAAAGTCTCTTGATGCTTAAGAGGCCAAGGAAAATCCGGGCCTTCCCCATACCCTCGTACCCAAACATGCTTCGATGGGGACCAAACTTTGCAAGCATGTGGGGGGGACTCACCCCCACATGCTTGCAAAGTTTGGTCACAATTGGAGCATGTTTGGATTGGTAATTAGCGCCCAGTATGGATTTTTCAAGTCTCTTGGTGCTTAAGAGGCCATGGAAAATCCGGGCCTTCCCCATACCATTGTACTTAAACATGCTCCAATGGGGACCAAACTTTGCAAGCATGTGGGGGGGACTTAAACATGCTCCAATGGGGACCAAACTTTGCAAGCATGTGTGGGGGGGACCCACCCACACATGCTTGCAAAGTTTGGTCCCCAGCGGAGCATGTTTGGGTATGATGGTATGGGGAAGGCCCGGATTTTCCATGGCCTCTTAAGCACCAAGAGACTTCAAAAACCCAGACTCGGCGCTAACTACCAATCCAAACATGCTCTGATTATGACCAAAATTTGCAAGCATGTGGGGGTGGGTCCCCCCCACATGCTTGCAAATTTTGGTCCCCATCGGAGCATGTTTGGGTACGATGGTATGGGGAAGGCTAGGATTTTCCATGGCCTCTTAAGCACCAAGAGACTTGAAAAATCCACACTGGGCGCTAATTACCAATCCAAACATGCTCCGATTGTGACCAAACTTTGCAAGCATGTGGGGGTGGGTCCCCCCCACATGCTTGCAAAGTTTGGTCCCCATCGGAGCATGTTTGGGTACGATGGTATGGGGAACGCCCGGATTTTCCATGGCCCCTTAAGCACCAAGAGACTTCAAAAACCCGCATTGGGTGCTAATTACCAATCCAAACATACTCTGATTATGACCAAACTTTGCAAGCATGTGGGGGTGGGTATCCCCCACATGCTTGCAAAGTTTGGTTTCCATCGGAGCCTGTTTGGGTGTACGATGGTATGGGGAAGGCCCGGATTTTCCATGGCCTCTTAAGCACCAAGAGACTTCAAAAACCCGCATTGGGCGTTAATTACCAATCCAAACATGCTCCGATTATTACCAAACTTTGCAAGCATGTGGGGGTCCCCATCGGAGCCTGTTTGGGTACGATGGTATGGGGAAGGCCGGATTTTCCATGGCCTCTTAAGCACCAAGAGACTTCAAAAACCCGCACTGGGCGCTAATTACCAATCCAAACATGCTCTGATTGTAGCCAAACTTTGCAAGCATGTGGGGGTGGGTTCCCCCCACATGCTTGTGCAAAGTTTGGTCCCCATCGGAGCATGTTTTGGTACGATGGCATGGAGATTTTCAAGAAACAATATGATAGCCAAAGTGTTAAAAAATATAATAAAATCAAGAACATGAACTAAGAGGTAATGATACTCAATAATGAAAAAACTCATAATGATATAAACATCAAATAAGTACATCAGATTGAAAATGAGCTACCCCAACTAGTCTGAGGTTAGTCACTGCCCATAAATCTAAGTACAATGTAAGTGAGCTAACCCAGCTAGTCTGAGTTTAGTCACTATCAAATAAGTACATCAGAATGAAAATGAGCTACCCCAACTAGTCTGAGGTTAGTCACTGCCCATAAATCTAACTACAATGTAAGTGAGCTAACCCAGCTAGTCTGAGTTTAGTCACTATCAACGGCAACCCAATCAAAATCGTCATCTCTAACTGTCGGTCGACGTGCGCGTCGAGGCTACTGTGCACCTCGAGGAGGCTGTGCCGGCTGTGGGGGTCGTCGAATGTCTGCGGGGAGGTCTGCCTCAAAGGCAGGATCGTGAGCTGGTGCCGGTGTACTCAGGAGCTCACGAGTCCCAAAAGCTCCTATAGCCCTCTCTCTCTCTCTCTACGTTGTGCTAATGCAAAACGTCTCTGTCTATAAACCCAAAATCTATAATCTGCAATGGTACGTGTCTGCCACTCTACTCGTGTAAGCTCCTCTACTGTAAGGACACGCTGCTCATGAGAAGTAGCACTGCTGCTAGCACCATCACCCGAGGTGCCACTAGGACCAGCACTACCCACGCGCTCATATGTTGTGATCTGGCTCTCATGTAGGACTCTCTGGTATGCATCAAACTCATGTGAGCTCCACTCAATCTCTGGAGGCACCTCAGGCTCCTGATCTCTATCATCGAAGGCGCCGAGTCCCAAGTCAATAGCTGATGTAAAATCAATAGGCTTGCCAGTCCTAGCATCTACTCAAACGAGGCCTGGGTGAAGATCATCAATGCCCAAAACTTTGTATGTCGCTAGGTCGACGCGTGCACGGCAAGAGGGGCATGCTGACAACCATACTAGCTCCTGGGTGATGTAAGACAAATGGAAAAAATGTCCACATCCCAGGGCATATCCACCAGTAGTATCAATGTCCTCGATACATAAAGCGCAGCATGCATCACGTAGGAAGGGTGGTGCATCCTGAGGGAGAGGTCGTCGAAAAACCTCTGTAAAAAAATAGGCCGTGGATATAAAGGTAGGAAAGGCACAATCACGTCCGAGGATCTGCGAAACTCTCGAACATGCAGCATCAACTACTCTGCCCTATGCTGGGCAATCCGCTCCATAATCTGGTGATGTTGTGCCTCAGCTCTAGAGCTCTCTACCTCGGTCCGAGCCTACGCAAAAAAGTAAAGCATAAAAATAATTGATTAGTCTCTCTCATTAGGTATTACTTAAAGACATTTATAACTTAGGACCTTAATTATAACTCTTTTACATGCAAGAGAAACCTACCTGCCAGCTGGATGTCGGACTCTCTCAGATGCTATGCCTCTGCAGTAGCTGCCTCTGCCGTCTGTAATGCAGCTCTAAGGCGGTCAATCTCCGCTCTCGCCTTTACCAACTCCTGAGTGAGTCTCTCAGTGGTAGGTGTGGGACCCTACGTGACACAATCAACCATGCCGCTCATGTAAAAATATAGAAAAGTACATATAAACATGTAAATAAATGACTTAAAAAAATTAAGAAGTAATAAATATGTAAATACCTCGACATCTGTTGTCGTCGGTATCGATCGTGAGAACAGGTGCAGCACGTGCTGGATGCTCTCCGTGGTACTCCGTACGTGGATGTCGACCTGGGTGCCAAGAGCCTCTACTGTCGACATAGGCACAAATGAAGGATCCGTAGTAGGAGCTACATGAAGGGCTGGTGGAGGCTGCCTACCCTGGTCCTGGAGACGGCCTCGGCTAGCACTACCACCCGGCCGATGGCTAGTGTAATCCACCTCCTCCCCTAAGACAAACTCCGCATATAATTGCTTTGCAAAGTATATGGGAATCTGGCGGTTGTTCGGCATCCTCCCATATGCGGCAACATATCGACTATAGATATGTGCCGCCATACGAGGATGCGAACACCGCGAAATAGTAAGGGGCTTGCCCTCCCCAGGCCTCATCCCACGACTATCGAGGAAAAGATCTAAGTAGGCTCCATCCCTAAATCGGAGCAAGATCACAGACTTGACGATATGTCAGGCCATGTGACACAGGAGCAGTGCGATGGTGGGCTATCCACTCATCTACATAAACAATATCATGAAGGCTACGAAGGGACGAAAGCATCGCCTCCAAGTCTGCCACGATATGTAATGTAGACGGTGTGTCTCTAACACTCCTACGGATAGCCGCTAACTCGCGGTCTATCTCCGCGATGAGGTCCACAATAGATGAGCAGCCCTCCTTGTGGCCCTTCTCGTGTGACTCCATGCTAAAACCTAAGCCTAACACAAAGGTCCAATGTGAAGGGTCTAATGCTTTAGTGTTAAGTAGCACTAATGAAGCTATAAAACAATGCTAATGGGCCCACTAATGCTAATCCAAATCAAGAGAGCAAGGAGAGTGAAAACGACTTCTGACAAGGCAAAAAAAAAGTTTTTCGGTTTTATAACCTCGATCGAGGTTCGGTAGCATCATGACATTTAAGGTTTGCAAGATTAACGCTCTGGATTTCAGGGTTAGTGAAACATACGACCAAAGATACACACTTAATTTTAGGGTTGGTGCGGCTGAGATTTGATATTACTATCTCGTTCGAGGTACATGGACGGCTATGATTTAAAGTCATTACCACGACCAAGGTATGTCGACGGTCGAGATTCATTATATACCTCGATCGAGATATTTAAACGGCTGAAATCGCATCTTCCAATGTACCTAAATGGATGGTAGAGATTGCGTCTCTGTAACTCGAACGAGATATTTGGACGGTGGAGATTGCATCTACGTATCTCGAACGAGATATTTGGACGGTGGAGATTGCATCTACGTATCTCGAACGAGATATTTGGACGGTGGAGATTGTATCTCTGTATCTCGAACGAGCTATTTGGACGGTGGAGATTGGATCTCAATATCTCGTTCGAGATATGTGGACGGTGGAGATCGTATCACTTTACCTCGAACAATGAATGGTCGCGATTTGATTTTAATTTCTCGTTCGAGATACGTGGACGATGGAGATATGCTAGGCAAATATGCCTAGGGGGATACAGCGTGGCCCTGATGTGGATCTGAGTGGCATAGATATCTCGATCGAGATAATGTGGTGGCGGTGACATGTAATGGTGACATGGATGATGACTAGAAACCCGGACCTGCTAGCGTGGCATTAGTTGGCATCTCGATCGAGATATGTCGATTTAGGCTTGGGAGGCACGTGTCGTGTTTTAATTCACGACGCTATCACGATCGAGGTACTCCGCCCGAGATGCATGGATGTCCCAATTTTAGAGAGAGTGAACGAAAGTGAGTACCCTCATCTTGCAACCTCCCAAAAGTGAGCTCATGTATATAAGACATTTTATGGAATATAAAAAGGGACAATCCCATTTGTCTCAATTGAGTTTTTCCTTTTCTCTCTCTTACTCCCTTGAGCTTATGGTAGTTTGTGTGCTTGTGATGCTTGCATGATTATGATTGTTGGTATATGTGAATAGGAATGGTGTTGCTCTCCCTTCTCTCCTTATCTCCCTTCTCATTGCTTTCCACCTTGTCTTGTTTGCATACGTTTGGCATAAGGTAGAGGTTGAGCTCTACATAGCTCCTTTACTCTTGCTCCTACCTAGCTTACTTAGATCTCTCTTTGGGTGACACAAAGAGAGTGTAGAGTGAGCCCCTAACGGCCTCACATAGGGGAGTTAACCCTCATAAAGTTGGTCAAGTGCAAATCATCGGATTTGACCTTTTGCAAGCACTCTCTTCTTCTTCTCTCTTGTGGTTGTGAGGTAGCATGTTAAACCATTAACATATTTAGCATCTCTGCCAGGGAATTGGCATTTGGCTTAGGGTCCTCTACTTGATTCATTAGCTAGAGCTTGATTTTGCCTGGTTGGGATGCAAATCCACCGATTGATTGATTAACATTGTTTATTTTGTGTTTTGTTGGAGATTACCCGGAGAGGCTGGATTGTTGATTGAGCATTAGAGCATTCAAGTCTTCACCGAGAGTGGGGAAGAAGCAAGTAAGTGCCCCTAATTGCCCTTAACATTCAAGCAATTTTTAATTTTTGTGTTTTTTTAATCATGTTTGCATCTTTATTAATCATTCGATTAATCTCAATCCATTAGCTTAAACCATGCATTGTAGTTATTAATAAGTAGCTAGAGGCTACTAGCTCTAGCTCCTTGTGTAAAAATAAAAACATCAAAAGACCATGGGAAGGTGCTTGAATTAGTTAATGGTTCTCAAGAGAAATTTCGTTTGAGAGTCCGTGGCAAGTTCAAGGAACGCTCGTTTCCAACTCTACCCTGCCTGTTCCTTCTGCTTGCAACCCAAATCTGGTAGATTTGCTACCTAAATTTGGTAGAGCATCAAAATTAGTTTAATTGCATTTAATTAGGTCTCATGTGTATTGAAGTGCAATTAAATAAGGAGAATTTTGTACTGTCAAACTGGTTGCAATTAATTAGCTCTCATTTAATTAGGTCTCATGTGTATTGAAGTGCAATTAAATAAGGAGAATTTTGTACTGTCAAACTGGTTGTCATACCTGCAGCATGCCAGTCAAATTTGAAAAATCTCTGTCGTCTGACAGTGCCAATGCCGTTCGTCCACAAGCGCACGTCCATTTTAACCTTCACACAAGCGTTTAAAGCCTCCCTAACACCCGTTCCTTCCCTCACCAGAAGCGAACGCCCGTTCGAGTTTCCTTTTCCACCTTGCCACGTCCTTTCTAATCAGCTCATAAACTCACACGCCCATTCCTTCCTAAGCCGAAAGCGAATGCCCGTGCCAACCTTGAAATGAACTCCCACGGGGCACCAGCTTGCCACGCCCATTTTAATCGATTTCATATTGAATGCCCGTTCCATCGCGTTCCCATTTGCAATCTCATCCCGAATGCCCGTTTTGAAGTTCGCGAAACGCATGCCGTGCGAGTTGAGAAGCGAACGTCCGTTCCTTCTCCCACTAAGGAGCATATGCCCATTCGCTCACAATCGTATGATCGTTCCTTTAAAACAAATCATCTTTTTTTAGGGGATTCAGAGCAGTAAGTCTATATTCCCATGCATCTATGCTCGGGTAGGTTGGTGAGAAATAACCCTCTCTTCAATGAAGTGAGCTCTTTAGATGCCCCTTCGCAAATCAGATCGGACCCGTGTAAATACCATGTGGAGTCAAACGGTGCGGTCTTTGACAGTACCAGTGAGAGTGAGGACCTCCCCCCATTAGTGGACGAGGGGACCCAGACTCAGAGGCGAGAGAGCCTGAACCATAGTGCATGGACAAACCATTTGTCCAGGAACCTGCTTCTATTTCTCCAACTCATTCTTAGCAAAGTCTTGCATCAAGGCTTCACAATTTTAACCTGGGAAACACACAGCCTGCAGAACCACAACCCAAGGTGAGGAATATGGATCAACCTCAAGAAAGTGGGCCCACGCCACTTCTAGACCCTAGAGGAAGATGGCCAAGGTGAGAGCCATCAAACCCAGATCCAGCTATACCAAATTGGAGAGCTATACCCGTCTTGGGGAGGACGACAAACTCATTCAGAGCTCTGAAAACCTTTCCAAACTAAGAACTAGGTCCATCTTCCTAGAGGTCTGAGACATCATACTAGAGAGAATGGGTCTAGCCAGGCCCATCACCACAATAGGGCTCTCCAGCCTATCAAAAACATCCACCTCAAGGGGTACACCCAATGTACCAAGTAGGACCTCGTGGACCACAACGTGCCATGACCTATTCCCCAACCAACCTGCACCACCTACACATGCCATGACAAGGCTAACACTTGGAATGTTAAGGATTGCCATATAAATAGGGCGGGGGGTGACCGCCGCTGGCATTAACCCCCTCCACCAATTTAACCTAGGCAAGAACGAACCAAACTAGCAAACATCTCGAAGTTGATCACAAAGTTTGATGTGACGAGTGATGCCATTGCTCACCTGGAGATGTTTAATCAGATCTGCAAAGCATTTGGCCATATAGACGATTAGACCAAGATAAGCGGCTTTGGCCTCACCTTGGATAGCAAAGTTGGCCAATGGTTCAAATCTCTGAAAGTGAAAGATAAAGCTCCCTTCGAGGCTCTAAAAGAAGCTTTCGCGGTAGGGTACTCTTGTCAAGGTACCCAATGGAGCCCTGTTGAACAGCTCAATAATGTCAAATAGAATGAGGGTGAAACCATTAGAGATTACATAAACAGAGTCAGATATCTCCACTCACGCTGTAATACTGCAGACAAGTTCTCTGATGAGAGACTAATTGGGAGATTTCTAGAGGGACTCAAAGATATTCCCCTGCACAACTCCTTATTTGCTTTGGGTCACACCTCCTTTGAATAATGCTACAGAAATGCTTTAAAGTTTGAGGATAACTTCAAGGAAACATGTTCTCGACAACTCCACGAAGATGCATCGGAAGCCTCCTTCAAGACCACCACCATAAAGCCTTATGAAATGGTAAGGAGTCCATGTCTGGACAAAGTGTAGAGCAATTGGCCATTGCCCTAATGCAACAGATGACCCAGCAAAGGAGAATCAACCCAAGGCCAGGATCGAGGGGGCCATCCACATCTTTATCCCAGAAGGGAACTCGTATGGTGCCCTACTTGTTGAGAAAACCATATTGGAGAACCGAATGTCCTCATCCGAGGCCTCGCCCAAGCCTCTATTGTACCTACTGTGTAAAATGGGGCAATCACAAGATCTCTAACTATTACCATCACAAGTCTGCCTTGGCTCGAGCTATGCCTTAGGTACTACTCGCAAACCCTAGGCAACCGCCTGGCTTTGCCAACCCTTGCACATCACAAGGCTCCCCAATTTGGGCAAGAAGTGGCCCAAAGAGGAATCCTTAGGATTCTTGAGATGCCCCTACCACCTCCAATTCTCCCACCACAGCTCGAGTTACCTAGAGTCGCACACCAGTTTGTCAAATAACCCTGATAGAACTCTTTGAGGATGGGAATGAGGGAGAAATCCTGGAGACTGCCACTTATGAAAACCAAGAGCCCATGAGTCCGCTCTCATAAATTCTCAGTCACTATGTTATGAAGTATGATCAAATGTATCCTGGGTACCTTGCAGCCCCGATATCGCGAGCTAGGGGTATGAATCAAGCAACAAAAAGACCACCCATACAATGTTATGATTGTGGTGGTCCTCACTGAGTGGCTGAGTGTCCCAACAGGAATAGGGTGACGAGTGCTGCAACAAGTGCTCTAGCCTTGACACCACTGTGTATTGGATGTGGTATCAACCATATATGTAGTATAAAGACAGCTCGCTAAGACCAAAAACAACTGAAAAGGCTCACAACTCTAATCCCAACACCAACCTTAACCTGCTGAGTGTTAGGGATGGTTTCATTCGAGCAGTGCCCCTCAACGCAGTAACCAGGCTACAAAATAGGCAAAGGTGCATGCTACTGCAGAGGCATCAACCTCTTAAAACCAAGACCAAGCAAGAACCTCTGAACAAGCCTGAATAACTCAGCAGTCATGAAAGAAATCCACCAAGGTTGAGAAGGGAGAAAGCTGAGTGATTATCAAAAGCAGTTCTGACTCACGCAGCACAACAACTCATTCTTTGACTTCTTCATCTAAAGAAGATATGCTACGTGCAATCGCCTGTGCCTAATAACCCATTGACCCCCGTCAGCTATCTAAAAAGCTTAAGGAATATCCAAATCCTATTAAGGAAAAAGAGAGGCTCCTAGTTGCCCAAGAGATAGTTCGTGAGTGCCAAGCTCAGATGGAAGCTGGTCCTCCTACTGCCTACCTTGAACCATGCCTGTTAGTCTCAAACCAGAGACCTGTGCATGATGCTCAGGTTTATCCTTGCAAGCTTCTAGACCAACCACTCCCGTAAGAGCTAATAGAAGAAGAAGCCACCCCCCAACTGAAGGGTAGGGTGGCAGAATATCTTAGAGACTTGGGAGATGAACATCATAAGGGAACTGACATAGAAATCCATGTTCCCATTCCTTACACCTCAAAAAGCTTGAGGCAAAGCAGACCCGACCTTCCTCACAAGATTGCCTCTGCTCCAAGAGACATTGCAGGTCTCTCTTTGTTCCTCTCTTCTCAGGCCAGATCCCTATCGACACTTTGCTCCAAGGTAGCCCAAGTCTATGGAATGACTTGAAAGACTAGATGGAAGGACGTCTTAGGGTAGGCATGCACGAAACCATGGAGCCCGATAGCCCTGATGAATTTGAGGGAGAAGAATACCACATACCTCTTAAGGTAAAAGGGACTCCTATTCTTGGCAGACCCTTTATGTGAGAATCCAAGATGATCCATGACTGGGATATTGACCATATCTACATTTGGAGAAAAGATCTTACCTTTAAGATCAATCTACACACATGGAAAGTGCACCCCATGAGTGGCAGACTGTTTGCAAAGGACTCAGTCACAACTACATGAACTACTGAAGTCCATCTATGCCAGACATGCCATAAAACATTGGAAGATGAAAAGGAGAGTGAGGATTGTGCACCACTCCCAAAGTCGGAAGACTCTGAGAATTGGATGCATATCCTTGCTACACTAGGCATCTTGCCTACAAAAACTGGTATTGGATTTGCCACGACGGATGGGCAAGAGCTTACATTGTTATATATGCTTAGCTTAGCATATCTGTCCAATATAGCCATGCAAGAGTTGGATCAGGTTGTTCGAGCTAAGCCATCAAGGAGTACACGCTCACATAAAACTCACAGGCCCAAAGGATTCCCTAGTCCAGAGCGGTACATCTTCCCAGACAACTCTGAAACCCATTGGTTGAAATATGTGGTGGGAGCAGTGGAAGCCCATGATCATTTCAATGAAGTATGGCAAAAAGAGTTTACAAACAACTCTCTTCTCGTCCACACTATTGTCCCACAACCAATTTAACCCACTCAACCAAAATTAGTTCCTAAAAAGCTTTGCCGCTCTGCATGCAAGGCACATAACAAAAAGTTAGCACTTGCAGAAAAAGAAGCCAATAGGCTAATTGACAAAGAATGTGCTAAAGCTGAAGAAACATGGTAGGTGCCGAAGCACTTTAAGACCTTCCAAAAGGCCGACCGCTTTGTTCAATATGATTCGGCTCAAAGATCTAATAGTGGGCAACTTGGGACCTCATATGGACAGTCCAGCCAAGGTTAAGGAGGAAGTGAACTTGGCAAGCCCGGGTGAAGACCCGAGGCCCATATTTGTTTAGAAGACCTTTCAAAGGAAGAAGAAGTAGAGGTCATTGCTCTCTTAACTGAATTCGAGGACTACTTTGTTTGGAAGTAGAGCTCATTGCTCTCTTAACTGAATTCGAGGACTACTTTGTTTGGAAGTACACGGATATGAAGGGTGTACCTCCAGAAGTGGTACAACACACCATTCCCATGGTTGATGGAGCTAGGCCAGTTAAGCAAATGAGCTTACCCAATGAACCCCAAATATTCCAAGATGGTTCACAAAGAGATTGAAAGACTTATCAATGTCGGATTCATCTATGAAATTAAACATATCAAATGGGTATCACCGATCGTGATATTGCTGCCCAAGAAAAACGAAAAAGTTAGGGTGTGCGTCGACCTCAAAAAGGTCAATGTCGCTACCATAAGGGACCACTATTCTTTACCATTCACTGAACACATGTTAGAAAGAGTAGCAGGAAAGGAAGCCTACAGCTTCCTATATGGATTCTCAGGCTTCCTAGATGGATTCTCAGGATATGACTAGGTGTTGATTGACCCTAAAGACCAGCACAAAACTTCTTTTTCTATTGAATGGAGTACTTATGCATACAAAGTCATGCCCTTTGGGTTGACCAATGCCCCCAGAACCTTCCAATGCTTAATGTGTATGGCTTACAAGAAATATCTCCAGAAATTCCTAGAAGTCTTCATGGATGACCTATGTGTCAATTCTTCTTGGAAGGAGCACCTCACATGTTTGCGTGAGGTGTTAGAGCGATGCAGACTATATCGCATCTCGCTGAACTCTCTTAAGTGCCAATTTTGGGTTCGACATGGAGTGATCCTGGGACACATAGTCTCCAGGCAAGGAATATTGACTGACAAAGCAAAGTGTGGTTCATTTGAGATATCGCCACCTACCAGCTTCAAGGGCATCCATCGCTTCATGGGGCATGTGGGCTATTATTAGCGATTCATTTTCATGTATGCTGATATTGCTAGACCCCTTTACGGACTCTTTATAGTTTTCGAGTGGACAAAAGAATACCATAGAGCTTACACTACACTCAAAAAAGCCTTGGCAAGTGCTCCAATCCTTAGATCTTGCAAAACTAGGATCTCATCTTCCATGTCCATATTGACGCCTTGGCATTTGCTATAGGGTGCGTGCTAGCCCACAACTCGACAAACACAAGATGGACTTTCCCATTAGTTTTGCCAGCATGCCAACTCAACAAAGCTGAGAGGAATTACACCACATCCGAGAGAGAAGGATTAGTTATGGTATACATGGTTAAGAAGTTCCACCATTATCTTTTGTGGACCATGTATACATGCTTCGTAGACCATCAAGCCCTCTTGTACACCTGGTTAATAAGCCTTGTATGACATGCATAATCACCAGGTGGCTGCTTACCTTGCTAGAGTTCAATTTCACTGTTACTCTAAGAAAAGGCTCTTAGCATGTTCTAGCAGGCCACATGTCAAGGATCCCCAATGGTGAACCACCAGTGGGAGTAGACGATGATTTACCAGATGCAGTCCTCTTCCAACTTTGCCTAATTCCTCGAATGGGGCAAAGAAGTGGCTTACTTTTTAGCCACTGGCTTACCAGTTGATCCTCTCCTCAACAAGGATTGCGCCAGGTGCTTAATCAAAAAAGCAACCCCACACCAACTGATCGTGGGTCAACTTTACAAGTAGGGCAAGGAAAAAAATCCTAAGACGTTATGTGCGGGAAGACAAATATGTCTTCCTTTATGTTAAATACCAGTTAATCCAAACTAATTTGATGATTAACTTTAGTTGATTTCTTATTTCAACATTAATGTTAATTAATATAGTTAAATAACATAATCTAATCTAATGAATTAACATAAATCAATTTAATTCATTAGTTTATTTTCTCTCTCCTCCTCTCTCAACCTAGTAAATTGGTTTATTTTTTTCTATTTACTCTCTCTCTCTCTCTCTCTCTCTCTCTCTCTCTCTCTCTCTCTCTCTAATTTCGTATGATTTTTAGATCTTCAAAGCTTACAATCGGACATAAGAAGCCAGTATTTTTTTAAAGTAGACATACTTGCTTGTGTTTTTTACAAAGGGGACATAGCACCTTGCATTTTCAATGGCTTGTAGTTTTTAGAGTTTTCAACATCTAACAATTTTCCTTTTACCAGGGTTGCATTTTTTTTTTTGCCTTTGCTTGTAGTTTTTGCTTCACCCATTTAGAGGTAGGGTCTAGGAGCCATTTTAGGGACAAGTGAACTTGGTGGAGGCGGCTACATTCGTTTGAGCAAGTGGTGAGTTAACATGCCTTCTCCTAAGGTCTTTTGTTAAAAGGCTTATCTAAGCTTTTTGTTAAAAGGCTTATTTTAACCTTTTATAAGCCTCAGCCTTATAAAAGGCTTGTCTAAGCCTCTAAACGGTCCTTAATTAACCTAAATATTGGTTCTAATAAAACTATAAATCAAGTTTGAAATTGGGCTTGCATATCAACAAAAATTAAGTTTAAGATCTTGGTCTTATCAAGCTCAAATTTAACATTGATTAAACTCTAAATTTACCACAATCAATGCTCACATTTTTGGTAAAAACTAACTATTAACCACCTCAAGGTCACACTCCAAATCCGAACTGATTACGTTTGACTAAATTATTGAATGTGGAGATACAAGATTAAGCAAATGATTAAAAAAGCAACACCATGTGGATGGAAAAAATTAGAATATAACATTATGTGGTTGGAAAAAACAAGCATAATTCTAGGCCTTTGTAATATGAAGCTTTTCAAACACACTTCTATATGTAACCCATATCAATTATTGTTTATAGAGGTCTCCTTGATAGTTGGTTGGAAACACACCTCTATGAACTAATATGTAACCCATATCAATTATTGTTTATAGAGGTTTCCTTGATACTAGGTGGTTGGAATATCAAGCATGCATTCTTTGTTTCACAAGGTTATATCAAGTTGAAACATAGGCTGGGAATGATTTGTAATCTCTGCTTTGAAGCTTCAAGATTCAAAAATCATTAAAAAAAAGTCGTTGATATTAACTCTTGTGCATTTTAACAAAGGGAAGCCTCATTTCTTTTAAGCTTCAATATCCCAAGAGATAGTTATTCTTGCTTTTTTTTATATAAAAGCATTGTGCATAATTTGTGTGATCTATAAGAGTGCATGATGTTGATGGACCTCATCAGGTTGGCAGTGTTCATAAAGACTTCAAAGCCTTTGTTTCTTTGTGTTACTTTAAAAAACATGGTTTTATCCAATCATGCAATTGTTTTCAGAATGTGATATAATGTAAATTGTCACAATCTTACTCATGAGATGATAGAAATATCAAGGCTTTAAATTAATGATCATATTGATTTGAGTAAACTAAGGTTATGAAAGACTTACAAAGTAAGAGAGAGAAAAAACCAAGTTATTGAATCTTCATGCATAAAGCCAGGAACAATTCTCTATAAATATTGGTTTGTCTTTTTATAGACTATTATTAAACGGAGGAAAGATACGGAGGAAAGGGAAGAAACATGAATACTCATTTTGGCTTGTATTATATCATATAAAGAGAGAGAGAGAGAGAGAGAGAGAGAGAGAGAGAGGTATTAGCGTCGGTAGAATGCAACACAAAGGTATATATGACCAACGGTTGGACTTGAACTCGGGTGGATCATGGCCTTCTTTATGGGCCCTCGCACTAGCCAATCCGCCCACTTGTGGGTGGAAGAAAGGTATAGCGAGAGAGAGAGAGAGAGAGAGAGAGAGAGAGAGAGAGAGAGAGAGAGAGATGGAGGATGGAAGTTAGTTTGTCCTGCAACTTTAACTAAGTGAGCATAACTTTTGCCCTCTTTTTGACACACTATGTATGATTCGAATATCGTAAGGTGCAGGCTGCTATTGGTGGATGCTTTGTGTGTAGGTGAAGGAGCCTTGTATTATGAGACTTGTCTTGTAGGGCAATACAAGGCAGGCATAGCTTGAATTTTGTGACAGGCTTGTTGGGCAAAGCCACGGAAAACTGATTATAACTGGCCCAATGCATGTTTGAAACCGCTCTACTTGTGTGCAGCGTCTGATTGATATCATGGCTTCTTCTCTCTTCACCAGAATCTTGATGTATGTGAGTTGTGGTGGCACGCGCTCTCTCTCTCTCTCTCTCTCTCACACACACACACAGACACTCTCTCTCTCTCTGACGCGCGTTCCTGTGGCTTCCGCAGACTAGCCCTGGGATACATCTACCCCGCCTTCAAGTGCTTCCAAACGATAGAAGTTGACGTGCCTCCTGACCCCGACCAACTGCAGCTTTGGTGTCAATACTGGTACCACCCCACCTTCCTTGTTTTCGTGTTTTATTTTTGCTAGTTATCTGTCTATTTATTTTATCCACCCTTAAATTTCCTTGAATTATTTAAATGAGCATTGGTCATCCAAACTTTAAAGCATCATAGGATTCCATCCCTCACCCACTCACTCTTTAGTTACCACCATATTTAAATCTCCACCCCAAAAAACAAAGAAGGAATTGCTTTACTTGCATGCTTCCAAGGCGAGGGTTCACCTACCTACAGATATGTAAGAATACCACGTCGGTTCCAAACACAAGGATTTTATTGGAAATGTAAAAACCTTGCATGATTGTACTTGCATGAGGGGTATCTTAACAAACATTTTCCGGTGGTGGGTGTTACACTCGAGTGGTTAGGGTGTTCAATTTCCTTAGGAAGAACCCTACTTTGATCCATGCTTGCTACACCCGATGGTGCTAGGTTCCAATTTTCAACAGAATTCTCTAGCTTGCTCTT
Source organism: Cibotium barometz (assembly GCF_041138505.1). Lineage (NCBI taxonomy): Eukaryota > Viridiplantae > Streptophyta > Polypodiopsida > Cyatheales > Cibotiaceae > Cibotium > Cibotium barometz. The sequence goes on along the minus strand of NC_141069.1, from coordinate 5,045,484 downwards.
TAATATCATAGAACCTAGAAGGGACTTTAAGATGTTCCCAGTTGGAACCTAAAAAGGAGTTCAACATGTTCCCATTTGAATTTGATTCGGTATTCAACCATTTTCAATGGTAGGTCCTCTTTACCTCATCCATTTCTAGGTATTGAATATTCGAACAAAAGATATTGAGACCACAAGTTAAACCCATGGATTTTGAGTATTCCAAAGGGTAGGTTGCAGTGTATACAATAAAAAAAAGGTCATGGCTCTCTTAGCTTATACATGAAGTTTCACAAAAGTCTTCTGCTCTGCTGGACGCAATATATTCATCTATATGAGGTTTAGGGATACACCAATAACATTTTGGAGTAGACTACATATAATTGGCTAGTTTTGATAACATTGACCTTACAAGATAAAAAAGCAAAGTATATCAACATCATTCAGGCTAATAAAATGCAACAAAAGGGGAAGAAACCTTACAAGAGAGAATTATATAGAAAAAGGTGGAGGTTCACCATATGCTTGTAGGCATTCCTTGTTATTCATTAAATGTAAATCACCTTGCAAGAGAGAATTATATGGAAAAAGGTGGAGGTTCACCATTTGCTTATTACAGGCATTCCTTGTTATGCATTAAATGTAAATCACAAAATCACATAGATGAAGAGGTATGCCCCATGATTGTTTGCTTTTTTCGAGAGGCGATGGGGTACCAAACTTGCAACTTAGCTTGTGTAGGGTGGAGAGTAGCGAGCAAACATCTTGGGAAAGAGCCCTATGATTGTTTATCTTTAATGGACCTTGTAATACACGAAACCAGTTATAGTTTCCATCCATGGACCAAGGTGTGACCACTCGAGCTAAAGCATGTTGGCACAAGGAAGGTGTGCTGAGTTGGCATGATGTGAAGATTAAAAAAAAAAGTATACTACCATCATTTAGGCTAACAAAATGCAATGAAAGGGGAAAAAACCTTGTAAGCGAGAATTCTGTGGAAAAAAGTCGAGACTCACTATATGCTTGCAAACATTCCTTGTTATTCATGAAATGTAAATCATGACACAAATAGATGAAGAGGTATTCCCTCGAGGGGTTCACTTAAAAATATATAAATCTACTAAGTGTAATTAGGAGGGGTTTTTTAAACCAAGATTTTGAGAAAAATTCACATAAATCTACTTACATAAGGGGGTTTTAAATAGCATTTTGGGAAAAAAACCCATAAGTTTATAAAGAAAAAGGGATCATTTTATTAAGTCAAAATTCATAGAAAAGGTTTTTTTTAATACCCTTTGAACACACGTTATATGTAGGTCTTCGAAAAAGTACACCATGAGGGTATTCCCCATGATTGTTTACTTTTTTTGAGATGATGAGGTGCCAAACTCATGACTTAGCTTGGGTAGGGTGGAGAGAAGTGGGCAAATGACTTGGGAAAGAGCCCTATGATTGTTTATATTTAATGGACCTTGTAATACAAAACCACTTATAGTTTCCATCCATGGACCAAGGTGTGACCACTCGAGCTAGAGTGCGTTGGGACAATGTGTTAAACCTTATGTGAAAGAATTGATATTAATTCATGTAACTTTGCAAAAACAATCACAAAGATATAGTGTCTAGAATTGTAGAGATGGTCATGAAGCCTATTATGTAAAATAAGAAAGCAAGACATCAATAGGTGAGATGCCCCAATGGATCAATGCCACCCAGTGGACAAATTATGGATCAATGGATCAGTGGATCACTAATAGTAGGTGAGCATGCCTCAATGGATCAATGCCACCTGATGGATCACCAATACGTAAGCAAGCCTCAATGGATTAGGATCACTGGATCACTAATAGGTGAGTCGATCAATGCCACCCAATGGATTATCAATATGACAACATGCCTCAATGGATCAATGCCACCCATTGCTCCTGCGAATCATAAGGTGACTTCATTACAAGGGTTGGTCATATTAGGTACAAGCACAAACAATTTTATCTCATAGTCCCCTCCGATATCTTAGAGTGTTAACAAGATAATTTAATAATAATAAATCTTTTTAGCAAAGGTATTGTAATTTTTGTAAATAGAATAATATCATTGTGATGCAGAGAATCTTCTCATGAAATTTATCCTTCAAGCTTTATTTTCTCCCAAATGGGTTCTTTATGCCGCGTAGTATCATGGCTAGTATAGGAAATTTGTGTGAATCAACATAGAGTGCTTGGTAAGGTCTGATTGATTTAGTGTGGTTTGTATGCCACGGTCACATTTTGAAATGTTTCTTCATTTCATGTAGCATGGACATGCACACACACATGTGTATGCATGCATACATATATAGAGAAGTCAAGTATTTTGAATTACATGGTTCTTTTTCACCTAACATTTCGACTCCCTAATCAAGGAATAGTTCTAATGAAAAAGGAGAAAAATCCATATGGTGGTGAAATTAAGAGTATAAACAAATGGAAGCTCTCAATAAGAGGAGAGAACTAAATGGTAGTGCCAAACAAATGAGAAGCCAAGTGATATATAGTGTAGACCATCCAAGAGCCCCCATTCCTCTACAAGCTACTTTCTATTGAAAACTTTAGATTGTTCAACCCGCAAAGATTATAGTTATATTCTTATCATAGTTGTAGATAAATAGTTGAAATATACTAATAAAGAAAATAATACTAGATTAACTTATTTATAGAAGAATAAGTGTATCAACGGTCATGATCTTAGTTATATATTTTACTCATTTTTTCACTTTTTTACTCTCATGAGTAAAGTTAAAGAGTCCTCACAAAGGTTTCATGACAGATGGAATGGATTAAAAGTAACGATAAGTATGAATTTCCATAAAATTTTATTTTTAATGCCAAAAATATATACAAGAGTATATAGGGATATTACCATCATGTAGATCTTGGGAGGAGGGGTTATAGATGTATTTAAATACCCCTAATTTTTATTTTTAACACTATTTTATAAGCATACATGTTTGGATTTGAAATCAAAAACCCATTTTTTAAATTTCACATATCTTAAAAATAAAAGACCCTTCTCTTAAATCACGTATCTTGAGTTTAAAAAAACCCTTTAATATTTGTTTGATCCCCTCTTGCATGTGTACATCATGTAAATCCCTAAGAAGCCCCATCTATACACTAGCATGCTATGTTTATATATATATATATATATATATATATATATATATATATATATATATATATATAATGTGATCTCCTTGGGATATAAAGTACAAAGATGCTTCATGGAAAAATGAATTATGCATGAGAAAAATAAATATGCTAAGATGAATTATGTGCTTGTATAGCTAAATGGCAAGCATGTGGACCCTTGGTACACATTACAGTAATCAAAGGCATGCTAGATACATTTGAAACACCATGTTTAAAGGGTGAAATAGAGCACTTTTATTTTAGAGCTCACTTGGTTTTATAATCATATAGAAATTAGGGAGAAGTTTTACGCTTAAATAAGAACTGAATGATCTCAACCAAGTAGTACAATTCCAAATACGTTGTATATTTTCTACTTAAATTATTATTTGCACAAGTAGAAAAAGCCTTTTTTTAAATGTTCGTGAAAAAAAATGAATTAATTTATGGCTATCAACATCTTTAATGGATCTTTGTGTTCAAATGGAGTAATGCTTTTGAACACAAAGATCCATTAAAGATGTTGATAGCCATAAATCAATTCATTTTTTTGGCAGTAATGTTATGCTTCTCTCCATGTCTCTTTCTTGCTACATCCGTGTGTATGTAACAGGATCTACCAAAAGGTGTCTAAGGCATACACACTCTACAGTCGCTATAAAAGCTTCCTTATATTCAGCTCACAGCTCAAAGTAGCCATCGTTGGCTGCTTCTTGCTAAGCCATGATATATATGAATAACCAAGATGAATGCAAAAGCCACTCATAGACACTCGCATAGTATCATACATTTGGGCCAATCGGAATCACCACCTTAGCATAGAATAGCCCAAGGGATGGACTCACTTGACAAAATGCCAATGATTACTTCTGGGACTATGCATAAAGTTGCTCAACTTGGAGACCCTAAAATCGGAATCACCCACCTTAGCATAGAATAGCCCAAGGGATGGACTCACTTGACAAAATGCCAATGATTACTTCTGGGACTATGCATAAAGTTGCTCAACTTGGAGACCCTAAAATAAATGTTTAGCGTCATATTACATATATAGGTGATGCACCCAATAGCCTATTAATAAAGTGATGCATTAAATTGTCCACCTAAATCCTAGAGACTGAGCCTAGCACATGTCTCTATTGGTGTAGTAACATGCTCAAAGTCTTCAAGACCAAACCATGTAAGCAGTCTGTACTTTGACTATAACATCACAATACCATCATTATATTACATAAATTGTATTCCCAAATAATAATGCATGATCCCAAATCTTTCATCTCAAATGACACATGTAATTTAGCCTGGAAGGAGGCTAAAATATTCTTCTCATTGGGGCATGTGAGCAGCATGTCATCAATGTATAAAACGATGACAAAACAAATCTTTAGTACTCTTAGTTGGACTGTTACAAAAACCATTTGTAAACAAGTATGCATTTATCTTCTCATACTATGCTCTTTAAGCCTCCTTAAGGCTATATAAAGCTTTTGTTAACATGCATACTTTAGACTCTTTTCCCTTCTCAATAAAACCATGAGGCTAAGGTACATAAAAATCCTCATGCAAAATCACCATTCAAGAAGGCAATCTTAATATCCAATTGATGTGCATTTCAACCATGATGAGTGCATTGCCAATGTAATAATACACGTGATTGTAACTCATAAAAGATGTGGGTGCAAAGTTCTCATCATAATCTATGCCCTACTCGTTGTGAGCGTAACCCTTTGTAACAAGCCTTGCCTTGTAGTGGCTAATATCAGCTCTATTGTACACTTAAGCTTATAAACCCACTTTGTACCAATGGCCTTTTTACCATAAGGTAAATTTGCCAAATACCAAGTATCTTTTTTGAGGAGTGGAGTCACACTCATCCTGCATGCCCTGCATCCAATGATGATTTTCTAGTGCTTCCTTAAAGGAAACAAGTTCCTCTTCATTTCATATATACTATCAATGAGAGCATGATCCACAAAACAAAGAGATACATGATGAGAACCTGCATGTGTCCTAATAGGTAAAAGAGTAGCTAATTTTCTATCTCGAAATGTTTACATGAGCTATTTTGGCATACTCTTGGATGTGTGTATGGTTACCCTTTCCTCATACTCTTGGATGCCTGTCTGGTTACCCTTTCCTGATACTCTTGGATGCCTGTATTAAGTAGACAACAAAAAAAAAGGCAAATGAGCCATAGAGGAATTCAAGAGTAATTGTTTGCAAGGCCTTGGTGGGAGGCCCTGGTGGGGCATCTGTTTAGCACATAAGTGGTGCACATAACTACCTCCAACCAAAAAACATAAGGAATATATTGGGCTTTTAAACATTCAATGTGCCATCTCCATGAGAGATATGTTCTTCCTCTTAGCCACACCATTTTGTTAAGGTGTGTAAGGCACTGTGCATTGATGTTTTATGCATGTTTCAACCAACCATATATGCATGAAACTCTTTTGACATATACTCTTGCTCCCTCGATATGTACGAAGGGTGCCACGTTTAAATGCAAACACTAGACACATTTTTAACCATTGAAACAAGGCTTCTAAAACCTATGACTACTCCTATAATGGATACACTAGGTGTGCCTAGAGTAGTCATCAATAAAAGCCACAAAGTAGAGATATCCCTCCCCCCCAAAATTGATGGTGTCCTCATAGGACCACATACATCACTATGTATAAGCTATAATTTTTGGACAAACCTTATTGATCCGTCTTTTTGGACCTTGCCTAAAATGATCCTATATGTTTGACAAGGCCCTTAACCTTTAGCAACTCTAACACCGTCTCTTTCCTTTTCGAGCACAACAAACTACCAAAATTCAAATTATCAAAGTGAGCATACCATAGCTTCATGTCACTCCTAGCACGTGTGGCATTGATTGAAGAAGCAGTATGTGCCAATCTCTCATACATGTCAAACCTATAAATCCCATGGCTTAGAGAATCGGATACCATAGTGATGTCTCCACCATCACTCCAGTCATACACCTATACACTTACCCTAGTAATGGCAGAGATTGAAAAGAAAAATATTTTTAATGCTTGGAACAAATAAGAATTTTGAGAGAGTGATTATCCCACCATTTGCATTAGTGAGTTTAACCTAGGACAGCCTTACTAACTCCTTACACTAGATATGAGGAGTTGTTTGCATATGAGCACAATCTTACTAGCTCCTTACAATGGATATGAGGAGTTGTTTGCACATGTTGCTATGCCTACTTGAGGACCAGACTCAAGGGAGGAAAATAAATCATGCTCAGTAGTAATGTACTTGCCAGCATAACTACCAAAATACCAAACATGCTAATCTATCACAAATATACATACATCATGGACGGAAGGGTCATAAGTGCAGTGTGTACAATGAATGCCCACCAATCATCCTATGCATAGTCCACTGACTCCTTTTCAGCACTTGTTTGATGATACATAAGCCACATTCATACCTAGCTCTGTCTTCTTCTCCTTCTCTATGTTTATCGATATAATGGCTTGGCTTCCATAAATAGTTAAATTTTCCTTTCTTCTTAGGCTTATCAGCCCCCTTCTCAATATCCTTGCTCCCAAGCCTAGTTGGCAGTTTTACATGAGCGAATATGAGGAATAATACTCATTTTCATGAAAAGTGCCACCAATGCATGTGCCTGCGCATCCCTACCATCCCACCTTGCATGTTCCATTGGGGAGGCGGATTCCATAGTTATATTTGAACGAGTATTACCATTCAAAGTACTTACACTAGAGGGCATGCCTCAATGCCAATAACAACATTATAAATCCCTTTGGTAAAACTAATACATGATGCATTATATAGGACCACAACGGGTAGTTGGTCTTGTCAAGCTTATCCTCAGTGGAAAGCATCCCAATATATATCAATGCCTACCATTTCAACCTAATAATGAATCTTTGACACAAAATGCAAATATCCTAATAACCAGTAAGTATTGTCAATGCCCACTAAATCATGCAATTGAGATGGCTCTGCCAATAGATTGTAGAGTGTAGAAATGCTGCTAGTAAGGATGAAAAAGAGATCTATTGAACCGAGATTGCTACTACTAGTAGATCACTGATGACCAAGAGACCTATAAAGTGTATGAAAAATGGCAGTGTAGAGTAGTGTAGAAATGTTATTACAGGGATGAAAAAGCCAATGACAATGATGACGATGCTGGAAAAGCTATTAATGATAAACAAAATACACTTAAAGTAGATTGAGACATAGTGAAGTACAAGTGAAGTGACATGATAAGGTCACTTACACAAAATGCTGGAAAAGCTATTAATGATAAACAAAATACACTTAAAGTAGATTGAGACATAGCGAAGTACAAGTGAAGTGACATGATAAGGTCACTTACACAATCCATAATAGAGTATACACACTCATAAGAGTGTACATATACTTGGGAGGATGGTGAAGTATAAGTGAAGTGACATGATAAGGTCACTTACACAATCCATAATAGAGTATACACACTCATAAGAGTGTACATATACTTGGGAGGATGGTGAAGTATAAGTGAAGTGATATAATTAGAGTGTACACATGCTTGGGGGATAGTGAAGTATAAACGAGGTGATATAATTAGATCACTTACACACACTCATAAGATGATCAGGGGAAAACCTCCTACGGAGAGTTTTGAGATCTCAAAAGGTCCCTCTAAGAAATGCCACATTTAAAAAAATGTTGAATCCATATATATTGAGTCCAAATTCCATACCATCTTTAAAAATGTTAGGTCCATATATATTGAGTTTAAATGTTTCACACATGGCAGATTTAGCATTTTCTCTTTAAGAACTTTAATATATCCCACATGAGAGAGTTTTGGCTTAGGAAATTTTAGAAATTTTAGACTTTTTACACAAGATAAGCATACATAGTCTTTTCTCCAAAATTTTATGGCATGTTTTTTCTCCAAATTTTAAATTCAAATTTTCATGGCATGTCTATAACAATGGCCTATCTCTCATTGATCCATTTCCACTTTTCCTAAAAGTCCCTTTAAAGACCATAAAGTTCCCTGAATGAAGTTCACTTCAATGTAGCTATAAAGAGGCAATAAATGAGACATTTGTAACCACATGTAGTGAAGTGAATGAGGTTACATTCAAGGATAAAGAAAGAGAACAAGGTTAGGGAAATTGAGAATGAGGATACTAGAAAAAAGGACAAGAAATAAGTCAAAAAGAGAGAATGAAAATGGATGAAATAAATATTTAAAAATAAAAAACTATTTTGATATCTTAAACATAATTAAAGTTAAATATTTGTGTTTATATTGAAGTCATTGTAGATGTACTCATGTTTTGGAAAAAATACTTTAGTAGTAAAATTATCTTATCACTTGTATTGAAAAAATAATATAAATGATTGAATAAAAATGGTTAAAGAGAGAATAATTGTACTTGCTTGACTAGGTTTATCATAAAGGCATATTGAAACATTACTAAGAAGTTGAATAATGCTAGTTTCTTAGGCATTAGTCTAAGAAACTAGCAAGTTTAATAATGCTAGTTTCTTAGGCATTAGTCTAAGAAACTAGCAAGTTTAATAATGTTAGTTTCTTAGACATAATTTTGGAGGATAAACTTTTTCTCTATTCTATGACTATGTTTTATAATTCATAATCAAAAGTTTCTTAGACATTAGTCTAGAGGATAATTTTTTTTTCTTCTATGACTATGTTTTGTGACTCGTAATCACAAGTAAAAATCCAAATGAAGTGTTTTATGTAATTTGGTTTATTGTTCCTTTTCAAGTTTTAAAATGTTTTGTATATCAAAATAGTATTAGAGAAGTGGAACCATGTAAATTTCTTAGGAGAAATTTTGAGGAAAAAGCTTCTCTTTTTTCTTGTAGAAATGTTTAGCAATTCTTTGTTAAATACTAATGTTCAAATGAAAATATTTTACAAATTCTCTTTTCTCTTTGTGGAAATGTTGAATAATTATTTAGTAAGACTTAATGCTCAAATGTAAATATTTTACAAATATAGTGAACTTGAACCATGGAAAATATTTTCAAGGCTTACGTGTCTCACCTAGGTCTACAAAGTTCTACCATTCAACTATTCTCATGAATCTTACAAAGCTTTACAAAGCTCTACCATTAAACTATTCTGATGAATCTGACATAATAAATTGCATCACATGAACAACAATTTGATGCTAGTGTTTGCGTTTAACATTGTCTAAGTTTTGCTTTTAAAGTAGTTTAATTTTCTAACAATTGTTTTTTTAACTTTTGTTCCATGCCAAAGGATTATCATTGCAATCATTACTGTATTGGAGAGAATAGCAGATACATTAATATCATGGTAAATATACAATTTTCTTAAACTTTCCCTCATGTATTTGATTTACAAGAATCAAAGTATGCATCATTTAGCCACTTTAAAATTTTAAATATATACATAATTATCCTTGTTTTAATCTTTTGGTTTATATAGGATGCCTTTATATGGGGAAGTGAAGCTTGCATTCATAGTCTATTTATGGCATCCGAAGACTAAGGTAAGCCATTTGCCTTTGTGTAAACAAGGTATTGAGTAGCATGTTTTTATTTCTACTTACCTTGTTAAAATTCTCTTTATTCTTAATAATCCTATTGAGTAGTATGTTTTCATATCTACTTATCTTGTTAAAATCATCTTTATTATTAATAATCCTAAGGTAATTTTAAAGATCAGATCAATAGGTGGAGAAACTCTATGCCATAGTTGTTTGTTAACTTAACAAATATAACTTGAACATAATTAAGGTTAATGCATTGCGAGCATTTCTCTTAACTATTGGCATATCATGAAAAGGAATTATGAAAGAAAGTAGAACACCTATATACACTCATTAACCGGAGTTTGCACGGTTACACTCAATAGAGGAGGGCATACTCTTCTTTTCAAGTGAGAGAAGCCATAATAGCGAAGATTAGGGAGAAAATTGTAATTGTGATTAGCATATTCATCATTAGTTGATTATTATTCCCCTTTTTCACTTATATACATGACTGCCCTTTCACACTACACTTAAAAGTGTCCACGAGCATGGCCAACCTATCCCCTAGCCCTTGACTCCTTTTACATATAATTTATTCTTGGCTTTGGGCCCAAATAGACATGAGACTCTTTTATTTTGTTACAAACCATCCGTATCCATAAGGTTTCATCCTCGAAACATATGTATGAACTCACATGAATGGAGAATATCATCAAAGACTCATGTCAAACTCATACCCAAGATCATTTCTGGCATTTTCTTAACCATCCACCGGAACCCACCATTGGCAAGGTACCCAAGCTCATACCCAAGATCATTTCTGGCATCTACTCAACCATCCAGAACCCGCCTTTGGCAAGGTATCCTCCTGGGTCATAAAGAAAAGATAACCCCAATGAAACCATGCCAATCTTGATCATGCGAGACGCTAAATGAAACTCCACAAATAATGCCTCCTCCCACATATATAGGCCTCACTCTTCTCACATGTACCATGAGGGTCAAAAGGAATAACATCATCATTAGATGTATATGGATCATCAATAAAGAACCATTATGGTCATCCAAGGTGTCATCCTCACAAGCATATGCATTATACCTATAGATTCCAACATATGGGTCATATCCATTGGCATCATCAATGTATATACCATCAAATGAATCATAAGTATATGTATCATCAATATCATCCATATCTTGATCTTGATAGTCTTTAACACTTGTATCTTCGTGTTCACTATCCTCAATTGTCAACCATCTATCTCTAATCTCACCAAAGGAGACAACCACATGCTCAAAGGCCTTGTCATCGACATCCACTCCACAAGATTGATTTTCATCTCACTACCAGAATCTTCATGGTTGTCCTTCTCATTGAGATAATACTCTTCATATGCATCACGACCAATGTCATCCTTCTCAATAAGAGAACCATGCATTTTCTCCTCTTCATATTCATCACTATCAATGCCATCCTTGTCAATAAGGGCCACTCTTGTGTCTCATCATCGCACGAGCCCAAATCTATCCTCAAACCTATTTACATCTCCCATTGTGTAGTACAAAGGAACCTCTTTGTAATCCACATCAACACTTTCATCGCTTGAAGTCTCCCCACAAGAATAGTTGCTTCTTATGGAAGCTATGGACTAAAATGAACTCCTAGTGGCCATTCATTTGTCAATGAGGCTTTCATTTGGCCATCAATTCGACTCTCTTGTTGCTTACTCAAAAAGTCACCATACACAATACCAAAACGAAATACACTTTTAATAGATGTGTGCGAAGTATCATCATGATGTCCATCATGTACAACATGGTCCACATCCCCATAATCAAATAATGGGCAATCATATGGGTTCCAAAAAATGGCTCGTATAATGCATTCTTACAAACTTTCCAATTGCCATCCAATTTAATATCAACTTGTGCCTCTCCTCAATGATCTCGTCCTTAAGATCAAGCTTCCTTTGTGGCATATCATATCATGAGAGCTGAAAATACATCAATAGAAGCACTTACAATGGATGTCCAAGAATTCCCATCTTCAGCTTCCATTTCTCCCTTTGACCACAGATGCATAGGATATGTGTGTTGTGCTTAAGCTTGACCTCAATGGTACCAAAGTAGAGGCTTTTGCCAACCATTGAAACATTGGGCTATGCTTCGCTTCCACATTGGTCAAATGTAACCCTTGTTTGGTGCTCTTTCCCCTCTTGGGCTTTTCTAGAAAGTACCGGCCATAAAAGTATATCCGAATCTTCTTGCACAAGGATACCGGTTTGCTTAAACACATAAAAACCACACACTTCCTTCCTTCCTTGCATTTCTTTCTTCGAGAGAACTTGCGAGAGAGTGGATGATGATCTCAATTGACTGTCGAAGGAAGGAGTTATGGCGGTCTCGATGGAGTAAATTAGTATAGGAAACTATAATCCTCCTCATCATTAAGAGGCATTTTCTGTGCATGTGGACGACACCACCACAAGAACACCTGCAGCTCGGGAAGTTCGAGCTCTCTGCAATGCTGCTGCGAGGAAATCTGTGTTGAGGTGTTTGTTGTGTTGCGCTTTTGGTCAAAGCTCCCACAAGATTTTCTCCACACGGTTCTTAGACGGAAATAGAAAGAAGGCTCATCCAAAATAGAAAGACGGCTCATACAAAATAGAAGAAAAACCAGCGTCCAATTTGCATAGATAGCAGAAACGTCCGCCGCCCGTGCTGTTGCCGCCATCTCATACGATTTGTGTTTTCACACAACTAGGACTGCTTTAGCAACATAATAGCATGATTAAGGCTTAATTAGCAAGATTTAAACAAAATTGACTTAATTTGATGGAAACGCTCATGGAGTAAGCTAGGATAAGCATCAATCAAGCAAGATACGGATGATTTATAGCTTGAATTAGTGAGAATAGGACTCGATTAGTGAGAATAGGACTGGATGAACAAATTTATATGTGGATGATTTATAGCGCCTGAAATAGTGAGAATAGGACTAGACTAACAGATTTACGATAAGATTAGAGAAAATGAAGCATAAATCTCAGGGGTGCACTACTAAGAAACCCTATGTATCACGTGCATTCTAGGGGTATTTAAAAAACCCCTTATCTATGAATTTTTGTTGAATAAAAAATGAACCTTTTTTATGGACTTATAAGTTTTTTTTTCCAAAATTGATTAAAAAAACCCCTTTTGTAAATGTATTGTTGTAAATTTACCTTCAAATTTTGAATTAAAAATCCCCTCATTTGACCTCACGTGGTATGCTTACATAATTTTAGGCGAACCCCCTGAGGCATAAATCAAGCAAAATCAATGAGATTAGGCTATAAAAGCTAAGATTGATGGTTTCCAACAAGTTCTTACAAACATTTTGCTAAGAAATCACTAAAACAGCCCTAAGAAACGGCTAATCAAGATCAAGAAAACCCTAAGAAAGACCAAGAATTTCTTAATCAAGATCAAGAAAACCCTAAGAAAGACCAAGAATTTCTTAAACAAGATAAAGAAACCCTAAGCAATTCAAGAACTCCAAATCTTTCCAAGATCAAAGACAAGAGCTTTGATAACAGTGAAAGAAAGTAGAACACTCATGAACACTCATGAACATTCATTAACCGGAGATACATAGTTGCACTCAATGGAGGAGGGAACACTCTTCTCAAGTGGGAGAAGCCACCATAGCCAAGATCAGGGAGAAAATTATAATTATGATTAGCATATTAGTTGATCATTATTTCCCCTTTTACTAAAAATTAAGAAAATACATAAGAGACTTCCTTTTTTAAGATTCATGTGATACATATATACATATATATATATATATATATATATATATATATATATATATATATATATCAGACACGCATACACATGGATGTTAATTAATGAGAACACATCAAGAATTCTTTTCTTATTAGTAAAAGAACCTTGTGAGACCCTATAGATTATTAGGTGTTACAAACAAAGAAAAAGTGACATTAGTTTAACAAAACCATTTAAAATTCAAACAAGTTACAAGCATTAATTTATACTTTTTAGATGAATGCCAAGTACTAATATTGTCTAGCTTAAACTTTTAGTTGTACACCATTTTCATTGTCTAACTTGAGCTTCTCCAAATGAAGACCAAGTTTTACTAGGTGGTATGAGCTTCTATTTCCCATACTTGAGACTTTACTAAGTTGTTGTATGGCTAAACATTATACTTACAAAGTATCATTACTACACTCATACTTTATAATTGCTTAAAAGTTTAATTAGTTTACCCAAGGCTTTATGTTTCAATTGATCTCATGATGAAGGACAAGAGAGATACTCAAAATTTTCTATGGTTTATTTATGGTTCTTTCTTATGGAGTAATGCATTGCAAGAGAGGTTAGCACTCAATGGGAATGGAGTGCATACATCCTAGCATTCATTGCATGGAATGCACACATGAGTAGTCATACCACCATGAAAGCTTGAGCTATTATCTTTAAGAGAGATTGTATATTCCAAAAGTTAGTTAACGAACATGTCCATGGGCTTATATACTTAGTTCATTATTACTACACTTATTACTATCCCTTTTACACTTGTCCATGGCCTTTGGCATTAATAACTTTGTTACAAACCAACCCTTCGCATTGGTTTCATCCTCCAAACCATAAAAATTCAGCTCACGAGATGGAATGTACCTCCAATGACCATGTAGGTCATATGTAACATATAATGGCCTTGATGTATATCGCTCCAAATCTATCCATAATGCCTTCCAATGACCATGTAGGTCATATGTAACATATAATGGCCTTGATGTATATCGCTCCAAATCTATCCATAATGCCTTCCATACACCAAGAGTTGCATAATATGCTCTCAAGTCATTCTCACAATCATTCCCAATCTCAATGTATAGACCCTACGCCAAAGATTCTTTGCATGTAAACTCAAATCTTCCACTTTTTATAGGACCCCAAAATTGTAATGACAATAAATTCCAGCAATCAAGTAGCTTCCATTTAGCAACCATATCTCCGATGATATGTGTCCAAGAGTCCTTTAATCCTTTCCAACATAAAATTAGGTTTCCAAGGGACTTTGCATTGATCACATAGTCTCTAAGGTCAATTGGAAATTGGACTTCATCATCATAAAAAATGTAACCTCTGAGATCAAATGGATGCCCCTTATGTGTACAATGCTCCCATAAACTAAGTGCATAACCACTTGGATCAATTACATTTCTGAGCAGATTCATGCCTAGATCCTCTATCACAATGCCACTCGGGTTGAAGGGAAAACTCAAGAGCCCATCCTTGCAACCATAACAATGACCTCATCAACATCCACAATGTCATAAGCATCCATATTATCCACATAAATGTAATGCTCAACATCAATATCACTATGATAATGATCCCCAAATACATAAGCATCATCCCAATGCTTCATGACCACTATATACATGCACACCATCAAATGATTCATGATCACCATGTACGTAAGCATCATCAATGTATATACCATCAACATAAGGATCATAAGCATATGAACCCTCAACAACATCCACATCTTGATCTTGATAGTCTTCAACATTTTTCAATCTCACTAACCTCGTATGCATCTTAACTTTCATCACTACCAAGACCTTCATAGTAGCTACCCTCTTCACTGAAATAGCCCCCTTCATATGCCTCACTATCAATGCCGGTCTCCTCAACAAGATAACCATGCATTTGCTCTTCTTGTAACTCATCATTACACACATGCACAAACCTATCCACAAATGCATCTATAGCCCCCATTGTGTAGAAAGAGATCTCCTTATAATTCACATAATCTCTTCCATCCCTTGAAGTCTCCCCACAAGAAGAGTTGTCTCTTATAGAAGCCCTGAACTGAAATAAACTCCTAGTGGCATATCCACCATTAGGTGATGAAACTTCCATATCAAATGAAATTTTCTCATCACATAAACAAGGACCTCCTCATATGTAACCTCCATCCCAATGGGTTCATACAATGCATTGTCATGGATTGTCCACTTCTCATCCAAGTAAGGATCATACAACATAGTGTCATAAACTGTTACTTCATCAACATGGTCTTCAACACATGTGTCCTCATCATCCACATCAATGCATGAATTCTAGCTTCCAATACTATCATCAACACAAAACACAAGAATGATCCACGAGTATAGAGGTGTAATTAGAACTCAAGATGAAATCCAAATCTTGTATGGCTTCTTCTCATCTTGTTGTCCATAAATTACAGCAAGCGTCTTGTCTACTTCAACTCCCATAATGAGCTCATAAAGTCCCATATAATCATAGTCCATGCATTGACCAAATGCAAGAGGTAATGGATATCCCCTTTAGCCCTTTATGAAGCCACCATCATCCAAAATTGAATGCATAATAGCCCTTCCATCCCCACTCAAATCAAGAGGTAAACCAAGAGAAGACACATATAATTCATTTTGCTTCTCCCTATCTTGATTCCACTTGTAGTGTTCTCAAGAGAGTGACTCCCAATACAAGGTATGGATATAACTGAACTCTCTCTAGATTGCCCAATAAAAGATAAAGTAGGCTTGTGGAAAAGTCCTACCAACACCAAGATCTCATCTAGGACAATGTCACCATCACTCTCCATAATACATTGAACCACTTGCATGAAACCTTTTTTTGGTTTTCTCACAAATTTATCTATTTATTCTTTCTCCTTGAAGTTTGGCACAAAGAAATAAAGATACCAGTACTCCTCGGCATACTAGACAAAGACTCTTTATGTAGAAGTGTCATGCATCTTGCTCTAAAGCTCATTTGTTCATAGTATATTGTCACAAAGCTTTGCACAACTTCATAGGCTAAACTCTCTCAGCATCACACATGCTTGTACTTTTCTTGCAACCACCAAGATCTAGCTTTGCCCATGAAATATGAGGTCACTATCTCCACCTTGCCATTGTCTCCACAAGGAAATACATAGAAGTAGGCCTCCCAATTGTGAAGCCATGTCTTAAGTTGTACACAAGTGACTCCTTTACCACTAAATAGAAACAAAGCTTAAAAGAATGGTTCACCATGCTTGAACCATAGATTTCCTACTTGAGTAGACACCATGTACTCAATGAATTCACCCCTCTTTTTTACAGGCTTTGGCAATTTGGAGCACACCATTTCATACATCTTGTCATATCTTTTCCTTTCATTGTCCTTGGTACTTATTGTTACAATCTCTTGCCTTTTCACAAAAATACCATTCTCATCATATTCTTCATTGGAAGTGCTTTGTCCTTTGAACTTGGTGAAACCCACTTTGTCCTTTACCCCTTCGAATTCATCCCCATCTTCATTAGTGTTATCAAAATTTATCCTTGTGGAAGATCTTATATTATTCCAAGTGCCATCGATGCGTGTGAAATCAAAGGCCAAATGTTTCCCTTTGTCTTGATTTTGGAATGAAGAAAACATTTGATGATGATCTCCTCCCATATACCTTGATGATGGTGGATGGTT
This sequence comes from Cibotium barometz, assembly GCF_041138505.1. Taxonomy (NCBI): domain Eukaryota; kingdom Viridiplantae; phylum Streptophyta; class Polypodiopsida; order Cyatheales; family Cibotiaceae; genus Cibotium; species Cibotium barometz. The sequence continues at coordinate 5,028,308 of NC_141069.1, read as the reverse complement.
CTCCTTGTTAGCATGGCCACCATCATTAGCTTTGCCAATGGAAATGCCCATAGGCCGCCTTGCTTGAGATGCCATTTCTTCATACATCTAGAAGAAGAAGCCAATCCTTGTGTGCCATGCATTGGTGGGTCTTCACCCACGAGTTATACCCGCCGTAAAGAATTTGTCACCATGATGCATGCCTTCACTTTTAAGTTCACTCCTAAGAGAAGACATCTCACTCATCATCCTTCAATCAACATCTCTTTTTCATGTTGAAGCTATCCATCATGCTCTCCATTATAGAACACATCATCATTATCATTGATTGCATCTCTATACTCATTGGAGGGTTTGTGTTAGGCATCTTCCCATGGTCTGCATTCTCCTCTCTAGCATGAATTTTATCCATAACATTGTGGCCCCACCAACACCCAATTGCACTTGGACAACATTCTCATCATCCATTGCATCCACATTATCATGCTCAACATTGGCATCTTGCAACACCTCTGAAAACTTCTTTGGTATTTCCCCCCCAACATGGTCAAAAACCTATTCCAACTAGGAAAACCCTCAAATGATATCCAATTTTATATCTGTTTGCTCTATAGTACAAAGCTTGTGATGTCTACTATCTAAATATGTGGTCCGCTTCACTTCAGTCCAAGGGCAAATATCCTCTATTTTTACTTTTATGATTTACAAAAGTTAAAAATAGAAAAATGACCATAAATCCCCAACAAGTGATCCAAAATCACTTTCAATTCAATTCCCATGGTTTTTGACTGAATCCAACATGTAAGAGGCATCCAAAGTATACAATTATCAAACAATGGCCAACTCTCAATGCCCAACCATCTCATGTATACATGTTGCCACCATATATAACCACATGAAGTGCATCTCAATGCCCAATCAGTTTACAATGCCAATGATTTGTTCGCTAGTGCTTAAGCATAGGAACATGACCAAATCCATACATCCTACACATGTCCCATCATTGCCATTGATTGATAAGTGCCCAATCAAAGAAGAAGTCGATGTCATGTAGCTACTTTCACTGTCTCCTCTCCAACTCACCTAATCCTCCTCCTTACCACTTTTTTTCCAAGACACTCATGGTGGCAAGGAGGCTTCATGAAAAACTCCCCCATGGCTCCCTCTTACTCCTTTGGCCATGGGTACTCCTCTTCCATAAACTAGATTCTAGTTTGAAAAGAGAATATAGTAAATTTTGCTTCAAGTGGATAGGGTTAAACCAATTACTTCAAATGCATGAACTCATGCTTGCATTATCCCATGGTAAATAACTCCTTGCTTCATAGGCATCCATAAATCAAAGCATACCAAATTGCTATGCCCCCACCATGGCATCACATGAGCATAATCATTGTCTTTGGCAATCCCTCTTTATCCCCAAATTAACTTATTCCATATGCAATGCTAAGCTTGATGAAGGAGCCTCATGGAATGGTTTGGAAGAATGATTAGAGTCATGGCAAGGTAGATTAGGAAAGAGGGAATAAAAGCAAACCCTAATTTATGATGATTTTTTCTTAAACCCTGTTTCTACCAAGAAACCCTAATTATGTTGATCAAATCTACCCATAGTGATATGAATGGGAAGAGGAAGACAAGGAGAAGAGGATTATGGCTTCAATTTATGGAAAAGTTTGTTGGAAGCCCTAATTTTTGAAAAGAAGCCATAAACCCTAATTTATCAACAAGACTCAAGCATTGAGGGCATATTTGGGACGAGGAAAGCATGGAGAAGAAGAGTATGTGGCTAATTTTCTCAATTTATGATAAAAACCCGAATTCATGAGTACTTTCCAAGAAACCCTAGAATCATCCCCGTGTGCATCATTAAGGCAACCAATGTGAAGCTTACATGTAGTATTGAAGTCCCATAGCTTTGTGGTAGCCAATATATACTTCTATGCCTCCATGGATCTTCATAAATTCACGTGCAGCCCACGATAGCCTTATGGGCAAAAATTGGCGACCATCTCATGCTTGCTCATTAGGTGTTCTTTGTATAGCTCTTCAAGTCCCCAAGCCTTGCCCTAAGTATTGGCAAGCTATAGAAGTAACAATGGAGAGCTATGGCTATGGAAATCTCAAGCAAGATGGGGGAAAGAAGCAAAATGTGAAATGTAGAAATTTCCCCAAATTTTGGTCCAAACCCTCCAAAAATTGATCCCCCGCCCAAACTCTTCAGAAATCTTTTGCAACTTAAGGACTTTAGTGTAAATTCTTCAAAAATCTTTTGCAACTTAAGAACTTGTTATTCTTTGAGTTGTGTCAAGGCATCGAGTGCACACCCCTTCCACAAAGTGTTGAGAGTTCACTAAAAGTTAGTTTACCTTACCCACAAATATTGATTTGATTTGAGAAAAAAATAAAGTTAATAGATTTATTTTTTATAGTAAGTATGCAAACCTCATGTTAATAGATTTATTTTCTATAGTAAGCATGCACACCTCATGTTAATAGATTTATTTTCTATAGTAAGTACGCACACCTCATGTTAATAGATTTATTTTTTATAGTAAGCATGCACACCTCATGTTAATAGATTTATTTTTTATAGTAAGCATGCACACCTCATGTTAATAGATTTATTTTTTATCGTAAGTATGCACATCTCATGTTATTTGCAAAGATGTTGTTTAGTTAAGTGTATTCCATGAGATAATGTATAATCCAAGTTTTTAAACATAACTTATGTTATACATAATCAATTTCTTGTTATCATATGCATGGTTTATTATTTTTTCCATGTCTTGTTGTTAAATTGAGTATGCACATTTCATGTTGATAAAATTGAAATTACATAGACTAACATAAAATATAGTCTAGATTTAAAAAAAAGGTTGTGAATATGACCATTAAAAAAAATATTATAGACTTGTGATGAGAAGCATCACAAACTAAACATAAATATTTCATAGTTATTTATAGATAGATTGACTTTTGTTTTTTATTTTTATTCTTTGTTTCAGGGAACCATTCATGTATATACAACTTACTTAAAACCAACCATGTCTAAGCATATGTTGGAGATTGATGAAAAATTAACACTTATGCGAAGATGGGCATTGGAGATAATAAGTGTACATTGGAAGAACATTTGCCTCTTTGCTCATGTAAAGTTTTCTGAACTTTTTCAGTACATTTCCTTGCAACCACACCATGCAAGATTTGAGGTTAGTTTTGCAATTCAATTTTATCATATTGTTTTTCTCAAGAACCTCTTGCAATTATCATCTTGTTAAGTAGCATACAACATAAGACAATTTTGGTACCACCACAAATGTAGTATTATGTAGATGCACATCATGTATGTAGATTCTAAAGAAGGAAAGAAGGTATAGTTAAATTTAGCCCATACCACCCAATCTTCTAAGAAAGGGCCATCAAATTTGATTTACAAATTGTGCTTTTAGGCTCAATATGTGTTCATGTTATTAGAAAACATGGAGGAGTACACAACTTACAAATTTAATGACTTAAAAAGAGAGGTAACCATGCATTTCTTAATTACCCAACAAGATTAGAGTTCTCAAGTAGCGACATACACTAAATGGCACAAAACTATGGATAACAAAGGAGCTTTACAAAAGGGAGTAGAACTAGTTAAAGTCCAAGTAACTTGCAAAGAAGGAAAATGGTTGGTCTTTTATGATGGAACAACCCTATATATTTTCATAAGCCTTAACCTATCGAGTCTCCAAATGTAAATGAGGTTATCCATGATACTACGCCTTCACTAGCTGACTAGTGCATGCCTTTTTATTTTTTAAAAATTTGACACTGTTGTATAAATTCCAAAATGGGTGGATCCATAATGTTCAATAGCAGAGGCCATTGGTAGTAGGTTATTTGAAAGTATGTAACCACCCTTTTGGCTACATAAGGAGACTTTTAACCTCATATAAAATCTAGCCAATGGTACATCATTATTATAACAGTACTAAAGTACAAGAAGTGGACACCTGACATGTCCCAATAAATATGCCAATGAATGAACTTCCTTAGGAGAGACATTTATTCTTGGCCCGCATCTCAACATGATACAAGGGGAAACTACATGTTTTTTGAACTCATTTTCAATGGAATGCACATTATTTAATTCTTGATGGCACTCAAAATCATCTACCATCCATAATAGGTAGGAATAGCTCAAATAACACATTTATTCTTGTAAAAGAAGAGGGCTCACCAATTTTTAGACACTATCCTTATGACCATCAAATGTAAGGCCCCTTAAGTAATTAGCCCAATTTATATATAGTCTTCCTTACTCTTTCTAATGGGCTTCAATTCAGTTGGTTGATAATTGGATGCATTTGACATTAATGTTAGCATAGACATTACCCTATCACAAGATTTCAAGGCATACACCAGAAGCCCATGCTTTCTTTATCTAAATGTATGATTCACTTCTTAATATGATCCACATAAGTTTCATTGAACCCATAGTGATGAAAGAATCTCTTTCCCACCTCTTTGTTGTTACACTTCATTGTTTAGGTGTCAATGCAAAGGTCATGGGTTTAACTATTCCTACTATAGCTAGGATTAATGTGTTGTGGTCGGCAAGCTAACGGATTCACGATAAACAAAACCCTCTTAAAATAGAGTCTCCCAAGTTTATTTTAAAAAAACTCCTTATACCATCCTTTTGGTGCTTTTCTCACCCAAATTTTAAGTAAATTCTACCTTAATGGGCCCAAAACTCTCTCAAATCTTAAGTCCACCTTAATGGGCCCAAAACTCTCTCTCTCAAACTTAACTATGATGATGATTTCTTCTTGGGTTTTTATCTCTAGGGTTGGCTTATTCTTTAATGTTGCTAGACAAGATTTGATTGTATCATGTTATCCCTCGAGTGATGTTTTCTCTTACTACAATTAGATTCTCATGTAGGTATAATGTACAAGGAAATGGAGAGGGGGGCAGAGAGAGAGAGAGAGAGAGAGAGAGAGAGAGAGAGAGAGAGAGTCATAAAATTTAGCAAGGAGGTTAACCTATTGAAATTTCATGTTTGTTCTCTAAATATATATATTGTCAATGGAATAGGTAAAGTCGGACTAATAACATTGGAGTACATTTTGGTGGCGGGCCATCTTCTAATACAACTTCAAAATCTAATTGGGGATTGGATCTTATGGTGCAAAATCAAACATTGAATCTTTAACTTTAATGATTATATTATTACACATTGAAGAATTGTATTGTATCTTGAAAGTCTCTAGGTATAAAATTGAGCCTTTGTAATTACCCAGGTTATTGCATAATGTACTCTTCATGGAATAAGCCTGCTAATCATTCTCTTAAGTGCTTCTTAAGCATGTGTTTTTAATGATATAAGAATATATATTTCAAGCTTAAATGATAATAATAATATCTTGCCTTTTTCAACAAATTGATAATATTTCTCCAAGAGTGATAATTAGGGACATCTCTTGAAAGCCTCTAGGGATAAAATTGAGCCTTTGTAATTGCCCAAGTTACTGCATAATGTACTCTTCATGGAATAAGCCTTCTAATCATTCTCTTTAGTGCTACTTAAGCATGTATTTTTAATGATAGAAGAATATATATTTCAAGCTTAAATAATGATGATAATATCTTGTCTTTTTCAACAAATTGATAATACTTCTCCAAGAATGATGATTAAGGACATCTTTTGCAAAACCTGATTTGGAAGAGTTTAAGATTGTTTCTAAAGGAAGATTATTACATAAGATTAAAAAGGAATCTCTACAACATTATCACCATTGCTTCAGAGCGGCCAAAAAATCCCCAAAACGACTTTTGAATCACTTAAATCGAACACCTAGAGAGACAAAAACGACCAAAAGAAGGGGAGATGAGGCTTGTGCAATTTGGCGCGCATAGAGTCCTCCATTTAAAGGCCTCCCTTCAAATGGAGGCCTCTATGGGCGCCAAATTGCACAAGCCTCTTCTCCCCTTCTTTTGGTCGTTTCTGTCTCTCCAGATGTCGGATTTAAGTGATTCAAAAGTCGTTTTGAAACAACCAAAAGAAGGGGAGAAGAGGCTTGTGCAATTTGACGACCGCATAGAGGCCTCCATTTTGGAATGAGACCTCTATGCGCGTCAAATTGCACAAGCCTCTTCTCCCCTTCTTTTAGTCGTTTCTGCCTCTCCAAGTGTTCAATTTAAGTGATTCACCAAATTGCCAATAAGAGTAGACGGTTAGAAAAATAACATCAAAGTTTTAAAAAAGGTGCCATATGATGACATAAGTGCCTTTTGCAAACCCAAAAAGTTGAGACTTGTAGCTTGTGCACATATTTCAATACCTTGTTAGATCCATTTTTGTAAGTATAAATTTAATGAGGATATCTTTTTAAAAAAATTCTAGAGAGAGAAAATACGAGTTTGTGAATTTCTTACAAGACCCTAGAAATGACCTCCAAAATTTTCTAATGGCTTAAGAAATTTCGATTAAAGTAACCCTTCAAGAAAAGGCTTTAATGAGACAAGCCGATGGATCTTTCCCAAAGACTAATTCTCAAATACATAAGCTAATCTGATTAATTAACACATAACCCATAAGTTAATTAACTAAACATAAATAAAGTAATGTGCCATGATGATTTGCACATGGAGACAAAAAGAAAGATCTTGATGGCAATAACACAAGCCGTGCATTCAAGATTAAGAGAGATTAAAGTTAAGCATGAACATAATGAATGAGTTAAATATTTCCCCCCCCACACGCATATGTCCAATATGTGTGAATATTTGGAAATTTTATTATTATGAGTCCCATAGTCCTTAGGCATGTCGTGTACAATTTTGCATGAGGAAAGTGTATCATACATGAGACATGTCATTACATGCTAAATGAGTAGGTACACTTGTACCTCATGCTCACACTTTCCAATTTTGAAAAGGCACGAACTAGTATCAAATTAATACAAAAGACCTTAAGCTTAAATAATTACATCATTTACAAGGCTTTCACACTAACAATCCTAAGAGGTGTTTTCCATGCTACCTTTCCCCGAGCTATCGGCCGCATCCATTCCTTCACCTACATCAACCTTCAACACAAATGCCAGCATGATGCCCCCAATATTAGGCGTCCCCAAATATTGGTACAAATAGAGAAAAACAAAGCATGTCACATTTAATCCAAGTAGCCCTTAGAAAAGCTTTAATCAAGGAAATCTTATGAGAAAATCTTAAAGAAAAGGCTTTAATCTAAGCAATCCATAGAAAATCTTTAATCAAGGAAATCTGACGAGAAAATCTTTAAAGCAATCAAAGCTAATTAAAGCTTAATCCAAAAGTAAAGCCTCGAGGCAGTCTGTTGGCAAAGGCGGTAGTAGCCTATGTTCAAGGCCAATACACTTCACATCTTGGATCCCATGGTTGTTGGTGCAGCAGCTTCATCTTCTTTATCTTCACACACGACAAGGCAGGAGGGTGTAGAGGCTTCAAATAGGGCTGCTTGGATAGCATCGAGCTGAGATGGGGCTTCTAGAAAGCTCTGATTGGCTGCTCTGCAGGAGAAAACAAGGGTCTGTGTGGGATACAGGGGTGCAGGGATGTGGCCTGACTTGATATCAGTAAAGGGAACGCTTGAAAAGGTGTGTGAGTGCTGTTTGATGTGAGGCCTTGTGGGCTGCATGATGCAGCACATGCCTCATCGTCCAAATGGGTAAATGGGTAGCATAAGGAGGGCTATGGTATGAGGGCTCTGGATGGCTGCATCAGTGTGAGCAAGGTTCCTATCTTTGTCAAGGTCGATCCGTATAGCCTTTGGCATGGTCAGGGAGGGCTACATGTATAGTAGCATCATCGCTATCCCCCTGTGTGTGGGAGGGTGCAGAGTTAGGGCCAGGAACCAAAGACCTCAAAAAAAAAAAAAACAGAGATTACCTCCTCATCACATGGGGGATTGAAGAGATAATGGCCGTCCTGCTGCAGCAACTGGAGCAGAGAGTCATTAGAGAGAATTCGCAGTTCGACGCCATCTATGCGAGCTATGTGTGCTTTTAATGGTGTTGTTGAAGCACCATCGAAGTGAAGGGCTGTGTGAGCTAGGATCATTGAAGGAGTGGGACTCGTTGGAGTGAAAGCACTGTCGGCTGTGTGAGCTAGGATTGTCGTTGACTCATTAGAGTCATGCTTGGAAATTAGGGCTGAGGAAAAAAAAAAGATGATTGTGAATGGTGGAACAGGAATCAAAGGCAAGGCTCTTGATACCGTGTAAAGGCTCAAAGAGAACCAAAGTAAGGCGGGTTTCACAAGCATCTGGCGGACGCAGCAGCATGTCAGGTAAGGCGGGCGCACACTTTTTGGTTGCGTCCGCGGACATCCCCAAGTTTCATTTCACAAATGTCGCCCGCCTGCAAATATAACATACCAAAACGGGGCCACAAAAAGAATGCCCTATACTTGCATGCAGAGATGACGGGAGCAGGGTGTGACGGGACGAAGGCGGGAGAGGTCGTGATTGATGCCGCTGAGCACGCAGGCATGGGGATTGCGCTTGGGCAACCATCACTGCCGGTCACAAAGCAGAGAAATGCATCCGTGACTAGGCATGCCACCTACCGGACGCGAGGTTTGGGTGTGAATAGAAGAAGCAAGCCGTCTAGTACGTGGCATGCATGCACTGGACGAACTTTGAAACCTGCTTAAAAGAGGATAGCCTTGTTAGACGCTTAGAACCTGAGTAGCTACGTACAAGGCAGAGTGAAGGAGACAACACGATGACCAAGAAGTTTATATAACTACAAGATGAATTCATTTACAAGTGTGAGGCTCTATTAATATAGTGTGTAAGCTATTATAATTGTGTGGAAGTAAGTGTATGTACTACAAGATGAATTAATTTACAAGTATGAAGCTTCCTTAAACCCGACAATTCTACGCCCAAAGGCCATACTTTAACAATCTTCTTCTTTTTTTACATCTACTATTGTGTGGCTTGTGCTATAACTTGTTGGTTGTGGGTTGTTTGGCTCACTAAACGACTAAACTAGCTCAAGGTAGCTCACAGTGGCTCAAAGATGGCTCATAAAGGTGCTCGTAGATGTGGCTCGAGCTCACAGAGGGCTCACTGCATTACAAAGGGGCTCACGATGGGCTCACATGCAACTCAAGAGTGGCTCACAAGAAACTCACAGAAGGTGAGCTCCAAGGCAACTCTCTCTCTCTCTCTCTCTCTCTCTCTCTCTCTCTCTCTCCTTCTCGCTTCACACAAAGAAGGGTCTCTCGTACTCCCTTTCAGAGCTTGCCATTTAGATCTTGCATCCCATACTCCGATTGAGCTAGATCTCGTCATTGGATCTTGCATCCCCCATACTCCCATTGAGCTAGATCTTGCCATTCTTTACTCCCATATTTGAGCTCTCTCAGTGGGATCCCAAACTCCCATTGGCATAAGGTTCACCTTGCCATTGGAGATTCACCCTACCACCATTGTAGGTTCACCTTTCCATTAGGGATCTCTCTCTCTTCCCAAATGGAGGTTCACCTTCCCATTGTAGGGTTCGCCTTTCCATTGGAGATCTCTCTCTCTCTTCCCAATTGTAGGTTCACCTTGCCATTGGAGGTTCACCTTGCCAGTGTAGGTTCACCTTTCCATTGGAGATATCTCTCACTTCCCAATTGCCTCTTCCTCACTCTTTATATTCCCCATTGCCTTTCAATCCATCTCAAGCAAGGAAGAATCAAACCAAATTTTATCTCTATCTTTTTTTACAAACAAATTGCCTAAAATTTATGAATAAATTTGATAATCATCAAGGTATAAAAATCAATTTCATGAAATAGTCGAGTAAGAATTGAAATACCTTTGTTAAACCACCATTTTTTTGAATGTCATGACTCTAAATAGCTTACATGATTTACTACATATTCTCACTATTTGAAAATTCAAAAAAGCTACCAATGATATAGTAGGCAAAAAGTAACAAGTAATCATAGATCCTCTAATCATAATTGACCTTAAATATATCTAATACATGAACTTGTACTTCCCTTAAAAAACTTATTCTCCTTAAAAAATACCGTTAAAATGTTTTTTGCAATGCCCGCCTCTCAGCATGTATCTCACTTTGATGTATAATGCACATTTGTTAGGCCTCCATTATGAGTAGTAGCCATGGTGCGTATGTCTTAAGCGGGAACCCCGGCTTAGATGCCGATGAGATCATATATGTGGCCATTGATGACGGTTAGGAGAAGGTCAAGGGATGGGGTCAGGCGATGTTACGAGGAATATTCCCTAGAATATTTCCTCATATACTGAGTCTATCATTAGTGGGCGGTGATCAGTGGGCCGTGTTCTTGATACGTAACGGTGATCATGTCTATGTAGTGTAACTGTCCTCGTTGTATATGCATCTACCACACCGCCTATAGTACTATATATGGACATGGTTGCCAACATGAGCTAAGGCATCCAATGCTTCTAAGTATCCACCCCTTTTACACTTCATACATACTCCATCCAAAGTCTGTCTAAATCACCATCTAAACTCTACGTGAGAGTGCACAGGTGGACAGCACCATCACTTGTTCCTCTTTGGTATAATCAAAATTTTAAATTCTCTCCATTGTTTATCTATTGCATTGTCTATTGTGCTTTGTCTTGCTATCTCTTTCCATTGTGCCATATTCTTATAGTACACACACACACATGTAAACAAAACAGTGCATGTATACACACACACATATGCATACAAATATATGTATGTATATATACATATACATATACATATACAAAACAGTGCATGTATACACACACACATATACATACAAATATATGTATGTATATATACACACACATATACATACAAATATATGTATGTATATATACATATACATATACATACATATATATGTGTGTGTGTGTATGTATGTATGTGTGTGTGCGTGTGTATGTATGTGTGTGTGCATGTGTGCATACATATATATATATATATATATATATATATATATATATATATATATATATATATATATATATATATATATATATAAATGCATTCATATGCCTTTTATATACATACACACACGCATGCTTTTTATACACACACACATGTAAGTGGATACAACATGCGGTGTATATAAAAGAACACTCACAAGAAGTAGGATCTTTTATAGCAGAGTAACTTTAAAATTCATATACACAATAGCAAAGATAGAGAAGAACATTCTATTACTAAAGTGATATAATAGATGGCAGATTCCCACACCCATGTGCTATTATGAAGGGCTAATATGGAGTTGCTAAGATGGATGTTATATGCTAGTAAATGGGGTTGATGAATTATGTAGAGAAGGGGTTGGATGTGTATCTTTATAGGCATGTATATGTGAGTTGAGAAATTACATGACCACATAGGTCCACGGTCATAGTCGGTATACAACATTAGACTCCCTACCCCCTCTAGCCTCATCTTGTGGCACATTTGGGATAGAAGAGGGTGTCCACAAGTAAAGTCTACCTATTCCATGTGTGGACCGTTGAGATAACAGTCCAGTGTAGCATGTAACCTATTTAATAGTGTGCCAAATCTAATCCAAGCCATATCTAAACCATCAATCCTCCTAAGCCATCTCTCCATCTAAATCCAGGGATTTCGGGTGCTAGAGCTGCTCAACCATGACTACTCCTTATAATAGGGCCATAAAAACATGAGCTACTTGGTGCCTAGACAATACGATATAAGGGTAGACCATTAACATCCAACAACACACACACACACACTCACACACTCACACACTCACACACATGGATGCATGCATACATACATACATACATATATGTATGTATGTATGTATGCATGCATGCATGTGTGTGAGTGTGTGAGTGTGTGTGTGTGTGTGTCTTTGTGCTAAACATAATACAATAATCCACAGTGAAATAGAAACAATAATCCACAATGAAATCGAAACATCTACGAAAGACACTACCTACTTGAATTCAAATAATGAGTTTACATGATCTGTGCAATAACCATCGGGTTACATAAATCATGTATGAACATACAAGATGAAGGTTTCATCAAAAAAATGTCTGTAGTGAACAACATTATGAGCAAACCAGCAAACATTGAGAAGGTAGGTCATCATAGTTACCGCGGAACGGGAACGTTCCGGGAACGTCGGATGCTAGAACGGGAGCGGGAACGGGAACGGGAGCGGATCGGGAACGTCGCGGAACGCCACGTCATATGACATGTCAGCATATGACACAAAAAAATGTAACTTTTTGTATACGGATAGCCAAATATGCTTCCTAATATTTGCTCCCCCAAGACATGAACATACATTTCTGCAAGCAAAACACACCCCCCCCCAAATTTTTTTTTTTTGGCAGAATGTTCCGACGTTCCGGGAACGTGCCTTCGCCCGGAACGGCGTTCCGGCGTTCTAGGAAGACGGAACGACGTTCCGTGGTAACTATGTAGGTCATATTACTTACATCCATACAAACAGGCAAACACTTGATTAGTTTGAATGCATACTACAAGGACCTAACCACATGCCATAGTAGTTACCTAAACAATACTAGTAAACATCAAAAGCATAATCCACGTATTTTTATACCTAACTTATATATGTTAGCCCCCAGTCTTTTCTTCTCCCAAAAACAAGGGTATGTCTTCATAAAATACACCCAGTACAACTTTAGACAAAACTTAGAAATTAAGCCCACAATTATTATTTTCCAAACCTCAGCCATGACTTGTTGGCCCAAGTCAGCCAGGGTATAACATCATAGCAAGAACATAACCAGTCAAAAGTATCAAAACCCTAGACAGCCAAAGCATCCCTTATTATCAAACATGGAAGGTAGCCCCAACAATGATAGGGTATTATGCATACCAAACAGTACAATTCATAAAATCAAACTTAAGCCACCCCAACATGAGCCCGACATCCAAAGATCAAAACAAATTTGAAAGCATCGAATATATATTAAAAATTATGTGTACTCGTGAATCAAAACCTTAAAAAAACTCAAGAAAACAACATGCATATATCTATGCTAGTATAGTCGTGAGTGAGCAGCCCCAACTATCAGAGGGCAACCATCCCATTCAGCAAACTGCAATCAAACTGAGTTCAAAAACTCACCCAAATATGAGATATATACAGCTTGCAAATGTGCCATAGTAGATACGATCCTTCCGTTCAAACGCATGTTCCCAACAGTAAATCCCCATAGCAGAGGTTGTCCACCTCATAGTCGTCCAGACCCAAAAATAGGAAGAGAGTGAAGGCCACCAATAACTTTGCTCAGAAAAGGTCACAGTTTTCAAAGTCGGTCAAGCAGACCCCAAAATAGAAATATTATGAAGGTCACCAACCATATAGCCAAAATATGAGTGGTTACAACTCAGCATAAAGCTACTAAATGAATTTTTAATTAAACTATAAGTTGTAGCCTAAACCTTTTGTAGTTCATATAAACTAGAAAAGCTTAGAAGAGTAAAGTATCATCCAAAAATTAAGTGTAAATATATGCATAAGTTAATTCAACTATATAAGTCCAAGATGTATTTTAAAAAATGGTGTTTTTTTAAAATAAAATCAATTTTGAAAGTAGCGATTCAAAATGACAAAGTACCAAGTAACACATGGTGTGTGTGTGTTTTCAATCTTTTATATCTACAGTCAGAGTGACTCCAAGAACCTTATCCAACTTGACTAGTGAAAACATTAAACATGATTATATAACAATCTGTTTACAATAACCATGTTACAAATACTTAGAGCCGATGACTCCATTAGGTGAAAGAGAATTTTGAGCCTCTGAGCATAAACCACGAAAATACTTTGAGAGAGTAGATCCTATTACCTGCATCCATCCAAACAGACATCCAAAAAGTTAGCATGTGCGTGTCTTGCAGGTGCCATAGGATCTACCATGTGTTATAGATGTCACCCAAACTATCTTATGATTTATGCGGTAGAGGGATACTGGACCCTTGATATAACTTAGGTTTATTATCCTAGTATCCTTTAGGAGTCAAGGAATCATACATTATCTTGGTTTATATGTATAGAAGAGAGTTGTCTATAAAATACTCTCAGGACAATTAGAATACCCTAATATATTCAATTTGTCTTCTATCACATAGATAGAAAATAATCATGTATTTGTATCATACTTTCGTATAAAAATTTACCCTAATCATAAACTAATGAATTTCTATTATCTTATTAGTATCTTACTATAAGAAAGGAAACATAATGAGCCATGTACATCTTTCAAAGGTAGTATACAGGTTCAGAACATCTCATAAGAGCATTTATACAATTACTCACAAAAAACCGGATGAGAATGGAACATCAGTTACCCTCAAGCAATAATTCTAGACCTCATGTATCAGTTTCCGAGGTAATGTGTATGTAACCCTTTATCTATCAAACAACACGTATGTATTATAGTTCGATTCCTATTTTCGCCCATCGAGGGTCTCATGATAACCATCAATAATTCGACCATAGGGATTATCTCAGCAGAGATAGCAAGATAGCTTATCATACCGAGTCAACCCAGCCAGATCATCTCATTCCATTCCTGGTTAGGCACAGTCACGTATCCTAACTAATTAACCACATATATGAGAGATTTTAGGGTAGCCATCAAAGTAAAAAATGCTAACCATAGGATTGCCACATGCAACTAAGAAGCGACCATATAACATATAGTCATTACTCAAAGGCGAATCATATATACAATACCCTGAGAGGTATGAGTCAAGTTAATATGTGAAGCTTGATATAACGAAAATAACATACATAGCATGCATGCGTTTTCCTCAAGTACAAAGCATAAACTTGTGTGTAGAATGCAACATGCAATAATGAATAAAGAACATATTGAAACATCTGCCACATTAATCCCAGATGAGAACCATATTATCTTGGCAGAAACAGCAAGCTATCTTATCATAGTACGTCAACACGGCTAGAATATCTCATGCCATTCTTAGTTAAGCTTAGTCACATTTCCTAACTAATCCATCACATTTATGAGAGATTTCAGGGCATTTACAATAGAATTACCACATACGAGTTTGAAGTAAAAGCGACCATACAACATATATTCATTACCTGGAGGCGAATCATCAATACATTACCCTGAGAGGTATGAGCCATGCGAAGCCCAAATTATCAAACAGTGCATGCATTTTCCAAAGCAAAAACTCGTGTGCAGAATACAACATGTAATACTGAATAGAGAACATATGGAACCATCTATCATTAATCCCAGATAAACTAAGAGATTTTTAGTATCTACACTATCAAAGATTGGTAGTACAAAAATTAGACTGAAAGCATACTATGGGCTTCCATTACGTCATTAACCCATACTTGTATGCAGATTAAAATCACATAATATGTTTAACACTTATCATAAGAAATAGCATATTACTATGATTTACCTGAGGAGAAGAAGCACCCCCGACTGTAGCAAGCAAAATAAACATGGTGCACATACAAGATTACACAGGTTGTGAGTGAGTGACAAAGCGCTCATTACCAGTTTTCGTATTTATAAGTGGAAGTGAGCTGGTGCCACGAATAGCTATAATGAAAGCGTTGTCCCAGGTCGTCCGTTCTTCACAGCCCGCCATAGCTAGTTAGATCGCAAAATAGATCTCATGTCAATCGTAATTGCCTTGAACAGTCTGTTAATCCTAATTTAGCCATGGCCAGCTAATAATTAGTGTAAATAGGATGTCAGGCGAGCAAATCGACGCCACATGAAAAGTGTAAGTAAAATTATGGAGGTAGGTGACCCATTCGTAGGTGTAAATTTGACCCTTTGTATTTTTTTCAAAATCAAAATGATTTTCGAAAAGGTCTAGGTGTGGTTAGAAGACAATAAACTACAAATTTTCCATTTTACCAATTAAAATGTGTGTGTCAAAGATCCAGACTACTAATCAAAAAAATATTTTTCTTTCAAGTGAGTGTGTGTGTGTGTGTGTGTGTGTGTGTATACATATATATATGTATGTATGTATGCATATATATGTATATATGTATATATATATGTGTATGTATATATATATGTGTGTGTGTGTGTGTGTGTGTATATATATATATATATATATATAATTATATATTTGTTAACCATAATGTTTAACATTATTTTAAGTGTGGTTACGCTTTATGTAATCCATTTTTATGAAAATCGCGCTAAGTGCTTCATGTAAAAGATATATGTGGTGATCGAGCTTACGACATTTGTGATGCCAGCCATGAGCAATAATCTAGTGTACATAGATCTAAACAACGAGTTTTGGGCCCCCAATTGTTAAATGGGTGATTGGCCATTGTAAAAAGAGAGCTCATGTATATGAGTGACTTATGAAATATGAAAAGGATATACAATCCCATTATCACAATTGAGTTTTCTTCTCTCTCCCTCTTGCTCTCTTGTGGCTATGGTGGTTAGCTTGTGTGAATGCAAGCTCGTTTGCTTGGTTGTATGTGTGTGCTTGTAGGTGATGCTCCCATTGCTTGCCTCTTTGTCTTCTCCTTGCTCTCTCTCTCTTTCACTCTTGCACACACCAAGGCATTGAGTAGGAGTTGAATTCTCCATAGCTCCTCCTCTCATTGCTCCCCTACCTAGCTCAAGGAAAGCTCCACTTGAAATGTGAATAATGTGCATTAACGAGAGCATAAAGTGCATTAAAAAGGCATAAAATTGATACAACTAAACTGTCAGGCGAATATTTGAAGGCAGCTATCAGAAGATATGTTGTTTCAGCGCAGTTAAGATACTAGTGTCTGTGAGCGTACGTTCATACCTTCACAGACAAATGTATGTTCCCTCACAAGTGAACGCTCGTACTTTCCCAAATGAATGCTCGCTTCCCCCATTGGAAAATCTTTTTTCCCACTCAAGACATGGCCGTACATTTCCTAGGTGAACGCTTGTTCCTCCACCAAGGAATGCTCGTTCCTCTATCTATCACGACCGTACCCTTCTAACTCACAAACGCTCATTTCTCTATAGGGGAACGCATGTTCCTATTCTCAATCCATGATCGTACCTATGTCAACATACAACCATAACCCTTACTAAGCCACACCCATACCTTCACGAGAAAACGATCGTTGGTTCACCGTTCGTTCCATTCCTCTGTGAACAAATGGTTGTTCCTAAGCTTCCAGAGAACAAAAATTTCCATGTCTAAAGTGTGATTCCACACTATTACTCGACACATTCATACACCTAGGCTCAGGGAAATTGGTCCCTTGTTTGACGACTCTGAACCATCCTACGCACAATCACTTATGAGATCTGACCCTTCGATCAAGACAACGTGGAGTCAAATGGTGTTAGCCCTTAATAGCACGAGTGAAAGAGAAGAACATCCAAGCATGGGACAAACCACCCTTGACCTAGAGATAGGAGGATTGGCTGCCTAGTGCATGGACAAACCATTAACTCACGAAAGACCAAGGATCCCCTGTACATTCACAAAGGAGTCTTGCCTTGAGACTGAGAAACTTTATCCTGGGAAATACACAATGAGAAGAGCCTCATCCCAAGGACAAAGGCATGGATCATCAAAGTAGAGAGAACTATCACAACTCTGCTAGATCCTAGACTAGAGGTGGGTTAGGGCGGCCCAAGTGACCTGATCTAGACTAATCCAATAGTCTAGGGAGCCATGCCGACTATCGTGATGGCAGATTCATACTAGGATTGTAGGTCATCACCAATCTTATGGCAAGAGCGAGCTCACCAAGGAGTGAAGACCTCTTATCAAAAAGATAGAGTTCACCCAGAACTTTCCATAGCCAACACATGGCACACATGCACAACCACTACTCGCCTCGTGGAGTGTATCCCAAATACCATATGGATCCTTACAAAGCACACATCGACCCACCACTGAGAAACGGTCCACAAATGGGATACTATCCTCCATGCCTAGCTCCCTCACCTATCATATCCCAACTTGCACTAGCCCCGGGTGGCAGGCCTGACACTGAACATGTTAAGGATAGCCATGGAAATACGAAGGGGGTAGCTTCAAGAACTATACCACCAGCACCTACATAGTCAGTGCAATGTCCAAGAACGAAAAGGAATAAACTCTCCCACATTTCCAAACTTATCACTAAGTTTGACGGGTTTGGAGATCCCATACCTCATATGGAGATGTTTACCCAAATTTGTGATGCGTTTGGCCACATGGAAGATCAAGTTAAGGTGAGTGCCTTCGGCCTCACTCTTGATGGAAAAGCAAGACAGTGATTTGAAAGTTAAAGATAGGGCTACCTTTGATGCCTTAAAAGAAGCATTCAAAGTAGGAAATTTGAGACAAGGAACTCGATGGAGTCTGATCAAACAGTTGCATAATGTAAAATAGAAAGAGGGAGAATCCATCTGGGACTATATCAACCGAGTGAGATATCTTCACTCTCGCCTCATAAACAATAGGGACAAGTTCTCTGACAAAATATTGATTGGTCGATTCCTAGAGGGACTTAAAGATGTAGCCCTGCATAACTCCCTATATGCTCTGAGGCATACCTCTTTTGAATAGTGTTGCAAAAGCACCATGGATTTCGAAGACAATTTGAAGGGAACTTGTTCTTGAGAATTGCACGAGGGCACTTCTAAAGTTTCCTTTAAAATCACAAGTACGAAATGGAAAGGAAAGGGAAAAGAGTCCTCTTCTATCATGACAATAGGTGGAGTCGCAGCTGCATTAATGCAGTAAAGGACCCAACAATGGAGAGTAGGCCAAGGCCATGACCAAGTTGGGTAACCTCAAGAGGACTAGTATGGTGTCCAATTTGTTGACTAAAGCACACTAGTACGGAACGGAGTGTGGTTTGCTCGAGCAAACCACACTAGTACGGAGTGTCCACATTTGAGACCCTGACCCACTCTCTATTGTGCCCACTTACTACCAAAGGTGGGGAAATCACAAAACCACAGACTACTACCACCAAATATCTAGTCATGCTAATGCTCTACCATAGCCTTACCACCTAACCCGAGAGACAACCGTTTGCCTTGCCAGCCCCAGCACAGCACAATGCACCTCAACTTGGCCATGAAGTGGCCCCACAAGGAATCCTCACGATACCTAAAGTACCCTTGCCATCTCCTGCACTTCCACCACAACCACCCTTACCTCGAGTGATCCCTGTTCACTAGTTGACACACTAACCAAAATCTTTGAAAAAGGTAAGGAGGGAGAAGCTATCAACAATACCATCTTCAAACCTGCTAAGCCAAGCAGTCCACCCCCACAAATTTTAAGTCACTACATGATGGAGGGTGAGCATCTGTACCACGTATACGTAGTAGCAGTTGGCGACACCATGGGAACGAGACTTAAATAGCATGTATAAACAACCACCTATGCAATGCTATCACTTTGCTATACCTCATCGAATAGCCAAATTTTCAGTCAAGAAAGGGATGGTTAGTACTATTGTGAGTACTCCCACCTTAACTTCTTTATGCATAGGCTGCAGGATAGACCATATGTTCAAGGATTTCCCATTAAGGATGGGTACAATGGGGAAGAGAAATGAAGCTAAATCTAGTACCAGGATTAACTTACTGAGTATATGGGACATCTTCATTCAAACACTCCCTCTGAATGCAGTCACTCGAATGCAAAGTGGAAGGAGAGCCATAGCTCACATAGCCAAAGCCTCTACTTCGCAAAAGCAGGAAGCCTCAAGACACAAAGGATCTTATCTTCTAAAGAGGTTCTTGAACAAGCACAAGCAACCAAGCACTCTCGAAAGAACAAGCACAAGAAACCAAGCACTCTTGAACAAGCACAAGCAACCAAGCACTCTCGAAAGAAGAAGGCTACAAAGATTGGCAAAGGAGATAGCCATGTGGCTATATAAAGTGGGTACAATGAAGGGACAACTACCAATGTGTCATCTTCCTTATCTGATGACAAAAAAAATATACTACCATCCCTCCCTCCAGCAAGACCCTAGTCGACTACCCAGAAAGTTAGCCGAATATAAAAACCCAATCAAGGAGAAGGGAAGACTAAAGGCTACCCAGGAATTAGTCAAGGCTACCCAGTCAAGGCTACCCCCAGGAATTAGTCAAGGTCAAGCTTGGAGAAACCTCAAGCAGTTCAAACTGCGGGAAGTCCTCTATGCCTAGCTTAAAACCAACCAAGAAAATCTAGGATCTTAACAAAAGCCCCAACCACCAAGAACTCCTTGAGAATATCCCCCAAGAGGTAGACCCAAAAGCTAAGACTATCCCGCACTAGGTAGACCCTGTTTACAGGGTACCTTAAGAATCTGAGGGACGACTACCCAAGAAGATCAGACACTCAAGTCTATATCCCTATACCCTACACCTTGAAAAGCCTAAGCATGAATAGGGAGAACCAGATTCATGAACCTACACCCATTCCAAGAGATATTGTAGGTATTTCCTCCTTTCTGTCTTCACAATTCTAGATTCCCATCGGCATCTTACTCCAAGGTAGTCTGAGTCTATGCAAGGATTTGAAGGATTGGATGGAAAAAAGGATTTGAAGGATTGGATGGAAAAAAGGCTTGGAGAAGGAATAGAAGAACAGGCATAACTAAGAAGTTCCAACAAGACCGATGAGGAAGGCTCCATAGAACTAGATGGAATTATTGGCGTTCCTATGATTCACGTGAACAAGTTAGGGTAGTATTTTGAAGGAGATGAACTGAACGCAGCACTACCCCTAACTTTTGATGAGCTTCAAGTCACTGCCATCCTAGATGGCAAGAGTGAGCATTGTTAAACCAAACAATGCTGGGAAAAATGGGTAAAACCTCCTATGGATGACATTGCATTGATTGTGAAACTTGCTGGTGGAGCCACCACGAAGCTCATAGGTCTTCTGCAGGATTTAAAGATCAAGATTCTCAAAACCAATTTCCAACACACCTTTGTGGTAATGAACTTCGAATAGCAGTTGGTTCCCTATGATTGCATCTTAGGACGACCATTAATAAGAGAAACCAAGATGATCCATGAGTGGGACATGGATCACATTTACATTTGAAAGAAAGATCGAACTCTAAAGATCAGCCTACGCACTTGAAAGCTCCATCCAATGAGTGGGGGACCCTTGGCAGAGGATTCTGTGACTATTGGGAGATCCACGATGATACACTTATGCCAAACGTGCCACAAAACATTTGATGATAAACGTGATAACATGAAACTCGTGCCTCTCCCAGAGCCAGAAGACTTTGAGAACTGATGCACATCCTTTGCTACCATGGACATACTTCCAAAATGCATAGGTACAAGATTTTCCATGACTAATGGGCAAGAGATCACATCCCTCTACATGCTCAGCACCGCATGTATGGTCGATGCTACAAGCCATGAACCTGTAAGCATCAAAGAAGAAAGACCATTGCAAGAAAAACCCTCCCACAAGACTCGTGCCTCTCCCACAGCAGCCAGAAGACTTTGAGAACTGATTTTGCTACCATGGACATACTTCCAAAATGCATAGGTACAAGATTTTCCATGACTAACAGGCAAGAGATCACATCCCTCTACATGCTCAGCACCGCGTGTATGGTCGATGCTATAAGCCATGAACCTGTAAGCATCAAAGAGGACAGACCATTGCGAGAAAAACCCTCCCACAAGACCCATAAAACAAACGGCTTCACAGGAGAAGGGAAGCTTACATCTTCCCAATAGAATTGAAAGAGCATTGGCTGAGATATGTGGAAGTTGTTGATGCACATTTCTACTACTGCCAAGTCTAGCAAAAGGAGATCAACGAGTTCCCTATTTCAGTAACACCTTGACCACAAAAAAAGAAGAGTCAACCACTTCCCAATACAACCCCAAAATCTTTGCCACTCTGTGTGAAAGGAACAAAACAAAAAGTTGGCACTAGTTGAACAGGAAGCCAAAAAAATAATGGATGAGGAAAGCGCTAAAGCTGAGGAGACCAACGAGTCCCAAAACACTTCAAAGACTACAAGCTAGGAGACCGTTTTGTGCAATACGAAAAGGCCCAAAGAATGATGGGAAGACAAAAACTTTTTATGATGGTCCATCCAAAGTCAAGGAAATCAACCTGACAGGCCCAGGGGAAGATCCAAGACCCATCCACATAGGGGAAGGCCTCTCTGCGGAGTAAGAGAAAGACCTTACTGACCTCTTCATAGAATTTCAAGATTGCATCGCCTGGAAATATACAGATATGAAGGGTGTACCTCTTGAAGTGGTTAAACACAGCATCCCAATGGTAGAGGGAGTAAGGCCAATGAAGCAAAGAGCATACCCCATGAACCCCAAGTACTCCAAGATGGTTTAGGAAGAAATCAATCAGCTCATAAATGCATGATTCATTTGCGAGATAGAGCACGTCGAATAGGTCTCACCCATCATGATAGTACCCAAAAAGAACGAAAATTTGAGAGTGTGCATGGACCTCAAAAAGGTCGATGCCGCCACAATACAAGATCACTATCCCCGCTGCCCTTCACAGAACATGTGCTCGAACGGGTCGCAAAAAAGGAAGCCTACAACTTCCTTGATGGGTTTTCCGACTTTAACCAAGTGCTGATAGACCCAAAAGATCAACATAAAATGGCTTTTGCCAACCAAATGGGGCATGTATGCATACTAAGTCATGCCATTTGGTTTGACCAATGCCCCAGGCACCTTCCAACACCTAATGTGCACAACCTATAAGTATTTACGAAAATTCCTTGAAGTCTTTATGGATGACCTTTGTGTCAATTCTAAATGGAAAGCACATTTGTGGTGTCTAAGAAAAGTGCTAGAGAGATGCCGATTCTATAGGATCTCTCTTAACCCTGTGAAATGTTAATTTCGGATCCGTCATTGAGTAATCCTAGGACACATTATATCATAACATGGTATCTTCATAGATGAAAGCAAGGAGCAACTCATTCTTAAGATACCACCCCCTACCAACTTCAAGGGAGTCCAGAAATTCATGGGGCATGTAGGTTATTACCAACATTTCATCTTTATGTATGCCGACATAGCGTGTCCCCTTTACTCTTGGTGATTTTTGAAAGGATAGAGGAGTGCCAACAAGCATATGATACCCTCAAAACAGCATTGGCGAGCGAGCGCTCCTATTTTTAGATCCCCTGATTGGGGAATCATATTCCATGTCCACATAGCTACGTGTGCTCTTACAACAATCAGTTGTGTGATGGCTTAACCTGGATAACACAATAGGGATTTCCCTATTATCTTTGCTAGTCGCCAATTAAATGAAGCAGAATGAAATTATACAACCACATAAAGAGAAGGGTTGTTGGCCATGGTCTATATAGTTAAAAAATTTCATCATTACCTTTTTGGCAACCAAATTTGTTTTCTTTATAGACCATCAAGCTCTTCTTTATCTAGTGAATAAACCTTGCACCACGAGTAGGATCACCAAATGTCTTGTAATTTTACTTGAATTTGATTTTACCATCACAGTACGTAAAGGTTCCCACCATGTATTGGCCCACCATATGTCGCCAATTCCTAATGGAGAGCCACCGATGGGTGTTGATGATGGCTTGCTAGATGCCCCATGTTCCAACTATGCCTGATTCCTAAATGGGAAAAGAAAGTTTCAAACTTCCTAGCTAATGGCATAACCACCAAAGCACGAATCACAACAAGGATCGGGCAAGACACCTCATCAAGAAAGCCGCCCCCTATCAATTGATTGCAGGGTAACTTTACAAAAAAGAAAAGGATGGAATCATAAGATGCAGTGTCCACCACGAGGATGAATAGGTCTCTATTTTGGAACAAGTCCACTCTAGAGTTACAAGTGGATGCTTTGCAACAGTAGAGCAGCAGATACCACTACTCAAAAGATCCTTCCAGTAGGCTTGTGGTGGCCAACTTTGTTTGGAGATGCCACCGAATACGTCAAACGATGCGATGAATCTCTACTGACCGTGATTCTACACATTATGGATAGGATACCCCTTTCTCCCATCGTCCTTACAACCCTTTGGGAAATGGGGCATCGATTTTGTGGGACCCATTAGTCCGGCTGCCTGCTGACACACTTAAGCCCCGTAAATCATAGTGGGCCACAAACTACTGCACGAAATGGGTTGAAGCTCATGCCACAAGAAAAGCCGATGCAAGGTCCACAGCTAAATTTCTTTACGAGTGCATGATCACTCGCTCTTTAGGTGTCCCCTTGAGCTTGTTAGTGACAATGGCACCCACTTCAACACAAATGAGGTAATACAATTCTTGCTACAAGAATTCTTGGTCATGCATTGTAAATCTTCACCCTATACACACACACACACACACACACACACACACACATATGTCTGTGTGTATATATATATATGTGTAGATACATACACACACACACATGTGTGTGTGTGTATGCATACATACATACATACATATATATATATATATACATATATACATATACATATATATATATATATATATATATATATATATATATATATAGAAAGAGAGAGAGAGAGAGAGAGAGAGAGAGAGAGAGAGAGACATATATATGCATGTGTGTATGTGTGTGCGTGTATGTGCAAGGGGTGGGTTTGTGTGTGTATTATTTTGTATGATCATGTGTGTGTGTGTGTGTGTGTGTGTGTGTGTGTGTACTTGTATATGTGTATGTGTGTATATACATGTATATGTGTATGTGTGTATATAAATGTATATGTGTATGTGTGTGTGTGTGTGTGTGTGTGCACGCGCGTGCATATATATATGTGTATATGCATTCAGTAGGAATGCATATATGTATATGTGCATATATGTGTGTGTGTGTGTGTGTGTGTGTGTGTGTGTGTGTGTGTGTGTGTGTGCATTTATTCAATAAGAATACATGTATGTGTGTATATATATGGATATACACACATACATGTATGTGTGTATATATATGTATATACATTCAGGAAGAATTTAATGCAACCATGCCTAAGAACTATCCACTCCTTGCAATTCCTCATGACGTGTAGCTTTGATGATGTTCTTGGCATCTTTCTAGTCCTATCTAAAAGTAAACCATTTAAGTCAAGAATAACTTAATTTTGTATTCTCGATAAGAACTATGATCAATAAGGAAACATTGCCTTTAGCACTAAGAAAATACACTTAGAGTACATCCCAAGATAGACAAAACTTTAGTTGAACTCTTATAAAAGTAAGAGCATTATATACTTGTATGCTTTGATTTACCACAAACCAAATAGAGCATTGATCAAACAACCAACAAAAGTATATATCTCAAGATAAACAAGACTTTAGGTTAAACTCCAAGCATAAGAGCATTATTTACTTATATAACATTGTTCACTAAAAACCAAAAAATTTTATTAAATTGTTTTCAAGTACTTAAGTAGATGTAAAAATAAAGTTAATTCAACTCTTTAAAAATGTCTAGCAAAATTATTAATAATATAATTAATTTTAATTTAATCTAATAAAATTAAGAGTAATATGATAATCAAATCAATTTGAATTGAGTTTCCTTTCTTGTTGTTCAAAGCTCTATTGACCCTATGCTTTACTTTAATTTAAAATAATCATCTCAAAGACATAAAGAAATTGTGGAGTATTTGTTAGTATCCAAATCGAACAATGTTTAATTAATAAACTAAATCATACAATCGACTTAAGACCTTTGAAATTCAATCTAGCTATATAGTAGGGTACAAATAATAACTAAGAATCACTTATACATGCATCTGTGTGTGTGTGTGTGTATGCATGCATCTGTGTGTGTGTGTGTGTGTGTGTGTGCGCGCGCGCACGCACACACACACACATATACAACTATGTATACACACACACACACATAGTTGTATATGCATGTGTGTGTGTGTGTGCACATAGTTGTATATGCACACACACACACACACACATATATATACATCGATATATATGCATAGTTGTATATCTATATCTACATATATCAATGTGTGTGTGTATATATATATATACACACACACACACACATTAATATATGCATATACATAGTTGTATATACACACACACACACATGCATGCACACACATATGTTATATATGTATATATATATACAAATACACACACACACATGTGTGTGTGTGTGTGTGTTTTTGATCTACATTTAATAACATATCTATAGCCGAACAAAAAGTTCGAGAACCCAATCAGTCTTGTTAAATGAAGTTTTTAACATGATTACATAACAATAATATTGTTTACAATAATCATGTTATAAATGAAAGGAGACTATCTCAGATAGTGAAACATGATTACACAACAATAATATTGTTTACAATAATCATGTTATAAATGAAAGGAGACAATAATCATGTTATAAATGAAAGGAGACTATCTCAGATAGTGAAATATGTCGTAAAGCTTAATACTGTAAGACATTTGAGAGGGTAGATCCTATTACATGCATCCATCCAAAACAAACAAATGAATTGTTAGCCTACATATGTATTATAGGTTTCCTAAGTCTACCATGTGTTATATATGTCACCCAAAGATCCTCAGAATTAAGCTATAGTTGGGTTAAGTACAAAGTAGATGGAGTGAATCCATTAGGTTATAAAGTTAAGGCCTAGGCTTTGGGCAAAGACTCGGGACCCCTTTACTAAAAGTCATTATTAGTGCACACGTGATTAGCATAAAGCCAAGTATTTAGAAGATTATGTGGCATACAGTAAATGCAAAAAGGCACAAAGGTAGATGCTGATTCACTATCTTAATGGATTTTTTTTCACAATGGGTCCAACCATAATGTACGTCTATGGTTCCTCATAAGAGCTAGTCAAAGATCTCACTGCAATATACCAATCTCAAAAGGTTATGTATAAGTTCCAACATGACCCCTCATGAATGGGTTCACTAATCATAGGAGAATTATCCCAATGCTGGTCATATATCAATTTAGCTATTATGGATATTTAACAATAGAAGATGTTAAATATCCATTGCTAGATATGCATTAAGTCATAAAAATGGCTATTACATAAGTTAACAGTCCGTTGTCTAATACGCAATAATGCTTAATATAGTAGCCATGTTGAGAGCAGCAAATCAAAAGTTTTTTTTCAAAGTATTCATGTGGGTCACAAACAACAAATGCATATATCAAAGCATTAACCCCCAAATAAATCATTACAATCATCATCCCATAGACACCCAGCCATAACCAAAGTCGTCGTTGCAAAAATTAGAGAACCAAGACTATCACCGAGTCAATAGTAGCAAATGTGTATGCCCTTAAGGTCACCAAGAAATATCAATAATAACTTATGTAAGAACCCTATGTTTATGCACTAATAAGGAAATCAGTTGCCATGTTCAGAGATGTAAGAGCGTACAGCCAGAGTTTATACATGAGCAACAAGATCCAAATGCTATGAATTCTATGAGCCATCATACTGGTAGTCCGTCACCAAGGATTCAAGAATCATTATCAAAGGGTCCATCAAAGAAGTGAGAGCTTAGCCTTTCATCAAATTAGAATGTTCATACCCAAACAAAGTATTAATATTTTCAAAGTTTATATGCAGGATGTAGACAACAAATGTATTATCCCATAAAACTCCTAATCAAAACCAGAGTAACAGTATTCAGTCATACCATTCAGAGAAACAAGACCATCATCAGGACATGCAATAGCAAGATGTGTATGCCCTAAATTACAGAGCAACCGTTTTTGGAAATGACCAATGTTAGGAACCCTATCCAGACATGCTAGGGAAAATATCCGTCGTGTTCAGATATATAAGAAGACAACCAAAATCATCAGGACATGCAATAGCAAGATGTGTATGCCCTAAATTACAGAGCAACCGTTTTTGGAAATGACCAATGTTAGGAACCCTATCCAGACATGCATATGTAATGCTAGGGAAAATATCCGTCGTGTTCAGATATATAAGAAGACAACCAAAATCTTATCTAGGTCATGCAAGCAACAAAGTATCTATGCCCTAAACTCTCATAGCTTACATACATGTAAACTATCAAAAGGATTCAGGGAATATAATATCCCAGAATTCATCAGAGAAGCGACAGTTTATCAGATCAAGTTGTGCATGCCAAATTAAAGTGTTAACCCATAAAAATCCATTTGCTGGGATTTAGAAATTCAATATCTCATAGAAAACCTAATATTTTATAGAGTAAAGAGTGTAAACAAGCCATAGGCTAAATGACAAATACCTAAGAGGATAAGCTCCCAGAAGAAGCTAAAATGAGAGACATGCTAAACAACACCCATGATTCACAGTACAGGCTAAGTGAGTCTAACTCACGAAGATGAAGCCCCTTTTATAGTCAGAGCGGAGTAGAGAAAGCCAGTTATCACTACCATCATCTTTGATGAGGAGTCTGCAAAGAGATCATGTGAAGAGTGGCCCATCGCATGCGGCCAGAGCAGTATGACAATGCTATTGATTATGACAGAGCCAAACTGCATGTGATTGGTGTTAAGGCCTTTAGTAGCAATTACCCAAAAAACACCTAGAGTTCCTCAACCTCAAATAGAACTAAGTGTGAATGTGTGTGTGTGTATGTGTGTGTGTGCGTGCGCGCACGTGCACATGTGTATATATGTGTGTATGTGTGTATGTGTGTATGTGAATGTGTGTGTGTGTGTGTGTGTGTGCACGCGCGTGAGCGCGTGTGTGTGTATGTGTGTGTGTACACACACATCCACAATGTGTGTGTGTGTGTGTGTGTGTGTGTGTGTGTGTGTGTGTGTGTGTGTATGTATATGTATATATATATATGTATATACACACAATGTATATATACATTGTATACTTAAACACGTACATATGCACATACACTTTGATATGGGAATTTGGTCTTTAGCTACATTGAGGAATGTAGAGGAGACACTCTTGATATTGCAAGACTTTTCTCTTGAGATTCTTTATAGTGTGTGGTCAAGAAAAAATGGTATAAGAAGCCTTTTCAGATGTAATATTGCCAAATGAGACGTGGACGCAATGTTTTAGCCTTCATAAAATGTTTGAATAAAGCTTAAGAATATATGTAATAATAAGAACACTCCTCTTGTGGATGATTTTTCTTATAAGCATATATGAATCCTATGGATAATTACATGTTTCCACTTGTATATGAAGAGAATAACAAAGACAAAGATTTGATACGAGTAATATTTCCATAGCTTCATTAGAGATACCCTTGATGTCTCCTCATGTCAACACATTATATGCAAACACTAGTAGAAACACTCGTATATGAAGAGAATAACAAAGACAAAGATTTGATATGAGTAATATTTCCATAGCTTTAAGCATTAGAGATACCCTTGATGTCGCCTCAACACATCATGGGCAAACACTAGTGGAAGCTCACCGGAAGCACCAATAACAACAAAGTTTTAAGCATTTAGAGATATTCTTGATGTCTGTACATTGGTCTCCTTAACACGTATGGACAAGCACTCCAGGGAGTGCTAATAACATCATTCACGTATGGCTACTTTGAGACTATGACCAATGATGAATAGAATTATTATAGTATGGCTTGATGATATTAATGATCAAATTAAGTCTTTTTATAAAGATGAGATGATCAATATATCTAGGGTTCAAAAATTCCTCAAAATCCTCCACGGGATTTGGATTCTCATCAAATGCAAATCTTGAAAATTATGGAGCATCTGGAATTAATGTAGGACATGAAAAAGGTGATAATGGCACAAAAATGGGATACAATGATGCTAATATCATAGCAGCTACAACTTCAAAGTTTCTTCCTCGGCTTTAAAGATTCAAGAATGAAAATTTATCTTAGGACTATTGTACTTATAACATTCAAGAGGGAATAAAATTTCTTCTTACTTTTGATTAAAATATCATTTCATGTATTCAAAAGATAAAATAATTGTTCTTCTTAATTTTGTGTAGGTATGTCTTTTTTAGATTGATAATAAACATATATGTTTGCTACTTTTGTCTAGTTATGTACTTTTTTGAATAGAGGGGGAAGATCTTGCAATCATTTTGAGATAGCAAATGTGTATTAAAGCTTGGAGTCAATATCACCATCCTAGGATTCAAGATGTTAGTAGTGGATAGAAACATATTTTATGAGATAATAAAATGTAAATGAAGAGCTTCTAGTAAACTTTGTCTCAAATGATTTTTTTTCTATAGGACATTTGTAGCTCCTACTAGATTTTTACTAAATGTAAATAAATAGTTTCTAAAAGATTTGCTTTTCTATAGGAAGTTTGTAGCTTTTATTGATAAATGGAAAATTTCAACTAGGATACTCAAGGATACAAGTACACACTAGTTGATTTATGGTAAATCAAAGCATACAAGTAGATAATGCTCTTATGCTTAGAGTGGGTCAAGTAATTTATTGTAAATCAAAGCATACAAGTAGATAATGTTCTTATGCTTAGAGTGGTTGAAGTAAATTATGGTAAATCAAAGCATAAAAGTAGATAATGCTCTTATGCTTAGAGTGGTTCAAGTAAATTATGATAAACAATAATGCGAGAAGTTGAACAAGAGTATCATTGTTCCATTAAAATACTCAAGGATACAAGTGCATCACTAGTTCTAATTTATGGTAAAATCAAAGCATACAAGTAGATATGATCTTATGATTAGAGTGGTTTAAGTAAATCAAAGCATACAATAATGCTCTTACACTTGAAGTTAAACGAGAGTTTTGTCTATGTTGATCTATTATAATTTTATTTTCTTGTTGGTTAGGCAATGTTTCCTTTATAATAAGCACACTTCTTATAAAGAAAAATAATTTTACTATTCTTGATTAAAATGTATTACTTTTAGATAGGAATAGAAAGATGCCAAAAAAAGATGCTTAAAAATCATCCAGCAAAAGATATCTAGCATCCTAGTCAATGATGAGGTCAAAGTTGTGGAAACTCACACATGATCCTACGACTCTCCTTAACCTTGAAACAAATATTACATTAGAGCCTTGACATTTAGACAAGCAAAGATAATGTAAGTAATATTCAACAAATCAACTTCTTGAGTTAGAAAATTAAAATTATTGAAAATTCTTGAAAAACGTCGGGAATCCCCATATTTAGATTATGAGGGTGAGAATCCCATCTCATTGAGGGGGACTTTTTTTGGCAAGCATGGCGAGGTTTTTTTCAGCGAGCTTTGATTCCATGGGTTTTTCTTAATCTGGGTTTTTTTTGCAAGCTTTGGCTCCATGGGTTTTGCTTATGTAGGTTTTTTTTTTTAAAGCTTTGGTTCCATGGGTTTTGCTTATGTAGGTTTTTTTTTTGTAAGCTTTCGTTCCATGGGTTTTGTGCTTATGTGGATTGCTCTAATAATGTGCTAGTTGATGTGTCCATGTCACATGTAATAAGTCTATGATGTCAACATGTAACATGGCATAAACATACATGCATCATAAACATCTATGCTATCATGCACACCATGGACATACATGCATCATCCACATGATGGTAGCCATTTTCTTTTTGTAACTTCTTTTTCTTTCTCTTAACTTATGCTAACCTCTTGTTTATATTTGTAGGCTCTTCTTGAGCATATCAAGATTGCCTCTCCAACCTCTCTCCATATCAAACCAACATTTACACTCATCCTCTAGTAAGATTTGAGTCCTCATTGTCTTTCAATGTCTATCACCCTTGATGGAGTTTTTAAAATTTTCCTCATTTTTAAGTGCTTATGCATAAGATCCTTTGTGCATAAGCTTGGATCTAATCTTATGTATAAGAGTGTACATATAAGCTTGGAGCTCCTTATGTTTAAAGCTGTATCATAAGAGCTCCTTATGTTTGTGCATAAAGACTTATGCATAAGGCTTTATGCATAAGCTCTTATGCATAATCTCTAGGATAAAAGTCTTATCCATAAGAGGTTATGCATAATCTCTCTGTGGAATATTTTTGTGCAAAAATAAAATGCATGGGCTCTTATGTGGGTGCCTTTATGCGTAAATGTTTATGTATAATCACTTGTGCATAACTTGCCTTTATGCATAGAGAGGTCCCACATAACATCTTTATGTATAAGGAGCTCCCACATTCATGACCATGAAAAGCACCCTGGTTTTTCATGTCAGAGAAAAATCACTATAAAAGTAGGTTCCTAAAGTTTCCAAAAAACTATTTTAACTTCTCCTTAAGCTCAATGGCCTCACACATAGACATCTTGTAAGCCCTAGCCTCTTTGCCATTAGGGATCTAGGAATAAGTTATATCTCATGGTCCACATGGTACAACTGGGATTTTCATGGGATTCAAAGCAAAGTGACTCCTAGGGGTGCTCTTGTGATGTTCAACTAGATTAAGGATGGAAGACTTAGGTTGTGTGTATATATTAACATGTGTTAAATTGTTTAACCACCAAAAATAATATCACATTCCTTGGATCAATGAATTCTTTGATAGTTTGTATGGTGCCCAACTGTTCTCATGAAGATTAATATGAAGTAAGGCTATTACTAGATCAAGATTAAAGAGCATAACATATCCAAGACTACATTCAATTCCAGATATGTGCAAAGTATGTGCATTATAAGTTCATAATAATTTTGTTTGGGTTGACAAATGCTCCTACCATATTCAACCGCCACCCAATGTCAGTGCAAGAGCTTGTAAAGAACGTATATACTAAATTAGAGCCCATACTTGAGCAAGTGGTCAAATACGAACCACTTACACCCTACATGAACATTATCCCTAACCCTTTTTAGAGCCAATCATAGAGCATATGTACCTTAAAGCATGACAAAGGCCTTAACCAAAACTTGTGACCATTCTGAAGAGGGGCTGCAAAAAAATCAATTCTAAATCCTCTATCACTAGAACCAATTCACCCATACCCCACATTGCCACATGCACTCAAGGACTTAGACTAGACATAACTAATCTCAATGTTCATGCTTACTGTGCAGCATTCCTTTTAGGACCAAACAACGATTTCAAACCAGGAGTAGCTAGTGATTCATCTAGTAATGTGGAAGAAGTAACTTTTGTGTTACTCAGGCTAAGAAGGAGAAAACCATATAGAAAGCCTAAGAAAATCTTCTCCCCATGGAGAGATGGATCTTCATTAGCTTCCCTATGTTAAGGTTGTAGATTCTCATAAGACCTACTCTAAAAGTAGGAAGTTGACCTAAATAGGATCACCCTTCAAGCCAAGACAGTGGCCAATAAAGGTGAGGAGGAGCTCCGAGCAAGCCAAACTCTTCTAAAGATTGGGTTTATGTCTTGGCAACCATGAACACTCTTCCACAAGAGCTTAGAACAAGGTTTACAAGACTAGACAAGACATAACTAATCTCAATGTTCATGCTTAGTGTGCAGCATTCCTTTTAGGACCAAACAACGATTTCAAACCAGGAGTAGCTAGTGATTCTTCTAGTAATGTGGAAGAAGTAACTTTTGTATTACTCAGGCTAAGAAGGAGAAAACCATATAGAAAGCCTAAGAAAATCTTCTCCCCATGGAGAGATGGATCTTCACTAGCTTCCCTATGTTAAGGTTGTAGATTCTCATAAGACCTACTCTAAAAGTAGGAAGTTGACCTAAATAAGATCACCCTTCAAGCCAAGACAGTGGCCAATAAAGGTGAGGAGGAGCTCCGAGCAAGCCAAACTCTTCTAAAGATTGGGTTTATGTCTTGGCAACCATGGACACTCTTCCACAAGAGCTTAGAACAAGGTTTACAAGACTAGACTAGACATAACTAATCTCCATGTTCATGCTTAGTGTGCAGCATTTCTTTTAGGACCAAACAACGATTTCAAACCAGGAGTAGCTAGTGATTCATCTAGTAATGTGGAAGAATTAACTTTTGTATTACTCAGGCTAAGAAGGAGAAAACCATATAGAAAGCCTAAGAAAATCTTCTCCCCATGGAGAGATGGATCTTCACTAGCTTCCCTATGTTAAGGTTGTAGATTCTCATAAGACCTACTCTAAAAGTAGGAAGTTGACCTAAATAAGATCACCCTTCAAGCCAAGACAGTGGCCAATAAAGGTGAGGAGGAGCTCCGAGCAAGCCAAACTCTTCTAAAGATTGGGTTTATGTCTTGGCAACCATGGACACTCTTCCATAAGAGCTTAGAATAAGGTTTACAAGACTAGACAAGACATAACTAATCTCCATGTTCATGCTTAGTGTGCAGCATTCCTTTTAGGACCAAACAACGATTTCAAACCAGGAGTAGCTAGTGTGCAGCATTCCTTTTAGGACCAAACAACGATTTCAAACCAGGAGTAGCTAGTGATTCATCTAGTAATGTGGAAGAATTAACTTTTGTATTACTCAGGCTAAGAAGGAGAAAACCTAAGAAAATCTTCTCCCCATGGAGAGACGGATCTTCATTAGCTTCCCTATGTTAAGGTCGTAGATTCTCATAAGACCTACTCTAAAAGTAGGAAGTTGACCTAAATAAGATCACCCTTCAAGCCAAGACAGTGGCCAATAAAGTTGAGGAGGAGCTCCGAGCAAGCCAAACTCTACCAGACTATCAGATCTAAGCTCAATAAATTCATGGCTAAGGCAGAGAAGCAAAACTCAGAGAGCTCGCATGAGCCTCAAGAAGAAGAAGATTTGAGGTAAGTTCCCGAGTACTTTAAATGCTGCACAGTGTACATGGGGAGAAGGTTAAAAGAAACCTGGGCAGAGAGCCTTATGCCTCTTATCACGACCCACTGAGGTCAAAGAAGTGAACCTTGCTGGCCCTCTAGAAGAACCTAAGCTCGTATTTGTTGCCAAAGACCTCACCGTTGAGAATTGATAGGCCTTACTGGATTTTCACCTTGAAATACACTAACATGAAGCGAATTCCTTTGGAAGTGGTGAAAAAATACACCATCGCTCTCCAAATCATCCAAATAGAGATCCTATCACATAAATTCCAAATATAGATAAATAGTCAGAAAAATTAGAGAAGCTCATCGATGTGAGATTTGTGTATGAAATTGGGCACATGGAACGATTGTCGTTGATATAATGATCAGAGCATTCGGTGTGTGAATTCGCAGGAGACGAATGCAGAGGAGGCGATGTGGGTGACGTGGCGCACGAGAGGCGGCTTGTGAGCATTAGGGTCACAGAGGAGACGAAGGGCTTGGCGCAGGTGATGCAGTGTGGCCACGTGTTGTTTGGGAAAAAAAATGTTAAGAAGTTTTATTTTAATAATAAAATGGAAAAATTACATGTTAAGGGCTTTTTAATTAAGTAAAATAAAAAGAACAAAAATAGAATAAAAGAGAAACAAATACATAGGGGTGGTAGGAAATAAGAAAGATGGAGGAAGTTACATAAAGGGGAGGCCCGGGAAATTTTAAAATTTCTAATAAAAGATTAAAAAACATTACTTTAACCTAGTATAATGATACCAATTGTAAGACCCCTACCTCCTCAAGCTAACTAACAAGGGGTATAAGTCCTACTTTAACCTAGCATAATGATATCAATTGTAAGCACACTTGCGGCTCTAAACAAGGGTGCATCAAAGCCTTGTGCCAAATAAGGATAGTTACAAGCTTGAAGGATTTCCATTGGAGTATCCAACAACGATATTTTTTACCATCTGATGAAAGGTGGTAAAAATATGTCTTAATAAGTACACATTTTCTTTTTCTTTTTTTTATAGACGCGAACTATATTAAGAAAGAAAAAAGGAAGACCATACAAAATACCAGATTCCTAATTGTTAAACAGCTACTTTGAAATTTGATGCTAAGGTGCTTGTGAATGTACGGAAGCTCTAGTTAGGGTTTTTGCCACCTCTCCTTCTCTCTCTCATCTCGCCTCTTCTAGTCTGGTTACAAGCTAAGAAGCGGGAAGAGACCTTCCCTTGTCCCGATGGCCACATGGTCAAAGGGACCCCAGTCAAGTCTACTGAGAGCCCCGAAACCAAGCGCTAGATTGAAACTAACCTCTGTGAGAGCTGTACAGATGCAAATCAGCACCGAGCAGTAAACTAGTCCCGTCACCACCACATAGTTAACTATGCACGAACCAGAATGTCACAACTAGCCTCATCACATAGAATACTCCTCCCCACTCCTCACTCATCATGAGGAAGAAAGGCTGCAATGCCAGACCTCAGGATTCCTCTTTCCGCATGTGAAGCATGCGGTTAACATGCAAACCGGCCCTCTTTTTGATAAACCTCCGGCTCAACCCTCACACTTGTCGCCTATCTCACTGCATGAGAATAGTCTCTTCTCTCCTTTGCCTTACTCGACCGTCGGGCATATCCAGCCAGTTGCACCGTTAGAGCTCCATCGCAGTCATGGAGCCACAAGATGGCCCCAACAAGAGCTCCAAAAAGAAGAAAACCTCGGAGACATGCCGCTTTTTCTATCTGATGAAGAGGGAAATGTTGCAGCTGAAGGGAGCCTTCTCAAAGAAGCCTGGTAGAGCCCACGTCGACCTGGACCCCAACATCACCAGACCGGAGGCACTGGAAATGTTGGAGGAGAAGCTGCAACACACTGAAATGGTAAGCTCTCTGTCACTTTCCCTGCAAATTTAGTTCAAGACTGGCAGCAGCGAACTTACCATACCAGAGCTCTTATTGGTCTGTGCTATGGTCCAAGACATCTAGCAGAAGTGTTGAAGTCCTAGATCTGAGGCCTTATTGTAGAACACATATAGTATTTGCCGAATAATTACTTCTGTTTTTTGTTTCTAGAGGAAGGGATGGTGCTTAATGCTCTTAGAAATTCCCCTCTATCCCTCTTTCCGAGGTCTCCTAACTTTTTCGCTGTCGGCCCTAAACCAACCTTGTGCCCTATTTGGGTAGAGCTTCCCAACCTACCAATACACCTATATCCATTAATCAAATTTCTCCTTGAACCGGTTGGTAGGCT
Organism: Cibotium barometz; assembly: GCF_041138505.1. Classification (NCBI taxonomy): domain Eukaryota; kingdom Viridiplantae; phylum Streptophyta; class Polypodiopsida; order Cyatheales; family Cibotiaceae; genus Cibotium; species Cibotium barometz. The sequence goes on along the minus strand of NC_141069.1, from coordinate 4,991,424 downwards.
CCTAGGGGTTAGGGAAAATGTAGAGCTTAACCCCAAATGGCACTCTCAAGCCCTGGTAGAAATTGACCTGAGTAAGGAGCTCCCGGACTCTATTGTCATTGACGTTGGTAGCACAGATGTAGTCTTAGACCAACCTCTTGTTTTCAAAAATGTGCTCAATACCTGCTTTCACTGTGGCTTAAAGGACCACTTCATTTTAGAAACTGCCCAATTAAATTTATGCCACCGCCTCAAGCCCCAATCCAGTAGGTAGACCATAAAGAGGATAGCCAAGGGTTCCAACCTATTGGTAGGAGGGAAAAAGGGCAGGATTGCTCACTATCCTTCCGAACCCAACCAAAAGAAACAACCCTAATAGGTTCTCCCCTCTTCTAGTTGACATCTCCGACCCCACGCAAACTATTAAAGATTTCTCAAGTGAGGAAGAGGACAAGGAAGTCCCAAACACCCAAATCCAGGATAGTGATCTAGAAAAGGAGGTTGAAGAAAGGGACTTCTAGGATGTGTCCAGAATTAATCTTGACCCAGGACCCTCTCAAGATAAAGAAGAATCCCTTCCATTAGGAAACAAAAAATCACCATCTCTGTCTGTGGGTAAAATAGAACATTAGAAATGATGGCCAACCCAAAGCGGAGCCATTAGCCTTAAAAAGAAGACAATCCCAGGTTGGAGGGATGGCTTCCCCGATCCCCACAGAAAAAAGGTCACAAGAGTAGACTAAACCCTCCCCCCCCCCCAAAAAAAAATCAAAAGTTATGATAGAGTTCAATATTATATCCTATAACCACTAAAGGATTAACACTAAAGGATTAACATGTGGGAAAAGAGCCAGAATATTATATCCTATAACACTAAAGGATTAACATGTGGGAATAGAGCTAGAATAATCAAAAATTGGATGTACCAAATCAACATCCAAGCTATCATAATTTGTCTGCACAAGAAGTCAAGGCTATTGAACATCTTCAAAAAAAAATCTGGAACTGGTGTCCAATCAACACAAACGGTTCAGCTCCAACCATAAACAGGGTGGTGGAGGTACTTCTATAGGTATACACAATTCATGGATGCCTTTCTATCTGCACCATGAAATAGATCACCAAAAATCGATGGGTTGAAAACATCTTGAACAACATGAGCTGAAGTTTATTCTGGTCTTTGTGTATGCAACTGGCCCTACTACCTCCAAAGCAAAATTGTGGGAATCTCTAATTCATTTCATGGATCCTTTTAGGGGATTTCAATATGGTTGAAATCCCACAAGATAGACTCTCAAACTTGGGTCAAACTGTTAGAGGATTAGAAAGGACTAGGTGGTTGGATTTTAAGGGAATCCATACCCTTCACGGCATGGCATGTGACCACAAATTCACTTGGGGAAATGGGAGAGACAAGGCAATCAGCTAAGAAAGGCCATACTAGATCGATACTATTCATCATCAACCCATCTGTAATAGCTACTTAAACACTAAAGTTAAAGTACAACATAATATAGCATTATCAAGGACCACTATCCAATTTTGTGCTCTTTCCAAAAATTCAGGTCAGGGTGGTTCCATACGGACCCCAAAATGTTCCAACTCCTAACTATATGCACTAATCTTGAATTAATATATGGACAAGTCACTACCAAGGCCTAGGGCCATGCAATGCGAGACTCAAAAAATGCTCGTAGGGATTAAAAAAAAGGATAGGAAAATTAAAGCTGAGAGAAGGTCTCAGAAATTTGGAGAGCTTCAGTCTCTCGAACATATAATAAACCAAGGTCAAGTCCATCTTCAAGGAAGTCTGATTAAAGTAGGAGAGGATCTGAAGAAAGAAGATGAAATTCACTGCCAACACATTAAACTCTTCATTAGAGAATGGTGGGCAGGTAAGATAGATTGACCATGTTCACCATTCTGAGAAAGAAGGTAGCGGTAGACCACATCCCTATGCTCAAAAATAAAATTGAAATTTGTGCAGAGTTAGGCTGAGAATCTACATATTATAAAGGAGCATTTTTCTAATATCTTCACTGTCAAAAAAGCTCCCACAAAAGAAAGATGTTTAGCTATGCAAGCTATAGCAAAATATAGGAAAAAAATGATTTCTCAGAGTCTTGCAGAAACTCTGTTGGATACTGAGCTTACTTGTGGAGAGATTGAGGAAGCAATTATGGCCATAAAAAATGGCAAGAGACATGGCCTAGATGGCCTTCCAGTAGATTCCTTTAAGTCCTATAAGAACTTCCTACTTAACCCCCTTCTTGAGGTGTGGAAAGAGTCAATAAGGTTTGGTGCCCTGCCCTTCTCCATAAACGAAGGGGTTATCAAACTAATCCATAAGAGAGGTTCCAAAGAGGAAATCTCTAACTGGAGACCAATAACTATGCTTTCCACAACCTATAAAATTTATGCCAAAGCTTTAGCCAGATGGCTTTCTGCTCACCTAAAGGATTGGATAAGACCTAAGAAAAAAGGGATATTATGGATGCCATTATAACCCTATGGGAGGGAGTTGAACATGCCCAACAGACCCAGCAGGATTTTTATATTCTTTAAAATAGACTTTGACAAAGCATATGACAAATTAGAATGGGATTTTGTTTTACAATCCCTCAAAGACATGGGGTTGGGGCCCACCAAACTTCCTAAAAATGGTGAAAGTACTTTTTGGGAATGCCATGGCCATGGTTACAGTCAATGGTAACCTCACTACACCATTTGAATTGATCAAATCTATTAGACAGGGTTGTCCATTAGCTCCATTGTTTTTTTCCATTTCTGCTAATGCACTTGGATGGTTGGTTCACAATGCTATGGAATGCACGGCATTCACCTTCCGAACAATGGCCAAACTTGTCTCCAACAATTTCATATGATACTAATGGTACTATACACAATGACTCAATGTCAATCTGTACATTATGGGAATGCCTTCACCTATTCTAGTGGCAACAAGATCTATCATCAATCACTCTAGAATTGGAATCATAACAATGTTGTTTGAGCCGCCGCAGTGGTTGGCTGATGGACCAAGGATGGAAGATCTTGAATGAAGGTCAAATCTTCAGAATTATAGGGATCCCAATGGTTTTGGGGTGTCTATGAATCAACGGTACCTGTGGGTCCTTGATAAAGTGTAGAGCAAATTTAGACGTTGGTCTGGTATGCAACACCGTCTTGTTGCTCTCTTGCTGGCAAAATTGTGGTCCTAAAACCTATCCTCTTCCCCACTGCCATCTACTTTTTGTCATGCTAGCGCCCCTCAAATTCTGACCTTAAGCAGCTAGAGAAGTTATGCAATAACTTTTTATGGTCAAGAAATGCCGATGAAGCCAAAATTCCTAAAGTGGCATGGAATGTATGTGCAAGACCCAAAAAGCATGGTGGTCTAGGATTACCAAACATAATTGACTTTGCAGGTCTCATGGCTACAAAATGGATTGTTATAAGCTTCATAACGCCTCAAGAAGATTGAGCAATTCTTCTTAACCAAAACCTAGGGAACTTCAATCTTATAGACTTCCCTCAGCGGAAAAAACTTTCATTGTTGATGCTCTTCTTCAGTTCTATAAAAATCAAATCGTAGGACAGTCCTCTGGTCAAAGCTATATTGGCAAGCGTAGAATCGATGCAAACTTGAAATTAAGCTACATTGTAAAATAAGAAAACTTGCACGTCTTACATCTGGACTCCATTTGGTTCTCCACAACACTGGCGAACAATATCTTTGCAAAGATGTATAAACATGCGTTCAAACTCCATAAAAAGGGTATTCATACTTGGGATGATGTATGGTGCAGGGAGGAATGCAGGTGGAGATATGAACAAGAGCTCAAAATAATGTACAGATTGTCTGCCAATATCCTATTCATCAAAGCTTGGGGCATTTGTAAGGCCAAAGGGCATAACCATAAAGTGGAATAATCCCCTTTCGGTCCTAAATGCCGTCTTCTCCTCATCACTTTTCTTCATTCGTATTTGATGGTAACCCAATCTTAAATCAATCATCTTAGTGAAGAACTTTGCACCTTTGAGCTCATCAAGAAGATCATCAATGCCGAGAATTGGGTACCTATTCTTGATAGTGACTTTGTTCAAGTCACGATAATCAATGCAACTATGAAAGGATCCATCCTTCTTCACCAATAGAACGGGTGATGCAAATGGAGATTGTGAGGGTTGGATAAGACCCATGGCAAGCAATTCTTGTACTCACTTTGCCACTTCCTCTCTTTCCACCTTGGACAAATGGTAAGGAACCTTTGCATTTGGTTCAAGCATAATGGCATGGTCAATCTCCCTCTTGGGTGGAAAACTCTTTGGCACTTGAAAAATGTCCTCATACTCTTTGAGAAGAGTCACCATATCTTTGTCTATGTGTTGTCCCTCAATACTATCCATCCCCTCTTAAACAATATGCAACACATAGATAGTGCCATGCGTCTTAAGATCCTTATTAAGCCGCTTTAGAGTGATCAAAGAGAACCCTTTTGATGCATTTCCAGCTAATACCACTTGATATCCACCATGTGAAAAGCTCATAACACCTTGTTGAAGGTTCATGTGGAAATCACCCAGAGAAGCTAACCAATCACACCCCATAATCACATCAATGGGACCCATGGCGAAGACCACCAAATTGCCTTTCCAAGTGTATGAAGAAGACAGTGTCACTTGTGTGTAGAAGGGTAAGCCAATGTAGATTTCTCATTTTTCCCATTTGCCACTTGCACTTGGAAGGTTATGGGTAGCTCCGCTGGAGATAACTTGAGAGAGTTGATGGATTTAAAGTTAATGAAGCTATGTGTACTCCCGAAATCCACTAAATGTGTGCAGTTCTCCCATTAATGGTTCCCACTAATCTCAAAGTATTTGGGCTCTTGAATCTTGCCAAAAGCTCTTGAGAAATTGAGCATACATAAGCTACATTTTTTGCACTTTTGGATGTATCATCACTCAAAATACTTGCATGACTTTCCCCACCGCACACAAATAGAAATTCATCCTCTTCTTGGATGATAGAGTGATTCTCCAAAGTATCATCATGTGCCTCCTCAATGCAATCTTCATATTCCTCTACCTCATTAGATTTCTTTGAATCATCCTCTTCATCCATAAGAATCATAGTGGACGTCATCTTCTTTGACTTGCAAACATGTCCAGGTGACCACTTTCTTTGCATTTGAAGCACAAACCCTTACTCCTCAACTCTTGAATCTTAGGATCATCCATCCTTTGTGTCCTCTTGAAGGGTTGAAAAGTCTTCTTGACAAAACCATTGCCTTTCTTAGCATCATTTTGAACTCCACTTTTGGGTTGTCCACCTCCAAATGATGAAAACCTAGAGGTAAAAGTGGGTGTTGTGGAAGGAAAGATTTTTCTAACATTTGAAGAAGTATTGGATGGTTTTTGAGAGGGTATAATGGGTTGAGATTTTTTATACTTTAGCTCATAGAGCTCCGCTAACCTCATAGCCTCTTTAATGGTGCTAGGTCTTTGTGTCGATACATCTGCCTTGATGTAGGAATTTAGACCATGCATGAACTTTTTCATCTTCGTGTCCTCATTGAGTCCACCACAAACATAGATAGCTTCAAAAACCTTTTGATGTACTCTCTAACCAATGTGCGCTTTTGTGAGAGTTCATACCATTTTTCATGGTATCGGTCTCAGGAACCAAAGGTGAAACAAATGCCATATTCATTTCTCTTCAATTCCTCCCAAGTATATAGTGCAGTCCCTTCTTTGACCAAGTATATAGTGCAGTCCCTTCTTTGACCAAATGTCTCCACCATTGATGGGCATAATCTTCCAAGTGTAAGGATGCAAAGTGCACTTTATCCCTCTCATTCTTTGGATATAGCTAAAAATATGTCTCCATTTTGTTCATCCATTCCTCCAATTCATGTAGGGCTGATCCTTCACCCTTGAATTTGAGGATTGAGACCTTATCCTTAACATCCTTGGAAGTGGTAGACGGTGCATTCCCATGATTATTAGAGGGTTTTTACTCATGAGAGGTCTTCTACCCTCTGCCATGAATCCACTTGAGGCATTCTTTGTAGGATTCTCATGTGCAACCCTTGTAAAAGCCTCTTGCATATGTTGCTTGCCTTCTCTTCGGTCTTCAAAAGAGGTTCCATGGAAGGTGGTAGATGGTGCATTTCCATGATTATTAGAGGGTTTTTACTCATGAGAGGTCTTCTACCCTCTGCCATGAATCCACTTGAGGCATTCTTTGTAGGATTCTCATGTGCAACCCTTGTAAAAGCCTCTTGCATATGTTGCTTGCCTTCTCTTTGGTCTTCAAAAGAGGTTCCATGGAAGGGTTGTTCGTCTCCTTGATGACCTCTATGACCAAAATTATACTTAAGTTGACCCGTTGGTTGGGCTAACTTTTCTTCCACCACTATGACTCTTGTAGCCATAGTGTCAAATTTTGCATTTATTTCCATAAACATTTGGATAATAGTGTCATTTGAGACGGATTGTGAGGGTTGGGGGGTATTCTTGGAGGCACTTCCCACATTCACTTCTTGTTCAACCTCTCTCAAAGGTTGCCCCAAAGTCTCCTCTGGTACCTCCATGTTACCATGTTCCACCGTCTCCTCCCCTTCCATGTCTTCCATGACCAATGATAACTTCCGGAGGCGACCTTTTGGCTTTCTGACCAAAAGTGGAGCTAGGGTTATCTGATTTGAAAAAACTAAGGCTCTATGTAAAGATAATGAGATGAGGAATAAGCCTATGTGATTAGTTTGAGTTTAGTGGGCCCTAATACTCTCTGTTTTGGGTTTTTATGAAACAGAATTTTATCGAAAATGGGTCGTAACTCCCTACTCAAAAGTCCTATTTGGGTAATCTTTAGCTTGTTAGATCCTTTTGAGGAGTACTACACACCCATCAAGTTCAGTCCATAAGATCACTTTTGGTTTATAAACTGCCAAAACAAGGCAGCTCCATGAAAACGGGTGTAACCACTCACCAATAACTCCAAATGGTATGTCGTTTGGCTCCTTTGGAAGGTGTTAGGATGGGGAATATAGTGTAGCCTGTGTCCAATTTGGGTCAGCCCAAAACCTCTCAGATTGAATTGCATTTTTGCAAAATATGTAGATAATGCCCAAATGTCAACGTAAGCATCCCCTTTGCATACCATTGCACCAATGCATTTCGGCATACCCAAAGCATCATGTGGCATCCAAATAGCATACTTTCAATGCATCTTGACTCGATTTTGGAAAATTTTTACCATAACTTTATTGCATTTGGAAGTGGATCTCAAAAAATGCAACCAAAAAATCAACTATGTATCCTTGCATAACCATATTGTCAACCATTGATTGCCAAGTGCATTGCTTAGTGTCCTTGAAACTATTGCCACTTGATTGGATTGAGGAAAATTGGTGTAGAGCTTTTTATGTAAGTCGGTGTAGAGATTTTGCATGCCGATCTCCCGGCCAAGCCTTCTCACCCTCTTACCAAAGTTTAAAATCCAATGGCAAGAGTTGATGCCATGTCTTCACTCCATGTACCTAATCCTCCGATGTACCACTTTTCCAAGACACTCATGGCATACCAAATTCAAGACATTCTCCCCTTGGCCTCTCCACCAATTGCCAAGGTACCCTCACCACATAACTAGCTTTCTAATAGTGCAAGAATTAATGGAAAGCATAGAAATGGATGAGAGCATAGGAGACATACCAATGACATTTATAGAACATGCCTATCATTTACAACTCATATATCCAATAGCCTTTGCTTGTCCCAAATGATTCCAGTAGCATGCCCCTCACCATGGGCTCCAAGGAACACATAAAAAAACATCTCAAGGCATGTGTCATTTCTATCATCATGCATCCAAATAGCTTAATGCACTCCTCTTTCCACCATTATGCATCAATCAAGCCAAAATGGAGATTTGATTACCATTTGAATCACATTGATGAAAGGAAAACCCTCAATTCATGAGCAAATATAAGCATTATTCACATCACCTTGCCATTTGAATCACATTGATGAAAGGAAATCCCCCAACTTATGAGCAATTATAAGCATTATCCATCACCTTCATAGCTACCAACAAGAGGGTAAAATCGTGTAGCCAACCGTGACATGGAAAGGTAAAGAAGTGATTGCCAAAATTGATCACAATCATAAGCACAGTAGAACCTTAAGCCAAGTTAGTGTTTACAACACCATAAGCAACTAATTAATGTTGACGCCAGATGACGAATCGCGTAGGCCGTTAGGAGGAAAGATGCAGTAAACCACGTACAATGAGCGCCGTGAACAGCCATTAAAGCTTCAAACACAATCATAAGTCCTTGAACATCAAGGACTTATGATGCAGTAAACCACGTACAATGAGCGCCGTGAACAGCCATTAAAGCTTCAAACACAATCATAAGTCCTTGAACATCAAGCAATACCTTGAATCTTGCTCCAATCACTAGCGATGGACTACATAACTTCGTGTAAGGTTATAGGAGAAGAAACAACCACCGATTTGCATCATTAGAATTTCAAAACTCATCTATTGGACTCCCAAAGGCTAATCCAAGCTTCAATGATGATGAATGTTACTCCAAAGCTCTCAGATCAAGCACAGAGAAGAGGGAAAAAGGGGAAAACGTTTTGGATTAACACTAACAAGATTAGCTAATCTCCCCTAATTTTCATCCTTCCCTTTTCAAATTTTAGAGCGAGTATCCCAAAAATTGATCCCAATCAAACCCATGGCCCCAAAAAGGTTAGAACAACAAAGATTAAAAGATTCAACAATCCGATTTTCCCATTTTCTTGATCAAGAAAATCAAGAAAACTCAAAAAATTCCAAAAAATCTAAGAAAGTGGATCAAAATTAAAGCTCTGATACCAATTGAAATGAATCTAGACCAAATATCAAAGAAATCAACACAGAAAGTCCAAATCTAGCATCCATTTGAAGAGCATCAAACACATCTGAGAAATCCATGTGATTATGAGATGAAAAGAGAAGAAATCCACATGCACATGTAACAAAGAAGGTATGTGCATAAGGCCTAAGTGATTTTACCTCTCACCATGAGGATAGCTATCAAACAAGCTTGCCCCATGAGCCCTAGACCATGAAAGGAGCCAAGAGTACGTGTATGTGTCCAAGATATGAATGATCAAAAGATCCCTATAATGAACCCAAGACCCTATTTATAGTAGCCTTGTCCATGGCCCATTATTTACATATTTTGGATCTTAGTTTTGCTGCATTATATAGTGCCTTTGGACAATCCATAGATGTCCACATGACTTCATAAGCTCAATACATAAACTTTCCAAGGTTTTTTATTTAATATTTCTTCTGCAATTACTTTTATAATTCCTTCTTAAAACACACAAAAAGTGCATGTATCATCATCTAAGTACTTTACAACCATACTATAAGATCTTGCATGTGGACTTAATCGAATTATATTTGGTCATGCCAACTTATTTTTTGTACTTGTTTTATGAATCCTGCTAGACCCTAATATGCATGAGATATTACCCCACAAGCTCCCAATAGCTCTATATAGCAAGTGTGTACTAGCCCACATACAACCTATTATAAATTTTGGTTGATTATAAGATGGATTGGCTCTTCCTATACATGTGATAAATGATTACAAGGAAATACATGCATGAAGACTGTCGAAGAAAAAGTATATAACTTGTGATGTTCAATCTTGTAGGGGTATCATGGCATCATGCACTTCCTCAATGGTTACACAAAATGGTTAATCCATTTTATTCCTCATCATTATATAAGGTTTCTAATTTTTATTTTGAGTTGCACCTTAAAGAGAACTTGTATCATTAATATAAACTTGGCCATAAGCTCTAATGCTATTCATGCTCTTTCCAAAATGCATTAGAAGAACTATAACTATTGATTTCGATGAAACATTTCACTACTATTTCAATATAATTAATCATGCTTTTCCTTTAAGTAAAAGAATTGAGGCGGCTAACCTTTTACATCACCTTAGTAAAGTGTTATTCAGATGATATTAAAAGTATAATGAGAAGTGAAGCTAACCTTTAACATCACCTTTTACAAGTAAAGTGTTAATTCAATATAATTAATCATGCTTTTCCTTTAAGTAAAAGAATTGAGGCTAACCTTTTACATCACCTTACTAACGTGTTATTAAGATGATATTAAAAGTGTAAAAGAATTGAGGCTAACCTTTAACATCACCTTTTACAAGTAAAGTGTTATTAAGATGATATTAAAATTGTATGCACACAACACTATAGTGTTCTCATACACATGCATTTGTGTGTGTGCGTTCGTGTGCCTTTAAGTAAAAGAATTGAGGCTAACCTTTTACATCACCTTACTTACGTGTTATTAAGATGATATTAAGTGTAAAAGAATTGAGGCTAACCTTTAACATCACCTTTTACAAAGTAAAGTCTTATTAAGATGATATTAAAATTGTATTGTGCATGCACACACTATAGTGTTCACATACACATGCATTTGTGTGTGTGCATGCGTGTACACACACAATGATTGTGTATGTCAATCAAACTAGAGTGAAAGTGGTGTTTATTGCTTAGATTTCTTCCGTATAATAGTGTTTAATACATTTTGATTTTTCAAGATAATGCATGTTGATTTCTTCTATTTAATAGTGTTTAATACATGTTGATTTCTTCTATTTAATAGTGTTTAATACATGTTGATTTCTTCTATTTAATAGTGTTTAATACATGTTGAATTTTCAAGATAATGCATGTTGGTTGCCTTCATAAGAGTACTAATAGTTGTTTCTTTGTGTGTGTAATGGTAGTGGAAAATAGATTAATTTGCCTTAAAGGATTCTTCTCTACTCATGAAAAGATTAAGACGAAACTTATGCATGTTTGAATAATGAGATAACCCTTTCATGTTTATTAAATGATTTAGTATTGGGAAAGCAAAATGCGGTGGTCATGTCCTTTAGCATGTTGTTTTTGCCTCATCAAAGCAAACCACTCTGTGAAAGTTCACTTCTTGTCCACATTGTCTGAAAAGAGAAGTGACACAAGTTGGTTGATAAGTTGTAGATTATAATTCTAGTCTTAAAGTGCGTGGTTCATAATGTAAAGTTGAAGGAAGAGCTCATTGGGAATGGTAAGTGAGCGATGTCACTAAGGTAGTTGGGCACAATAAAGAAAAAGGTGAAAAAGTGGAGGAAGAAAGAAAAGGTTATTTAAAGGTATCAAACATTATAGAAAAAAGGTCATTGAGCACCAAAAACACACAATGCATTTCAAACACTTATTACTAGAATGAACACAGAGGAAAGAAATGGATGGGTCAACAAAGAAAAGGCGCCTCACTTAACATGTGAAGAAGCGATGCTGACTTTCCCTTGTTCCATTCTTTTTATTTTTTGTGTAGCACCCTCTTCATATGGAAGAGGAAGCCTTCTAGTTGCCTCCTCATCACCTTGAATAATAATTGATTATAAAAAAGCTGTTACTTTTACTATTGTAATCCTTGCAAACCAACTTCTGTATATATAAAAGAAAGTTTTGAAACTACCTCCACGTCTGTAAGAACCTCTTAACCTCTACTACCCCCATAAGAGTCTTTTGCCATTAAAAGGGGCTCAAAAAGGTATGGTAGGGAAAAAAGCTGGATCGAGCCTCATGGATATTTTTTTAAAGCACCAAGCAAGGATTGAATCTAGGTTAGCATGCTGATTATCATTGAAGTTGGAGTCGTTCTCATTGACATGAGAAAAATTCCTTTCGTAATTTCTCACAAGGGAAGAGAAAAGGATTTGGGGGGTATGTGAGGACACGTTCCACACGATCTTCAATACTTTCAATTTGACTTTAATGTGTGCTTACTTTGGTCACGTGCATATCGACAATTTTGGTTAATGGTCTATTCTTCCCATTCATTCCTTCCCTTCCCCTTAGGTCATAATTTTGCAAAGAGTTGTGAAATTGTGATTTCATACTATCATAATATCTTCTACCTCCTTGCAAAGGGAACATGTTTCCATTTTCTTGTTGTGTAATGTTAGGTTGCAAGCTTTGTGATCCCCATTTTGTTGTAAACAACTATGTAAACTTTTCTTTCAATATAGCTAGCTATGGAAGCTTGGAACTTGCTTGTAGATGGAGCTATTCCTTTTTCTTTTTTTTAAAAGTCTTGAAGAGCCGTGAGTTAGTTAAGCCATAGTCCCATAGTCTATGGAGGCATGATACTTGGCGTTTCCTTTATTTGTTTTGACTCTTGATCAAGAATGTGATTTAGGGATACCTTGGATGGGAGGATAGTATTATTAATATGTGCATTCAAAATTTATATCTTCCGACTTGTATTGGCATGTATATAGTTGTTTTTGCGTCATCTCTTCTCTATCTCTATATTATCTTAAGGAAGAGTTTCACAAAGTTGCTACATGGCAAGAATTTGGAGGTTCAGGAAAGCTTTGAGGAGGTTTGGGTAGAATTTGACATGTGAAGCACGGTTCCCAACTAGTGTGAATCTCCTTTATCTAACCTGGTGAGTGGTAACTTTCCAAATGCTCTGACCTGTTCACGCGTGCACCCGCTCTCAGGAGGCTGGTGGCGCGCTGGCGCTCCTGGGGTTGCCCGCGGTCACGCTACGTGAAGTGCGCAATTTCGAAATGCTCTCTCGCTAAAGGACCTGTTCACGCGCGCAGCCGCTCTCAGGAGGCTGGTGGCGCGCTGGTGCTTATGGGGTTGCCCGCGGTCACGCTACGTGAAGTGCGCAATTTGCACAGGTTTGGAGATGAGGACAGAAGGGAAAGATATCCGGGATGACAAAACGGGCAGCTATTTACACTGTCCAGAAATGCGGGCTTCAGGTCGCGGGTGAACATGCCCACAGACCAGAAATGCGGGCATTCAGGTCTCGCGTGAACATGCCCACAGAGACCCACGGACAAAAAAAGAAAACGTCAATCTCGATAAATAATGATGCGCATGCGAACCCTCCTAATGCATTTCGATTAGCTCACCTCATAATACAGTTTAATCCTTTCGAAATAAAGAGGGTTGGCATTACGTTGTGCACACTTGCAGGGAATCCCGCTGTGCGCACTGCGCGCGCATACACATACAGCGCGCACACACACAAAAGCAAGGAGGACAGCAGGTGAGCAGGAGGAGAGGATGTATCATGTGGGCTCAAATAAAACCAAAGACTTTTTCTTGTGCTTGTCACCAACGCCCTGGTATGATTAAAGAAGAACCATAATTTGACGCTATTTGGGCCGCACAGTGGCAGAAAAGGCCACCCAGTCCTTACTTACCTACACACACATCCAAGTGACCCAACAACAACAGTGCACTGGAGCAGCAGCACCTTTGAATTTAGTTCTGTCACGATGCTCTGATGCCCATTCAGGGTGAGTCATATAAATGAACCCGCCCACTCCCACCCTGTAGAGCCAGTGGTCCAGAATCCAGACGCCCTTTGGCCGTCCGATTGTGTCCGGCATCGTGTCATAGGCATCGTGGCCAGCTAATGACAAGGCAGCATCACTACTTCACGCCGATATGATAACTATTTCCCAAATCAAAGCTTGTTTTGTGTGAGATATATAGTATATATACGTGTGTAGAGTATTTTCCTTGCAAGTTGCAAGGTCCACCCTCTCCCTTTTTTTTTCAACTTTTATTTGGGGACGTTGGAACTTGCATTTTGTCATGCAGCCCACATGGACAACCTGCAAATGTGTCTTCAATTTGATCCCGCCGGGCCCCCTCTACCCTGCGAATCGGATAATCGTGGGTGAGGGAGCCCTTTTCTTTGAAGTTTGAAGTGTGTGTGAAAGCGAGATGCGAGTAGTAGGGCCGTAGTAGGCAGTAATGCTGCCCGATGCCCCTCGAAACTGTCCAAGTGAGTGTCCGGCGGAGGTACATCCAAAAGATGCTAGTAACTTATTGCCTTCATGTGAAGGACACAGCCTTGCAATTTGTAAACCCCCAATTTTCAAAGAAAAGATTTCCGGGCCTGCCACGCATAGTTATAGCCGATTGCTGTATCGTGGGTTGCCGTTACACAAAAGTTGAACCCCAAGTGCGTGACGAGTCCCGTGACCCATCCATCCTGAGATTGAAACTTGACACTTGAAAGGCATCCTGTGGAGTGTTTGCATGATGCATGCACCATACCTCATACATACCCGTTTCACTTACACCAATTAATTGCTTTTATGAGCTCAGATTGTTTGCCCCATCTAACTATAGGTCCCGGATTTAAAAAAATATTCTTAAGGTTTTTTTTTAAGAAACCGTATTTTTAAGGTTTTTTTTAGAAGACTTAATTAGAAAGAGTCGGTTTACGAGTGAGTTTTTTTTCTTCATGGCATGAAGCCATGCATTTTCGCTGTCGAGCCAAATTTGGAAACGGTACTGTGAACCTTAAAAAAAGTTGCTGGCAACTGTTTGGCTCATCTCTCGAGTCTTTTATTGACCGAAACTCTCCATCACAACACCACCCACACTATGGCAAAGGCGCACAACGATGGGCTTTTCAACAGGGACATCGTATGGTACTCTCTCCCATCGCTCCATATAGAGCAACGCGCTTGGGCACCAGATTAAGGAGACCATTCACTTGAGCTTTCTCTTCATAAAGGCCAGGTAAGAAAGCCCGAATTGATCTACAACAAAACTAGTGGAGGAAGGCTTGTGAATGCTTAGGATTTATCTGGCTGAGGGTAGGGGCGAAGGCGCATAGGAGACGCGAAGGAGGGGGGATGGCTGATGCGGTGAGGGGCGGACGTGGTGAGGGGTAGAGACGCGGTGAAGAGGTGCTTAGGAGGGGGGATGGCGGAGAAGGGAGGGGGTTGCTTCATCCACGTCATATTTACTAAAGTTCAGGCTTCAATAATTCGCGAGTGTCTACTGAAAGCGGGCATTGAATATCATTGCTTGTAGCCCATGAGATCCTTTATTTAATCCTTCAAGTGTCTAATGTGTAGAAAACCCTCATAGAGGGGGGTGCGTGTGTGTGTGTGTGTGTGTGTTTACACACCTCTATGTCAGAAACACTTACATCTGGTGAGATAGAATGGGTCTACTAGATTTAATGACAATTCCCTCTTCTTATTGAATGTTTGGTGGTCTAGTTTCTTTACTAAGTCTCTTGCCAAACTAGATGAATAGGCTTCCAAGGCCTTGAACAACAAAGGAATCTCCTACTTTGGTGATATTTGGAGAGGGCATGCTGAAGGGTGGAAAAATTTGTGGCACATCAGAAGCATGTTTTCCATTAATCTCAGGGAAGGGAGGTTATTGAGATGGGTGTTAAGACATTGTGGAAGGGCTAATCATTTCCACTGCCTATAATAGAGAAACTTGGATTAAAGATTGGCTTGGGGGGGTCCACTAGAATCATCCAAAACCAACTTATTATATAAGCACTCCATCGGGTCCTTGAGAAATGTGGTCTACTGCAATCAAATTTGGAGAGTAAAATGGGGCCTCTCTACTTGGCCAAAGAGATTGAAACTGTTGTGGGCAGCTCAAAATACCAAAAAAAGTTTGGCTTTTCATATGGAAAGTGTTAATGGGAGCTCTACCTCTAGGATTCAAACTCATAAAAAGGGGGTTCACTTCTTGGAAATGCCCTAGGTTCCTTACTACCCTAGAGGATGGATGGCATGCTTTTTGGGCCTACCCTGCTTTGAAACCCTTTTGGGAAGCAACGAATAGATAGGTTGGCCAAGCTCTTGGCACTAGACTAACCTAGTCTAAGTGGCTTATTGGTAAGGAAGAGACCAAGGGAGGAGACCTAGCTTTGATAACTACTCTAATTAGATTTACTTGTCTGTGGGAAATTTGGACATCCAAGAATGGTAGGATCTTTAACTCTGATGTTGCTCAAGACTTGGACTGTGTGACAGGTCAAAGCAATCTACAAAATCACCTGCTATGCTTTTGTAAAGGTTATTTGCTTACATAACTATGAAATATGTGAACTGTTATCCAAATTGGGAAAGTCTTGATAAATGTTTTAGAAGGTGCTGACACATATAGAGGAGGTCTAACCTCCAAGATGCTTTTTTTTCAAGTACCCAGGTCTAACCTCCAAGATGCTTTTTTTTTCAAGTACCCAGGTCTAAAGCTTCAAAGCTACCAACCTATGACTCTGCTAGTTAGACGCAAAGATGGCTTAAGAAAACAACCTGTCTACACATTTTTCTTTTTAGGAAGACTAAACTAAATGCTGAAGTCTTGTATAGATTTAGGCTATCATATTAGATAGGAAAAGTTCTCTTTTATTTGGGAAGATGAAAGTGGGACTTCATTGGTGACTTACTGAACTCAAAGAATTAGTTGGCTTGCTTTGTCTCTTTATTTTGAGGTTGTTGCTTTGAGTAAGATTTCCTTTTCTTAATGGTATATATACAAATATTAATTCCCAAAAAAAAACACTTACACATGTGTACTACTTCCAAGGAAGGCACCCATTCTGCAATCTAGTTATACCTCCTTCCAGAAATGTGATTATGAGCCAAGGTCCCCTAATAACCAAATTGGCAAGTCATGGATACCCATAAGCTAATGACTAGGCTCCACTTGGTGGAGCCTCCCCTTCATTTCAAGGTAATCAAGCAATCACCTTGAATCAAGTGTGCTATAGTATTTTCCACTTCACAAAGGTGTGAAGACCCTAAGTATGAATCAACAGTGGCATGATAAAAGAACAACTAAAGTGCAAATGCCTAGCAACATAGATGCTAATTCCATGCTTAAATTAAACAGCACCTTAAGTGTTGTTAACTAAGGCATTTTTACATTCATTCTCCCATCTCACTAAACAATTTGAATTTCAAATCTTCCATACCAAAGTTTCAACCTTACCAATAAGAGGAGTACTAGGGATCACAGAGGGACAAGTTTTGCAAAGGCCACCAATTCATCCAATAGCAAGGCGCATGTGTCCCCATCTATAACAAATCCATATAAACAAGAAAAAATATGTATCAATGTTATAACCCATCCAAGCGAAGAGAACTAGTGGCATCTTATTTTACTTCTCGTGTTAGAATGTGATCATAATTTCATGGCGTGAAGTTTGTCAACAAAATTAAAAGAAAACTTCACTTGATTTTCCCACACCCAACGATCCCATGAGAAGACCCTCATGTAGCACTCTTTATGACCAATTATGCATTTAATAAAAAGCTAATTTCAAAACCTTTAAGAAATCAATCTCCACTACAAGAGCATAAATCTCCATGTTGTTAATGTCATTAAGCATACAATGTCTTCTCTATTGTGGTGCTCTTGGAGTTAAAAAAAGACAACGAGACAAGACAATAAACCATTTTATCAAAATTTGAATGAATGCATTTCAAACTCTTGTGTACAAAGCCTCATAAAATCTTAGTCATTGCATAAACATAACCTTGTCTTGCACATTTATTCTCATGGTCCATAAAGCAAGCATGCATTTCAAGAATCTTTCGGACAACTAAAAGGAGTTGATCAAGTAATAAAAATAGTAAATTAAACATCATCATCTTCAAGTGAAGATATTGTCACCTTCTCTCTCTCTCTCTCTCTCTCTCTCTCTCTCTCTCTCTCTCTCTCTCTCTCTCTCTCTCACTCTCTCTCTCTCTCTCTCTCTCTCTCTCTTCTGTCCATGCATATAATATAAGTCATGGTAAAGAGAGCTTTAAATGAAAATTTTTTTAACCTTTTAAAAGAAAAAAGATTTTGCTAATCCTCTCTCTCTCTCTCTCTCTCTCTCTCTCTCTCTCTCTCTCTCTCTCTCTCATATACTATATAGAATAAGTAGTGATAGCACAAGAATTGAGCTTTATAAGAAAAAAAAGGTGATATGAAAGGATGCGAATGGACAAAGTAGCCCACGGGATGTAAACTTTGCAATGGTGGTGCCTATTACATAAAAAGAACTAAAAAGTATTGAACATTATAGAGAAATAAAGGTAACTAATATGTAGTACAATCATGTGAAACTTGAAAAGGAGCTCCTAATTTATCTTTAGTATGCTAGATGCACTTTTAGTTGATGAATATTGAAGGTATTATATTTAATAAATGGTATAAAAATTACATTTCTACTTAATGTAAAACCACCTCTCATAGGTGCAAGTGTTCATGGCCATGATTGAGGTACACTCCAAGTGCCTTAATTTGTTCTCTTATTTGATTAGAGCTATCAACCTTGTATTTCATTTGTCACCTTTGAGGCATCCTAAGTCCTTACCTATTGGTGATGGGTTATGTTCAAGGGGTACTTAGCTTGAGAAGCAATTTTACTATGTCAAAGTTATTTACAAGAAGAAAAGCATACAACTCTACTTCAACTTTACTCAAATTATCAAATTTACCCCTTTGTGAGACTACATTTATAGCAACCATAAAAGCAATATAAAAACAAAAGAACATTCGTTTAAAAGAGCATTCATTTTAAAAACATTCGTTTAAAAGAGCATTCATTTTAAAACAATTTCTTTTTTGCCAATATTTTATGCATGATTGTGAGTGTGTTTATGCATGCATGTGTGTATGTGTGTGTGTGTGTGTGTGTGTGTGTGTGTGTGTGTGTGTGTGAGAGAGAGAGAGAGAGAGAGAGAGAGAGAGAGAGAGAGAGAGAGAGAGAGAGAGAGAGAGAGAGAGATATATACCGGAAAATTGAGAGAGGAACTTCTTGCATCTATTGTTGTGGACTAGAATCATACAATAATAAATGTATATGGTGGTGCTAAAGTTGAGTTTGGTGGACTCTTTACCACCATGGTTGTAAGGAATTATAACTAGAGTTACTTTTTTGTGAATGTTTCAAGGAAACAACCTTAGTGATTTTCAAGCAAAATGGTATAGTCAAGGTTTTTCTTGGATTAGATACACTAGTGGAGTGCTGAGTGAATGCAAAGATCTAGTATGTGTGCATGATAGTTGATCCTCTATTTAGCTATGATGGTCAATGTAAAGAAACACACGTCTCAAACTTAAATCTTTGTTATTGGTTTCCTCAACTTTCACTCTCAATGCATGTGCATTGTTGTCACCTACCACCCTTCAAGATTAGCAACTGTATGCATGTGATAACCTTCCATGCTTGTTTACCTACCCTTCTTTTAAAGTTGGCAATGCTATGTATGATTGAAGCGTTCTATGCAATAAACAAATGCACCACAATGACCTCAACATCACTCACTTCAATCAGTCTCACATGGGTAAAGAGCGAGTTGGATGACTCTTGCATATTTGGTTACTCACGGAAGTGGATGTTTGATTGTGTATGAGCATCCTTCCATGTGGTTTAACTTCCCTTGCCAGAAAAAGTCACTAAAGAGCAATAGGGGTGAATAGAAAGATGACAAAAGAATATGAAGGTGCCTTCCATTAGACTACCATCTTGGACATCCTTTGAATTTTAGGCCTTCTCAAACCTTTGGAATCCACTTACCAAAAAGTGACTCACACACTCACTAATCATGATGGGCCATGCATGATACCTCTATAAATTTGTGTACTTGGAGATTGCTAGGAGCATGCTTGTGCCTTTAGAAGAAATGTTACATGATGAAATTATTGCAAAAGCTGAAAATGAAGGAGTTTTGTATGATGCTATTTTGATTTAATTACACAAGATTGTCTTAGAAAGTGGGCATCTATAGGATGGAAGGGAGGAAAATTATGAAGTAGAGAGAAGTTTTTTCGATGTTGGGCTTGAAAGGTGTAGCAGTGAAGATCCAATTGAAGTATGATTTGGTGTCACAAACAATGCATGAGGAAAAAACCCCATTGCATAAGATAAACCAAACTTTTTAAGAGGAGAGGCCAAAATGAGAATCCTTGGCTTTTCATGTCAACTTAGCCCTAAGGTCACTTTAAAAAAAGCAACGTATAGTAGGTGTGATGTAAAGATTATATTCATCATTGGCTATAAGTCAAATGATGGAGTTGGGCTCACTTGTCCCACTTTTAAGTTGAAGTAACACACAAGTCACGTTAATCAAGTAGTCTATATCTAAAGTGTTTGAACCCTCCAATGTATGAACCCTTCTTGCATTTTTTCCAACCCGTCCTTATGACCATAACCTCAGCTAATCACCCTACATTTGATGGGTAAGAAAAAAGAGTACAAAAATAATTGCAAATATAGAGCATCCTTGACCTTCATGGCACACATAAAGGTGTATGACTTGATCAAAGGTGTCTAAGCATTGGCACATTGTTTGATGGTATGTAAGGCTTGGATGATCGAAATTGTTGTATTGCACTTCGTGTGGTTAAAATACCATATGGCTCTACCATTGCAAAACAAGAGGACGATTATGAGAGATGCTTACAAGGCAATGTACAATTCTATTTTCAACATATAAACATCATGTATGGTATTTATGAGTACATGGGCTAACTATCCGCAAGTAAGTAGTAATGTGAAAATGCGGTGGTTCTTTTTGGGAGCTTCTAACTTTGTGCCTTTTAGTTCTAAGTGTAGAGGCATGCCAATCTTGCTCACCTTTGGCTTATTATGCACTTGTTTCCATGCTTCCGTGTTGCAAGTTCCATAAGATGTGGTTCTTATAAGATGCAACCTTCTTGGAAGAGGTGGTTGTGGTTCCGATAATGAGTTGTGTAGCACTTGTGTAAGCCGCCCAATGCTTAAGACAAAATGCTCAAATCGTAAGAGCTTACTTTGAAATTAGCACAGTACAAGAGCTATTAAATGGAGAAGGCCCTTAACCCACTTTTGATCTTGGGAGCATGCTTTGAAACAATTACCCTACAAAAGAGGGGGGATTTTCTTTGGGAAAGGCTTCTAGACCATTTGGTGATGCCCCCATGATCAACCCTCCCATATTGTGCTCCATAGCTTTCTTTCTCTTCAAGTGGCAAGCATGATCATGCAAACCAACTTGTAAGGAC
This sequence comes from Cibotium barometz, assembly GCF_041138505.1. NCBI lineage: Eukaryota > Viridiplantae > Streptophyta > Polypodiopsida > Cyatheales > Cibotiaceae > Cibotium > Cibotium barometz. The sequence continues at coordinate 4,970,526 of NC_141069.1, read as the reverse complement.
TCGCTCTTAGATATGACAATTTGGAGTGCAATGCCCCCTCGATGGGGGTGGTTGAATAGGCAATCAAACTTGGCTTCTTCCTACAAAACCGCATATTCTTGGGTTCTATGAGAGCTATGAAAAATGTACTTAAAAATCAAAAACTACCTTTGAGCGTACACCACTCACATATATTAGTAAACCGTGTGAACACATAGGGAAATGGAGCATTTTCATTCTCGCGTGAGCAGGCTCTAAGAAGTTGTGAGTTGAAACCGCCACGGCTGCTGCTGCGGCGAAGGCGAACATCGAGGGTGCGCATGGGAGAGGCGGATACAGAAAGTCTCTCGTCTCTAGAACCACACCACCTAGTCTTTTGGGGACCGCCCGTCCAACGTACTGAAGGGGGGGGGGGCCTCACTCGAGAGAGCAGAATACAAACACACAAAGCAGACCAAGGAAGTGGGACCGGCATGGTGATGGTGGGGACCTCTCCCCGCAAGGTGAACTGATGCCACGCAGGCAAACGGCTTATGCAATGTCTAATATATATATAATATATTTTTCTGGAGGGTTGCCTTCGACTTCTTCCCGGAGTCTTCTCTTTTACTGTCCATAATACATATTATCCTAAGATTTCCTTCCCCGTCACAACAAGCTCCCTCTCCCGCCCGTCACAACACCCAACCTTCCTCCGCTTCAGAGGTCTCCTCCTTGTTTATATCTGTCTGCCTTTCTACGCATTGTTCGTCCTAATTCCCAGCACGTATAGCAGCTTCCTCCTCCCCTCTTGCCACTCCTCCTCCTTCCCTGCCAATCTCCCGAACAGTATATATCTTTTCGCTGCCAAGCTTCTAACGCTTCATGGCAGTTCAAGCCCAACACCCATCGCCTGGCGAGCCTAGGAACAGGTTAGCTTCTGCTAAGCTCTTCGGCCTGCAAAGAAAAGATTGAAAGATTCTACTTATCTTTCATTCAAATGAATAATAATTATGCTGGTTACATGGGGTTCTCGCTCAATAAGGTAAAATCATGCAATCAACACGAAGATGATTTGAGCTCATGCTCTTGGGTCTTGCAGGGCAACGCAACTGTCTGGCCTAGATCTATCTACCATCGATCCAAGAACGCTGCTTGCTCCAATCCCCTATCATGGGGCCTTAGTGGGTGAATGCCAGCAGCAGCAGCAGCAGCAGCAGCAGCAGCAGCAGCAGCAGCAGCAGGTTTTAATGGGAGGGCCTGCAGCAGTGGAAGGCATGCAGAGGTTGTTTCAACATGGTGAGCACCCTGCCCTTTTTTTTTTCTTTCCCTGTGATTGTTTTATATTTGATAGACAGGGGGGTGCCTCTGGTTTTTATTCTTCTTCTGTTTCTTCAATTATTTGCAGCAGCATCAACATTGCCAGTCCCAGGATTGGTGCTTCCAAATTTTGCCCTTTATCAACCGCCGCCACAACAGCAGGCGCCGCCTGTGGCTGTGGGCAGTACTGCATTAACGGGAGGAGCTAGAAAGAGGCGTAAGGAATCCGTCGATCGCCGCTCTCCGCATATGCAGCAACAACGACAGAACCATCTCCAATTAGGCGTAGACCTTAATCAGACGCTGGGAAGTTCTTCTATCGCTGTGCCTCAAGTCGGCGCTAATGTTTCCACGGGCCTGCGTTTGGCCTTTGACGACGAACGCTCGACCGTCACTAGCTCGAGGCCTGAATCTACTCCCGTCGTAGGCATCACCCTCAGAGACGAGCTCTCTGCTCATCTCTCGCAACACCAAGAGGAACTCAATCAGCTACTCAGGGCTCAGGTGAGAAATTGATCTTATGCCAACCATCTCTTGTTGACGAAGGATACCCAACCATTAGCGAGGATTCCCACTGCATTTAAGGTAGTTATATTGGTTTAGTGACAAGTCGATTGCATTAATTGATAATGGTGGGTGGCACAGGCCGAGCAATTGAGGCAAGCTCTGGAGGAGAGGACACAAAGGCACTCGAAAGCGCTCCTGGCAACAATAGAGGGGGATCTTTCCAAGAGGCTGCGAGAGAAGGAGGTGGAGCTGGAGAGGGTAAGCAGAAGGACTTTAGAATTGGAAGATACAGTGAGGCAGTTAAGCATGGAGAGCCAGATGTGGCAGAGCAAGGCCAAGAACAACGAGGCTATGGTGGCCATTCTCAGAACTAATCTCCAGCAGGCTGTACTGGTGCAACATCAGAGCAGGGAGCAGAGCAAACTGGAAGGGTGTGGCGATAGCGAGGCAGACGACGCTGCCTCCGCCTATATCGACGGCAACCCACCAGCACAGCATTCTAGGGCTATGATGACCATGATCAAGTCTGCCCACTTGAACCACTCCACTAACAATAATGAGCTTACATTAATAAGGGCTTGCAGACGGTGCAGGGCCAAGGAGGCCTCCGTCGTCCTGTTGCCCTGCTTGCATCTCTGCCTCTGCATCGCTTGCAAAGACGAAGTAGACAGGTGCCCCATCTGCAGCTCCCTCAAAAGCGCGAATGTAGAAGTGTACTTATCTTGAAACATTCCAAGGAAGTCTCTATGTCAATGGTCATTTGTATCAGGGACTTCTACAATTCATATTTGCATTAGCACTTGCTTTTTGATCCATGGAAATGATCAGTGTCATGCAAGGGCCAACTTTGCACTAATTTCCTCATCACGATCAGGGGAATCCATTCTTCTAATCGAGATTAATGGTGTTCATTCTTTATCACCTTGGCACAATTGTGGAATGGCCGTGTGGGAGCTCGTGCGATTAGCGATCGTTGTGGACGGAGGGGCGATGCCACATTGAAGAGGGATAGTCACAATCTAGGAATGTTTTTTTTTGGTATGTAATGTGGTGCATGCTTGTCAAAACTTGGTGCAAATATTTTGTATTAGACAAGCAAAATTTTTGATATACAAATTTTATATTCTAGGCCTCATCATGTCTATTACATACATGATACGATACCTGTCTCTTGTTCATCTAGCCGCACAACTAAGGGTATGAATAAAAGTCAACTTCATGCTACACCGATGAGCATGAGCGATGGTCCTATTTCCATGCAAAGTAGAAACTTACAATTGATCCACAATAGAACCATTCCAAACCTTAGTAGAGTCTTTATGGGTACTCAAGTAATAGAGCTTCCAAAAGCCTATGACTTTGATGTCATCTTAGAACTTTTGCCAACAATGGGGTAGGTTATGGGATTGCATCGAATGGATAATGAATGAATGGCTATTTGTAGGTTTGCCAACAACCTCATATGTGACGTTTCCAAGTTCGTACAAGACATTCCATTGATGTGCTACAAAACATGTCCTCAATATGGGAGTTGTGGCTCTCATAATTTGACAGAGTATTTGAAAAAGGCTTATATATTAGGGTAACTTAGCAATAATTTTCTCATCACTACTTCGAGAACTCATCCCCCCCATTAGTGAGGAATAATATGCATGGTGGGATGGACTTGTCAAGAGGTGGAATGTCTTTTGTTGGTATGGAATGTGGTGCACACACGACAAAGAGTACAATGTAAGGGGGATGCTTATCAAAACTTGATTGACACACCTCTCCAAATCCATGACAGTGGCCAATGTGTATCAAATGAGCCACTTCATCCGATAAATAGGTAACTTTTTGATAGTTGACTAATTTCATTTACCATGCCTTGTCATGTCTATCATTAGTGGATACAGATGATATTTGTCTCTTAGTCACAAGTCAACTTCGTGCTCTATACTGATGGGCCTATTTTCGCACAAGGTAGAAATTTGCAATTGAATCATTCCAAATCAAAGGAAAGTTAGTAAGGTGTTTTTCAATTGTGTAAGCCATTGCGTTGGTGTGTTGGAATGTTTGCACAAAGCATGTCCTTATGTGAACTATGGCTCTCATAACCTACTAGGTTTTCTTGGGGAAACTTGAAGTCTTGTGCTTTGGGTGTACTTGACAACATAGATGGAAAATTTGCAAAACATATTATGTTTTAAGGATTTGTGGATCAGTATTTTTTAACCATGTTTGTGTAGACGATGTTCTTACTTTCGACCTTATGTGGCACTCCACAATTGGCTTCTATGGTCCTTTGATGTGTTGTCTAGATAAATTCTTGTAGCTGTGTCTAAATTCATGCCTTGAGATGTGCTGTCTAGATGAATTAAAGTAGCAGTGTCTAAATTTATGCCTTGAGGTACCATGATTCTTGGGGTTGTGCAATGTTGCGAGTCCATGGAGTGTTTAAAAATAAGTCTCTAGGGTGGAGTTCCAAGCAATACGTCAATATGTGATTTTATGAGCCAATCTTTAGTTCTAGAAATCCAAATCCTTAAAAGTGAGGTTGTTGTCTTCCTTGTGTTATCCATAGAGTTATGAATATTCTGACTCTAGTTTGTATTTGCAATGACTTTTCCTACTAAGAGAATCAAATCCTTAAAAGTGAGGTTGTCTTCCTTGTGTTATCCATAGAGCTATGAATATTCTGACTCTAGTTTGTATTTGTAGTGACTTTGCCTACTAAGGAAACCAAATCCCACATTTGAAAGGCAACCATAATAAAGTCAGATCTCATAGTAAAGTCAGATCTCATAGTATGCAACATTAGAGCAAACGGGAGTGTGTAGGTCTACTTCTTGGAAGGGTGAGCATGCATGGATGTGCTCCATACATAGCACAAGTTTATGACCTTTATACATTTGTAGTTCACAAAAATAGTTAACATCTTGCTAAAAAAACAAGAGAGCCATTGTCCATCTTTCATGATTTGGCTTTGTAGGTTGTCAATGATTATCCAAGGTGCATTGGCAATGTGTGAAGGGCATTGCATGAGTGCGAGGTCTTTATAGCAATGTATTTTTAGTACATAAAATGTAGATTTATTGAAGATTGTCTCTCATAGTTAACATCTTGCTAAAAAAACAAGAGAGCCATTGTCCATCTTTCATGATTTGGCTTTGTAGGTTGTCAATGATTATCCAATGTGCATTGGCAATGTGTCAAGGGCCTTGCATGAGTCCGAGGCCTTTATAGCAATGTATTTTTCAGTACATAAAATGTAGATTTATTGAAGATTGTCTCTCATAGTTGGGTAGTTTTTGGTACATAGAATGTTGACATTATGAGTGAATGACAATGACAAATCTTGTCACCTTTCACTGAGTATCTTAAATAAGGAAAGGCTAGTCATTAGTAACCTCTCATAGAGACTCTCTAAATCTATCCTAAGGAAGGTGAGCCTAGTCACCACGTAGCCTCTCATATGATGGACTCTCTAATTCTCTCGCAAGACATATCACAGTATATGGCACAATCTCTTATGTGGACTCTTGGAAGTAGAACGAGTCAATAATTGTAAACAAAATTGCACTTGTTGATTTTAAGTAACGAGATGGAAATATTGGTAGGGATTCGTAGTAAACCAAATTGCACTTGTCGATTTTTAGGTATGGAGACCGAAGTATTGTAAACCAAATCGCACCCGTCAAATTTAGGTAAGGATATGGAAGTATTGTAAACCACATTGCACCTATTGATTTTAGGTAGGGAGATGGAAATTTCATGTGTCGATTTTACCATGAACATAACACAATAAATATTGATAGGGATTCCAACTTGGGTGCTAAACCATGCATGTGTGCACATATGGTGCGAGATCACATATCTGCAAAGCATGTGCACTACATAAGGGAGATACATAAGGGAGATATACCAATTTGAGCTTGTGAAACAATTGATTGCTTTTAGCACATAAGGGAGACATACCAACTTGAGCTTGTGGAACAATTGATTGCTTCTAGCACATAAGGGAGATATACCAAGTTGAGCTTATGGAACAATTGAATACTTTTAGCACATCACATTTTGTAATCAACATCAAGTGAGACAACATGTAGATTGTTTATTCATCCTTACCATTCAATGTTTGTGTAGAAATATCTTGTTGTGTTATACTTTTATATTCTACTTAAAGATGACTTATTTACCCTTGGCATTCATTGCTTTTGTCAACTTATCCTATGAAAAACAAAATTGTGCATACCCCTTGTGAAGCATGTAAGCTTGCATGTAAATATAGTAAAAATGTCTAATATCACATTGGATAATTCAATTATGGAGTAATCTAACTTTCTTACATTTGTAGAATTATTCTTTTATTTCTTACTTTAGCAATCCAAAAATCATACTTCTTTACCAATGACAAGTTATAATTACAAGAATATTATAGAAGGTTTACCTTTCCTCCCCCTTGTTGTCCTGCTTCTCTCTCTCTCTCTCTCTCTCTCTCTCTCTCTCTCTCTCTCTCTCTCTCTCTCTCTCTCTCTCTCTCTCTCTCTTTTCATAATACAAGATATATTACCAAAAATTACTTTACAAATGGCCACATGTGATGTACTAGCTTTCCCTCACTAATTATCTCTCTCTCTCTCTCTCTCTCTCTCTCTCTCTCTCTCTCTCTCTCTCTCTCTCTCTCTCTCTCTCTCTCTCTCGTATGTTTGTGAAACCAAGAGATTTCCCTTGATGAGGCCACAATGAGTGATAACATCATAATTTGACACTCAATTTTGACATCATAATTTGCAACTATTAAGGCCCTTAGAAAGTTGCTCCATACATAATGAATTATGAAAATGCAAATCCTTGCTAACATTCAAGCCCTTTATTGAATTCATTTAAGTCACAAGACCCCAAAGCACCCACATAAAAGATTTTTCGTTTTGTAACATTTATATGGAAATATGAGCTTTCATTTACTAGGGCTTAAATTTGCTCCTTATTAGCATTGAGTTGTTAATGAATTCTATAATCTTAGAAAGGACATCTTATAAAGGAAACAACGCACAATAACTTCATCATAAAATCATTAAATGCATGACAAAGGAACAACTAAGAGAGAGAGAGAGAGAGAGAGAGAGAGAGAGAGAGAGAGAGAGAGAGAGAGAGAGAGAGAGAGAGAGAGAGAGAGAGAGAGAGAGAGAGAGAGAGAGAGATCTATATATGTTTTTTGAAGGTGAGAATGATCTATTAGAATAAATTGGTATAGAGTCTGTAAAAAATAGAGGAAGATTATAGTATCTCCTATAGGTATCATAACATAGATGGACATATGCCATGAGTTGAGAATGTAAATGTCACATGATGGGATCCACAAGGGACATATATGAGGTGAGGTGAGAATGTAAATATCACATGATGGATTCCACACCTTCTTGAACATACGAGAAGATTATAGTATCCCCTATAGGTATCATAACATAAATGGACATATGAGGTGAGGTGAGAATGTAAATGTCACATGATGGATTCCACACCTTGTTGAACTTCATGTATATGCTCATTTTGGAGAGGGTGTGAGATCATTATGTGTCAAATTAAGGGGGTTACAAAGATGCCTTACAATCTTGTATTTTGGAGAGGCTGTGAGAGCATTATATGTAAACAAATTAAGGGGGTTCCAAAGGTGCTTACAATCTAGTATTTCTGAGGTGCTTTGTGTTAATCACTTTATGCATATCTATGTATACGTAATTTTCCATAACTGGAGGTGATCTAAATATCCTTAGTTTATATACTTTAGCCTATGTTGTTGAATGAGACCTTGTCTCCTTATTGCCACATGGTTCTCGAATTTGGTATCCCAGAAGAATCATATAAGTTGTGTTCGGCTTTGATTTTCTCGTCTTCATATCATCTCATGAGTCCATTAGATTTCTGTAGTGCTATTACAAAATTAGTTATCTTTGGAATCCTTGTATAACTTTAGAACCAAGAGTGATCAACATAAGTGAAAAAATAGTTAAAGCCCCCTTTGTATGTTCCAATGATATCTTATAAACAATAAGCTTCACATACTAAAGATTGCATAATAGTGCCTTACAAAAGTTAGGATAGGCAAGGCCATGCTAATTAGAGTGGGTCATATAGCTCCTACCTAAAGGTGAGACACCATCCTTGATCTCAAAATAGGCTCATTGTGGGGGTGAGTCTTTAAGCGTATCCTAGGCTTGTCCGATGGAAGTATATATTTCCCCCTCCCCCATCCTCTAAGGAGAGAGAGAGAGAGAGAGAGAGAGAGAGAGAGAGAGAGAGAGAGAGAGAGAGAGAGAGAGAGAGATTTTGTTTTGAATCCCACATGTAATGCACCTTGAGATTCCATTCTTAGATATCGAGTAGAAAGGGGAATGAGTTGCTTCCAACTTGTTTACAATAAATTGAGTAGAGAGATGAGTGAATGAGTCACTTCCAACTTGTTTCCTTCTTTCATGGGTGACTTCACTTGGACATAGCAAAAATTTTTTGGTTTCCATAACTATTATCATCATTAATGTTTCCTGTATTGGAAAAGAGATGAGGCCACAAATTACCTGTCTAAGTCGAACTAGTCGGAGGAGAGGAGGCCATAGCCCACAACCATGCATGATGCGGCGAAAACAATAGCTCATAACCCATAACCATGCACGAGCCAGTGAGGAGAAGAAGACAATAACCATAACCCCCATCCCCCCCCAAAAAAAAACCACAAATAAATAAATACCAATTTTTGATGTTGGGTGCCTATTGAAAGGGAATTTATTCTTTCCTCAATAACTAGTACGTACTTGCCCTCATCTTGAAAGGGAATTAATTCTTTCTTCAAAAACATATTCGGACTAGTGCCATATTCATTAATTAGTGCCCCTCAAGGGACACTAATTAATGAATACTACTAAGGTGTAAACCTTAGTTTCTCTCTCCCCCCATCTGCAGCCTCTATCTCTCTCCGCTCGTTCCCTAGCCTCTCATGTCACACGAAGAGGGAAAAAAACCAGCGTTCATCTCATTTAAAAAAGACCTAGCGTTCGTCAATACGCGAACAATAGAAAAAAAAACCAGCGTTCTCTCTCTCTCTCTCTCTCTCTCTCTCTCTCTCTCTCTCTCTCTCTCTCTCTCTCTCTCTCTCTCTCTCTCTCTCTCTCTCTCTCTCTCGATCCATAGCCCAACCTCAAAGCCATGCTTAGAATGCCTATATATAGGCTTCCCAAAATCTTCCAGAACCCTCTAGCTCCATCAAGCCCACACGTCATTTTCCTGATTTGTTTTTGAACATTTCGCCTAAGGTCTTCATGCGCTAAGGTCCCAACCTAAGGTTTAAGCTAAGGTTTATTCAACTCCTAACGTTCCCTTCTCTTCAAGTAATTAATTAATGCAAAAAAGAATTTTGGTCCCAATAATTATATTATTGACTACCACGTGATAGATGTAACGAGGCCTCTTCAACTCTTCTATATTATCTTTTACAGGGCTTGCATCGCTTTTGCCACGTGGTGACTTTTTTAGGTGCAAGCCCTGTTGAGGCTACCTTGCAACGTGGAATGCAGCCACCTCTATAGTACACCGCATTGCATGTAGTTGCCTGTCACCTCCACAGGTTGCAGGTTCTCCACGATGTCTCCTCCACGATGCCTGCAGGTACTCCACGATGCCTCTGGCACGCCTCCACCTCTCTGACCACACAGAGGTTTCATGGGCGGCCATACGCTCAATGCAGTGGGGGTAGATATTCAAAAATTCGTGAGACTTGAGTCTGCGTGTGTGTTTGGCTGTGTGTGGCTGGTGAGTTAGCCCATCTCCCGTCTCATGTTGTTGCTGGTTCTTTGTCACGTTGTGACCTGAAGTGTGCTTGCTGGTTGTGATGCAGGTTACCCGCCTTGGTGTGTTGTAGCGTGCGTCCCCTCCTCGGTATCGTCTACAGTGCGCCTCCCCTCTCCTCGGTGTCGTCTGCACGTGTCGTTCTGCAGTCCGCTTCCCTTCCATGGTAAGCTCTGAGTTTTCTGCAAAAAATGAAAATGGTTAACATAAATAAGGTCTGTCTGTGTGGGGGGGTGTGTGGGTGTGTGTGTGTGTGAGAGAGAGAGAGAGAAAGAGAGAGAGAGAGATTGGTTGTTTGGCACCTCTCGTCCTTTTAGTGACGTATGTTTGTCGACTCCCCTCCTCGATGACGTTTGTTTGCCGGCTCCCCTCCTCTACATGCAGCCGCGTTGGCCGAGAGAGAGAGAGAGAGAGAGAGAGAGAGAGAGAGAGAGAGAGAGAGAGAGAGAGAGAGAGAGAGAGAGAGAGAGAGAGAGAGAGAGAGAGAGAGAGAGAGAGAGATTGGTGTTTAGCGCCTCCCCTCCTCGGTGTCATCTGTTTGTCGCCTCCCCTCCATGGTAAGCCCAGCGTGGGCCGTGTGTGTGTGTGGGGGGTGTGGGTGTGTGTGGGAAAGGGAGAAGCTCAAGCACAGAGAGATTGGCCTAGCTCACGCTTGCATGCGGGCATGTTGGTGGCCGAGAGAGAGAGAGAGAGAGAGAGAGAGAGAGAGAGAGAGAGAGAGAGAGAGAGAGAGAGAGAGAGAGAGAGAGAATATGATTTTTTAAATTTTATTTTTTTAATTAAAAGTTTGTGAATAGTGTGTGTGTGTGTGGTATTTTTAAAATTTTAAAAGTTTGTGAATATGTATTTTTAATTTTTAAAAGTTTGTGAATATGTATTTTTAAATTTTAAAAATACATAAATATGTTTTTTTAAAATTTAAAATTTTGTGAATAGTGTGTGTGTGTGTGTGTGTTATATGTATTTTTAAAATTTTAAAAGTTTGTGAATATGTATTTTTAAACGTTGAAAGTTTTTTTAAATTTTAAAAGTGTGTTATATGTATTTTTAAATTTTAAAAGTGTGTTATATGTATTTTTAAAATTTTTAAAGTTTGTGAATAGTGAGTGCGTGTGTTATATGTATTTTTTAAATTTTAAAAATTTGTGAATATGTATTTTTAAAATTTAAAAGTTTGTGAATATGTATTTTTAAATTTTAAAAGTTTGTGAATATGTATTTTTAAATTTTAAAAGTTTGTGAAAATGTCTTTTTAAATTTTAAGTGTGTGTGTGTTAGGGTTTTTGAGTTAGTGAATAGAGTGTATTTTATGGGGGTGTGTGGGTTTTTTTGACATAGTGTGTGTATTTGTGTGTGTGTGTATGTGTGTGTTTGAGGCTTTTTGAAATAGTGTGTGTGTGTGTGTGTGTGAGAGAGAGAGAGAGAGAGAGAGAGAGAGAGAGAGAGAGAGAGTGGGTGTGTGTATTTATTTACATATACCGACGTGTTGTTTTTAATGAAATATGAAATGAGAGAGAGAGAGTAGAATTTGTCACACACGTGCACACACACCTACGCACACACACCTACACACACACACACACTCACCTACACACACACACACACACACTCACCTACACACTCACCTACACACACACACACACACCCCTACGCGCAAAGGCTTTTTGAAATAGTGTGTGTGTGTGTGTGTGTGTGAGAGAGAGAGAGAGAGAGAGAGAGAGAGAAAGAGAGTGTGGGTGTGTGTATTTATTTACATATACCCATGTGTTGTTTTTAATGAAATATGAAATGAGAGAGAGAGTAGAATTTGTCACACGCATGTGCACACTCACCTACACACACACACACACCCCTACGCGCAAAGGTCCATTGTCTTCTTCTCTAAATCTTGCATTATATTTATCTTTATATATATATATATATATATATATGTATTTATTTACATTTGTATGTATGTATATATAGTTATACATATACTTATATGTGTATATATATGTATATATACACTCTCATATATGTGTTATATTTATGTAATTATATTTGTGTGTTTGTGTAGTAATATATATAGAGTTATCAATTGTACCAAGATTCAATGGCTATTGTTAGAAAGATGGGTAAACCTGACTTATTTATCACCTTTACTTGCAATCCTAAGTGGGATGAAATAACCAATGCTTTATTACCGGGTCAGGTTGCCCAAGATTGACCCGACTTGACTGCACGGGTCTTTTATGAGAAGCATAAGGACATGATGCACGTATTGGTGAAAAAATCAATATTTAGAACGGTATTGGGATTTGTTTATGTTATTGAATTTAAAAAAAGAGGCTTGCCACATGCACATATATTATTGATTTTGGAAAGTGGATGTAAACCGATCGAGATCCCTCACTCTATGATATGTTGGTGTGTGCTGAACTTCCGGACAAGGTGATGTTTCCAGAGTTGCACAGCATAATTAGTCATTGCAATGTCCATGGACTATGTGGTGAATTAAATATGCGCTCTCCTTGCATGGTTAATGGGAGTTGCAAACATTGGTATCCACAAAATTTTTACGATAGTACTAGCGTTGATGATGACAATGGGTATCCAACTTACATGCGACGAGATGATGGTAGTTTCATCCAGGTAAAGGACTATAGGGTGGAGAGTCGATGGGTTGTTCCATATAACCCTTTTCTCTCTTTGAGGTACAAAACCCATATTAACATAGAAGTATGCTCTACCATTACAACTGTAAAATATTTGTATAAGTATGTATACAAATGACATGATAGAGCTACTATAAAATTGCAAGACAGAAATGGGTTATTGATGAGGTTAGTCAATATCTGGATGCACGACACGTTTCTGCTTCAGAGGTGTGTGGGTGCATATATCAATATGATTTGCACGATGAAAAGCCCGATATACAAAGGTTACATGTTCATTTGCCAATGCACAACAATGTGCTTTTCAATGACCAGGATAACTTGCGTGATGTGACAGAAACCAAAGAACATCTCTCTCATTGAATGAATGGTTCAAAGCCAATCAATTGTATGCAGATGTAAATAGCATGCTATATGTTGATTTCCCTTGCAAGTGGGTGTGGAATTCGGCTCTTCGCTCATGGACTAAAAGAAAAAGGGAAAATATGATTGGACGTATGTATAATGTTAGTCCGAGTGCAGGTGAGCAGGTGAGCAATATTACTTACGGATGCTACTCACAGTGTGCAAAGGGTGCAAATCTTTTGAGGATTTGCGAACAGTGAATGGACATTTGTATCCATGTTTTAAAGCTGCATGTGAAGCCAGAGGGATGCTAGAGAGTGATGAGGAGTGGTGCATGTGTCTCTATGAAGCTGCGATTCAGAATACAAGATTTTAGTTGTGTCAATTGTTTGTCATTATAATGGTTTTTTGTGAGCCTATATACCCTGGGCAGCTTTGGGATAAATTCTCCGCTGAACTTTCGAAAGATTTTTTGCATTCATTGCTACAAAGAGGGTGTGTGGATGTCGGTGTTTGTCATTCTATAGCAAAGAATCAGGCTTTGTTGCACATGCAAGATCTCTTACACCATTATGGAAAGCGGTGAGCTGATTTTGAAGGGTTGCCTACTCAAGATAGATCAAGTTTTGTCACTGTCAACAATGGTTTGCTAATGGAAGAGATGATGTTTGATTCTGTTCAGCAGGCTGATTTGTCTGTTTCCATGGAAAGGAGTCTTAATAGTTGTCAATCAAGAGCATTTGATACTATCCTTAGAGCCGTTTCTTTGAACCAGGGTGGTGTTTTTTTCTTGATGGACCAGGTGGATTAGGCAAAACTTATCTTTACAATGCCTTGCTATCTCGATTGCGTGGAGAGAAACACATTGCCTTGGCATGTGCATCGTCTGGAATAGCCGCATTATTACTCTCGAATGGTCGTACAGCTCACTCACGTTTTAAAATTCCATTGGTACTTAATGCTTCTAGCACATGTGGAATCAAAGCTAATAGCCCCTTGGCCGAGGTGTTGAAGCTTGCAAGGTTAATCATTTGGGACGAGGCTCTAATGATGCATAGGTACGCATATGAAGCACTGGACATGACATTGAGAGACATTATGCAAAGTGATACAGTGTTTGGTGGAAAAGTTATGCTTTTTGGTGGTGACTTTAGGCAAATCTTACCAGTTGTGTGCCAAAGGGATCGCGCGAAGACATTGTTGATGCAACGTTATGCCGGTTACATATTTGGAGATATGTGAGTGTTTTAAAGCTCACCCAAAACATGTGGGTTAGACAGAGTGCTTACTGTGGTATAGAACATGAATTTGTCAAATGGACATTACAAATTGGGGATGGCACTATAGGTCAGCCAAACAATGAAAGCAGAGTTACATCGCAAATGTTGATCCATGGCAACTCTGTTTTGAGTTTGGTAGAATGGGTATACAAAGATCTTCATAGAGTTGAGGATTATGTATGCTTCTTCAAAGACCGTGCTATTCTTGCACCACGAAATTTAGAGGTTGATGAGATCAATGAACTAGCCTTGAGTTCGTTGCCTGGTCTTGAAAGAGAATACCTTAGTGCAGATTCTATTGTTTCTTGCGAGAATGACGCAATACTGTATCCAATTGAGTACTTGAACAGTTTGAACTTAGGTGGTGGTTACCCTCCTCACCGCTTACTTCTAAAGATTAATGCGCCCATCACTTTGCTCCGCAATTTGGACCCTTGACGGGGACTTTGTAATGGTACCACATTGATATGCAAGCAATTTAACTCAAAGGTGATAGAAGCAGAGATCATTACAGTTACAAACATTGGAGACAGAGTCTTTATTCCCAGGATAACATTTGTGCCTACCATGCTTCAATTACCGTTTGACATGAGGAGGCAATTTTCTGTCAGGTTAGCTTTTGGTATTAAATAAGTCCCAAGGACAAACATTGAGTGTATTGGGACTTTACGTGCCACAGAAGTATTCACACATGGACAACTATACGTCGCTATGTCACGTGTTAGATCATCCAATGCAATGAAAGTGTGTGTAAAGCATATTGTGGAATAGGAAATTGGCACAATAGGTTCAAATGAACTCTTCACAACCAATGTTGTCTACAAGGAGGTTTTGCAAATGGCATGTCGAAGAATTTAAATGTAAATGACAGTTTGCAAATGTAAGAGACTACATTTATACCTATCTTTGTGCAATGAAGGAAGCATTTGATTGGAGAATGTTTCTGAAGATGTGCAAGTGCAGTCTTTGTTTATGAAGGATGTTTCTGAAGATGTGCAAGTGTAGTCTTTGTTTACTTTTGGATTGCTTTTATATACAGTGCCCTTATATATTATGTGTGTGTGTGTGTGTGTGTGTATATATATATATATATATATATATATATATATATAGAGAGAGAGAGAGAGAGAGAGAGAGAGAGAGAGAGAGAGAGAGAGAGAGTGTGTTATATTTGATAATCAGGCATATATTGCTTAGGATGGATGTGGCAAGGAGATCATTTTCGTTCGTTTATGGGGATGGACAAGATATTGAAGGTAAATGTTTTAGACGTTTGCTATAATTTAAGTATTATTGTTTTCTAAGATTTATTTAATATTCATGGCTGAATTGTAGACCCTCTATTTTGGGAAGGCCAAGCAAACAGTTTCTCTAATTATCGAACTGTTAGAGAGCACTGGTGTTTTACAGTATACATACAAACTTTCTTTTTATGTAGCTTTTGTGTTTTGTTTGATTAATTTATATTTTTATTGAAACATTCATTTGCAACAGGGAATATCTTCACTTTTTAGAACCCAGATTATTGTTGGGTTTGTATGGTCGAGACAGTTACGAGACGGGAGCTTTGGGCTCCTAGGAATTTACAATCTATGCGGGAAGGTTGCAGATCAGCTTCATGTACGTGTAATGTTTGTGGATTATGAAAAGCCTGATAAGTTAGATTTTCGGTACATAGACATCGGACAATACAGAATTTTTCGATTTGCTGTTTACAAGCCTGTTCAAACGCCGTTCGCCTCAAATATTGATCCACCAAATGAGTTTTGTAAGCTTTTATCTTTATCCAACTTTTTTCTACAAGAGTTATATTTTCAATGCTAATATTTTTTATGGCATACATTTTGCCAGATGGAGGCGCAGGATATAGGCTACCAAGGAGAGAGAATCCTATTGTTCGAAGATTGTTTTGAGGTTGTGTTCATGTGTGTTAAGATACTCATCATTTTATGGGTTTGTAATGCTAGAAGCTTCTATATGGATATATATGGCAATCACGATGTTTGTATATATTAGTTTGGCAAGTTGAGGGCGATGTATACATATATGTATGAGTGTGACCAGTATCTATGGATATTATGGATGCGTGCGCATACACAGACACATATTTACATGTGTGTATGTGACATGCACACATGCTTTCATAGACGCGCACACACTTACACATATCTTCCAGTTGTGGCATGTATGGTTTCAATGGATTTTACGTACACGTACTCATACGTACATGTACATACATACGTACATCTTTATGCGTGTGTGTGTAACTCGATGTGCCTAGCTTCTAAAAGGAAAGGAAGAGTGATTTTACACATATATCTTTTGCATGTACCTAAATGCAAAATGCTTCTTGCCCGTTGGAGACGGGACCGCGACACTAGTGTGTTCCAACATGCATTAAATTTGAAGTTTGAAGGGTAACCCAAATTTTCGTTTTAGGATAACCTTTCTTGCAAGTGTCCTTTGAAAGGTACAATTTTTTAAAAGGCGCCGTTGTTTTAATAGCCGAAATTATCTGGGTGAAAGTTTGAAGGGAGTGTCACGGGGCAAATGAGTTTGAACTTTGAATTAATGTCACGTTGCAAATTGGGGCATCGCTTCAAGCAGAGTTTTAAAGTTGATAGAAACACATGTTAAGAGACTCTTGAACAATTCTAAGGCCGAAATAATAATCAATATAGAAAAAGGAAAAATTACACAGTTCCCGAGGAAAAAAGAAAGGAAAAAAAAGGAAAAGAAAAGGAGGACAAATTCAAGACATTGCCAGTCTATGTGTGGCCCTCTGGGGGGCAACGTGTTTTGCCAGGTTCACCAAAGAAAGGAAGGGAGGCAAGGAGCAATCAACGTGAGAGAGCAGCGCCAGGAAAAGGTTAGAAAAGAAACCAGATGAGAGAGGCTTTGTTGAACACTCCATCGGATCCTGATGCCTCCGGCGCGCATGACACAAAGCGTCTAGACGGGGGGGACTCCCGAGGGTCATTAATATAAAAATATTACATATTCAAAATTGGACCAGCCTCTAGCTGCCACCCTAGTACCTGGTACCTTCCCAAAGGGTAATGAAACCAGTCAAAGAAGATGGCCTTCAAGTTTCAACTGTGGTGTGTTTTGTGTGGGTCTGACTTTATCTCTGCAACCCCCATCGGTCCAACCGCCCATTTACGACTCCAACCCCAAGCCCCGGCGTGGGCGCGTGCCAGGTGGCAAGCACAAAAAAATTTACGAAAACTTTTCTCCCAGCCAAGAGACACAATCTCATTTTAATAACTAAAAACCTACAAATTTTATCGGTTTTAGTAAAGACGAGTAAATCAATCGGTTTTCTCTCTCTCTCTCTCCCATTATCTTCAGGGTTTAACAGTTCTCAGGGTCTCCCCATGGACCTTCCTCATGGGACTTGTAACCTCACCTTTTTTCTAATATATTCCTCTGTTTTAACACAAAAAAATAAAAAATAAATCAATCGGTTTTAGTAAAGACGAGTAAATCAATCGGTTTTTTTTCCCGGTGTAAAATATACTATAGGATTGGCTCGACTCCCTCTTCGATCTGGTTTTTTTTTTGGGAGAGTATATGTGTGTAGTTGCACCGTGCACAGATTCCCTCCCTGCACGACTGCAACGCCTTCACAGCATTTAAAGTACAGTAAATAAATTTTAAGTCTACATTAATATTTGAGCTTGACGGTTTTCTTTTGATAAATGCTCTCTCTTCTTAAGAGACTTTAAAAAGAGATTATTTCCCCCGACTTTGGGCAGTGAGTGTCCACTCACCAAACCTTTTCACTTACCATAATACCTTGTGCAAAGTTCAAAACCAACATTATCACTTACCATGCCTCCCTCCCCAACCTTGAATTTGAAGGTGACCACTAACCCCTGCATTTTATCTAAAGGGTCCACCATTTCTATGTAGAGAGATTTGAAGGGTATACTATCGCCCATCTAAAGATTACCTTTCTCTTAACGAGTAAATTTTTCATACCCTTGTTGTGTTTTTGTAAAACATAAATCCCCCTTTGAAGAGTACGATTTGATAACCTTTATACTATAAGTCTACCCTACTGAACTGGTCACCTGTGATGCCTAGCTACAATACACTGAATAAGTTGCATTCAAGGTAGCCCACTCTTTGAATTATTGAGGTACATAGTCAAGCTAATTGTTATTCAAAGAAAAAGTAAAATTTCGTGGGCCCATTCAAGATATCCGGCCTTCACGTATGTAGACCTAAGGCATGAAATCTTAAAGGTTATGAAGAAAAACAATGTCATTATTCATAGCTCCAACTTCAAGCAAGCTTTCAAGCTCCCATAGATAGGGCTTTCATTGCTTTGAAGAAAAGGAGAGCTTGACAACCCCAATTTACACAAGGAAATGACAACCCAAGTGATTACTCATTCAAGTTTGTCATAAAAAACCAAATGCTACAACAACCACAAAATTGAACAAAAAGAATGGGACAAACAAAAGTCGGCAACACTTACTCACATGGCAACACTTAATGTTTTCTTGCTTTCTGTGTTGAGTGAGGTGCCTTTTCATAGTTGTCCCGTCCAATTCTTTTATCTTCTTTTCTTTTTCGTTTCCATTGTGCTAGTTGTTAGCGGCACATATTATGCTTTTTGGAGCTTGGACTTTCCATACATTGTATAAACTTTTTTCTACAACAATTCTCCTTTTCATAAGCCCTTTTGGTGCAATCTACTTGTCATTTAATGCCAAACCTCTTTGTCATGCACGGTTTGCTTTATCATGCCCAACTAACCTAGTGCCATTTCATACTTGTTGTTTTTTAATACAATCTCCTACCACCACGAAGACCACAATGATATTACTTGTTCTTTTTCAATACACTCTCCCCTAGTGCCTTTCATACTTGTTGTTTTTCTATACACTCTCCACACTAGAAAATTCAGCATTAAGAACTGTCACAATGATATTACTTTTGAGTTGTCACCAAGCATCTCTCTTCACATTATGAAGAAAACTAGTAAACTTTCATATAAAGGTTGATGCCCAAGGAGGGCATAAATGACATGCCAAACAAGATGTAGCACCATAAGTTTCTTTTTTAACATTAGCTAATTAAGCACATATGAAAATTTTATTTTTATAGCCACAAATAACCTCGCAAGCCTTAGGAGAGTGAGTGCTACAAGATTGAACATGTGTGCATATTTCTTTCAGTATGAAAGACATTAGAATTGTAATCTTGAAGAAACAACGTAGAGTTTCACTTACTAGAAGATAACATAGATTTAAATTTTACAAAATAGACAAATAAGCACATCAATACCTTTATTCCCCAATGTGAATGTCCATGCATATAGATAGATAAAATTTGATAAACTTTTTCTATGCAAAAGCTGACATATGAGATTCATAACGATGCATAAATGTTAGCATGATCAATCGCATTGACTATCTTATAGGACTACACATAGTAGTCAAGCTAGCTACAAAGTCATATTTTCATTATGGAATGGATCCAACAAACATGTGACCAAAAGGTTTTTGGAATGCCAATCTCTTATTTTATACATGATTGAAACTTGGAGTTGAAGATAGCATAAGGGCATTCTTGGACCCAAAGATAGCACAAGGGCACACTTGAAAAATAAGTGATAGAAAGTCAAACAATGTAGCAAATACTAAATTATAAGTGCGTTATGGGCTAAGCCCATGTGTGAAGTGTATCTTTTCATTTTGCATAAAATCCAACTTCTTTATATCTTAATCGGCTTAAAGGATCTCCTTAATGAGGAGTTTCTCTAGAAGACGGAAACTAAAGGAGTTTTCCCAAATGGGAAAAATAAAAAATCTCTTCACTCCCAAGGCAAATCATAGAAACATATAAAGTAGATAGTCGGTCAATTAAGATGAATGACATGCATCTTCATAGAGACACATATACTGGCTAGAGTATTTTGGTTGCCAAAGATATAACTAGACCCTTGAACAAAGAGAATGCCACCAACATGTATGGGCCACTTAAATATCATGGTACCATAAGGAATATGAAGAGAAATTGACCATCTAAGAAATAGTTGTGTTTTGTTAACTTGGTCATTATGCATGCACAAGTGTCTTCCCTAGGGTCATTAGTTATGTCGGTGGTGTTCAAGTCAAGAGCTTACCTTAGCCTTGCCCAAGCATAAGTTGTTGGGTCTTACGTCAGAGTCGTAAACTGCAACTTCTCTATGTGGGTACACTAGCTTGTCCACACCGCCTCCTCACTCCATTATCACATTGGAATGCTCCTTTGCCAAAGAGGTGAAGAGAGAGCTCTCTATGCCTAGATGGAGACAACAAGATATGGTCCTTCATGATGGTTCTCTCTCACAAAAGGCGAGGATTGAAGGGAAAACTAATGCAAGAAGACAACCTATAACCAAACTTATCTAGCATGCATCCATCAAAGAAGCAAGCAAGATTTAATAGCATACAAGCAAACTAGAAAGCAGGAAGAGGAGATCTCACAAGTAAATTGTTGGAATGAAATGTTGTGTATTTCTTATTGTAAAAAATCACTTATATACAAATGACTAGTTTTCACACGATGCCCACCAAACTTAAAAATGGTACGGCCTATACTATTAGTCTTAAGAAACTATGTACATGAAGTCCGTAGAACTTTCCTATTTGACATTAAGCACATAGTAAGGCCGCTTTATATGTTGGTGAAACCATGCTAATCTACGGTATAGTTAACATATGCCCATTTCTAATGGTGACCGTGTCCTCACATCACCCAAGTCAGTGGTGGTGAAGCT
Source organism: Cibotium barometz (assembly GCF_041138505.1). Classification (NCBI taxonomy): domain Eukaryota; kingdom Viridiplantae; phylum Streptophyta; class Polypodiopsida; order Cyatheales; family Cibotiaceae; genus Cibotium; species Cibotium barometz. The sequence goes on along the minus strand of NC_141069.1, from coordinate 4,949,866 downwards.
ACTTTTAGGGTGGAAAGATGTGGATGTTCCAAGATACACCATGAAGTTAATGGCCAAGGTTAAGTGGTAACGTTTGAGACCAATCCACAACAGTAGGCTGGGAGGTAGGGCAAAGTGGTGGGAAGATTTAGGTAGCCCTAGTGGTAGGCAACTTAATGAGGTGGCATGGAAAGTGATAGGTGATGTAGAGGTTCTTCATGCTAGGCCTCCGTTAGTTATGGAAGTGGAGTGGAACCTTCACTTTGAGGTAACTGGTATAAGCAGTACGCACCCTATGATTGTGGAAATGAAAGCAAGGACCACCGTGGAATGATTGGCATGTGGAGAGATAGCAATCTGGATCGTCATAGCATGGCATGAGAGTATGGCCTAATGTTACATTGTGATGTTGAGAGATGCGGCTTCTTCATGGTGAATACATTGTGGCTAGGGCGAGGTTGTGGTGGTGGTGAATTGGAGTCAAAGAAAAGGTTACATGCATGGAAGCTCGTTGGAGGTACCTGCAAGGTCGAGGGTTCTCCACGCGATAGGTTGTACCATCATGGGCCATGCTTGGTCCCGTCATAGTTCATACCCATCCAGAGATGTACCAAGAGAGCTAGCATTGACAAGGTTAAATGCAGGTGCATGTGTTTCTTGTGCTAGTGAAATATGTAGGTGACACGTATGGGTAATGGGAAGAATGTGTGTAGGTGTGTGTGCACTTCTCCAACTAAACTTCTTTCTTCGACTCTCTTTGATGTTTACTTGAAATCCCTTTGCTTGGGAACTCAAGATCATTAGATTGTTTATTGATGCATGGTAGTGAACTTTGTGCATGGTTGTGTGTCCAAAGCTATAATGGAGCTGGGCAGCCTCTGTGGCTTAATGGATTTGGCTTTAGTAAGCATTTGGGATTGAGGCACTGCGAATCAAATGGGCGGTGTGGTCAAAGAGGAGGTCATGGAAGGTTTCTACTAATTTGAGGAAGCTCCAAAATGATGGGTCATATGTTGGGGTAGGCTTGCTCCCGCCACGGCCCCCTATCCAGAAATGTACTTGGATGGTGTTTTGTGGTACAATACAAGTTTGTGAAAGAAAAATACCTATTTTCTATTATATCTAGAGCCCGTGTATATATTGCAGGTGGCGTGCATGGGCAGGTGTGCCCGTGTAGAAGCTTCTTCCGATGAAAGCTCCAACACACTACTTTCTTTTGACATGTTTCATTTTTCTTTTTTTGACTCCTTTTTTTTATAGCTTCTTATTTCTTTAACACTGATACTATAGCCCCATAGAGCAGAGTGCAAGTTGTGCTCCCAGAGTGCTCCTTTATACTTCTACCATCTTGGTGAGAATAGTGCACAAGGTCTTGTTTGTACTCTCGGCCTAGCTGTTCACTTGTGGGTAAGGTGTCGACTTTCAATGCATCACAAGGAACTCTTTGAGCAAGAACTCCACCACTTCATTTATAAAATGTGTACCACAATTACTCACTAGTTCTAGTAGAACCACAATGGGTGATCACATTTTGATAGAGTGTGACGGTCCCAAATTCTAACTGTATCTTAATTGTACCACTTAATCTAAGAAAACATTAAAAATGCACTTAATCATGCTATTTCTACATAGCAATACAATCAAATCAACCTTTTCAGACAGCAAACAAGCATGCATGCCATATCCAAGATTCTTATCACATAAGCAAAGAATCATAGAATCTAAAATCCACATAATAGAAATCTCTATCAATTAAAACATAGCATCTCAATCAATCACTATGTATGTGTCTATCTCAAAGATTTTGTCATTATCAAAATGCTCGACAACATGATTAGTCATAATGACCAAAATCTAGTCAATCTAGGGCTTTCTCCGATGCCCATCCACCCAACCTCCATACTGGACATTGCGACTATCTCGGGTATACATTTTTCTGAATCTCGTCCTCTCTGGGTTCTACCACATGGATCCCAAAAAGGACATAAATCTCATTCTCCGTCCCGCATTCCATATTTAAGAACGGCCGGCCCGAATCTCAAAATCTCACGTAGAGTCTCATCATACACATGTATATCAATCATTCATTCCAAAACAAAGCAATCACAAGTCATGCATATCATCTTACACTCATCTCTAGTCCATAATATTTCAAGGCATGCACATTCAAATCAATCAAAATCAACTTCAAGTATAAAACAAGTTTTTAATTCAAACAGTCCTTAACTTCTCTTAGTCTTTTAGTTCTTTCAAGTCACATGGCAATCTTTGTTTTAAACATAATCAATTATCATGTTCTAACCACTGAGATCATCTCTAGTCGCTAGCTAAGTCTAAACTATGCTTATGCATTAGTCCATTCGGTCTATATAGATAAGATAGTCAATCTTGATAATAATTTCCAAGGGAAAGCTTGATAATTCATCTCTTTGGGAGAGTAATATCTTTGAATCCATTTGGAATTCGAGAAAAGTCAAAACTACAAAGTTTTAGTAATTCTAACGCCCTATAAAATATATCTCAGTGATGGTTCTCTAAAAATGAGTTCTAAGGTCTCTTTGAGAGCATTCAAAATGGCCAAAGTTGTGTTTTCAGCATAAAACACTCAAAAACAGCCAAGTGCCCCACTTTGCACTCGAATAACTCAAAAACAAAAGAGATTTGGCTTTCTAAAGTCTCATACACTCTTGTAGAGTTTCTTTTCCTCTAAAACTTTCGTGTAAACACACGAAAAGATAAACTCTTTGCAAAATAGCCCCTAATGAAGGTTTTACTTAGAATCTAGTCATAAACTAGTCAAATATTCTATCTTCTAATTCTTTATCTCCAAAAGTGTTTATTCTATGAGTCTTTAGACTAAGGCGATCATTTATAATTAAAAAAATTCAACCGTTAAGTGTGCCATACCTCAACTCAGATTCTCTCATATATACATGCTTATCGATTTATTTATTTAATCTCAAAAGAATTTAAAGCAAAATAATTAAGAGGAGTGTTTGTAAACTTCCCCGATATATTTGCTGATGTCTTGATTGATTGGGAATCCATGTCTACTCCCCAAAAGTTGTGGAAGAGCTGTTTGTAGATTTCGTAAGTCTCTCAGATTTACTGTCACGGTTGCAACCTGCAACAGGTATAACTTCGCACACAGTTATCCGGAAACTAGTCATGCATTAGGGGAAGGTTGAGGTCTATAGGGGCCCTTTAAGATGCCATGTGATTTAAAGGTTATTAAGGAAAAGGGACAATCATGTGATGCCATGTATACAAAAATGTTGGGTGACTAAAGGTGGTCAAAAGATTCTCTAGAAGATGCCTTTTTGTACTTTTCATTCCCAAAAAGTGGGGGGGGGAAGTTTTTGAAATTTCGGACATCCATAACTTCTACATATGAGCTCAAAATTTGTCGGAGATTAGAGATCCAGAATCTACTCGCTGAGCTCTTTCCATAGATATGTCACATGATATGGTTTTGTCCACTCAATTTTAAATTCAATTTTGGCGGGAAACTTTGAAATTCAAACTTCTAGCCATTTGAAGAATAAGAAGGTATCTAAAGTCAAAGAAACTTAACATTTTAACAAAAAGTCATTAAAATCATAATATGGCAGCTTAAAGGGCCCCTATAGACCTCAACCTTCCCCTAATGTGGGTAGTTAAAATTACCAGAACGTGTACGGTCTGCAACTTTGTGGAGGCGAAATCGTCAAAATCAGCTGTATGTGAAAATCGACTCAAAAAATAGGCCACGTTTTACTTTTTTTTAATATCAAATTTTGATTTGCATGTCCATTTATACACAAAGGCTACCTTTGAGCATATTAACTAATAGAAGACTCAAACTTGAATTTTCACTTAATTTTAACACTTAGAATTTTTGCATGCTCTGAAAAACTGCTAAAAACCTCTTGGAATTCATTACTGAAATCTGTAACATCCAAAACTTAGGATTATCTTTATTCATAACTTGGTTAATCTTAGAGGTATGTTACATAGAGGAACTTGGTACTAGCTCTTGCATTACATTTTTGTGTAGCTTTGACCTCGGCCCATTTTGTGAAATAATCTATGTGACTATGATGAAAAGCCCACAAGTTCTCTTAGCAACTAGGCTAACAGGACCCATCCATTTTTCAAATAGTTACTCTGAGATTACTAGGGTTAGGAGCATTTGATTCTTCTCCAAGAATATGACAAACCTTTGGCATTTATCATAGCATTTAAGAAACTCAGTCGCATTCACAAAGAGTGTAGTGCACCAAAGTAGGACGTGGAGAACCGTGTCCATAGAAAAGTGTCCTCTTTCTATGTCAAAATGGGCTTTCTCAAGATCGTGGGCGACAAAGTCATCTTCATGAAGGCATTTCCTCATGATGCCATCTTGACCCTTCTTATAAAGCATTCTTGCTATCAATTGATAGGGGACCGCCTTCCTAATGAGTCGTCTGGCTCTATCCTTCTTGATGGGATGGTCAATGGGAAATCCTTCCAAGAAGTGGGCGATGTCCTCTCGCGATGTCTTTACTCCATTTCGATGAAATAATGGAGCATCACAAAGCTCATCTTCCACCTTGGGGGGGTGGGGGGGGTTCTCCATTTGGAATTCTAGAAAGGTGGTTGGGCATAGACATGCTCAAACCCCTTTCACATACGGTGATGGTGAAATCAATCTCCAAAAAAATAAGCAACTATCTAGTGATGCACCCTGTGGTGTAAGGCCTATTCACTAAGTATATCAATGCTTCATGGTCGACAAAGAAAATAAATTTGGTAGAGCTAGGTGGTTATGTCTATACTTCTTCACATCATATGCCTATACTAGGAGATAATGCCTATACTTCTTCACATCATATACCATGGCTAAACCCTCTCTCCCAGTGGTTGTGTAGTTAATTTAATGCCATTAAGTTGATGGCTAGCAAAGGTTGAAGGGAAGTCCATGTTGTGCTCCTTGGGCTGTGCTAACATGTATCTAAGAGCAAATACTAAAGTGTTGATATGCACTAAGGATGGCTACATTGCTTATGCTTTCTTCAGTTTTTCATACTCCCATTGGCATTTATCTGTCCATTTGAAGATAATCAGAAGCTTATATTCGGGCATGTCATATATGGCATACAAAAAATTAAATCTTCTATGTTTTAGCTAATTACTTCTTTGCAAGAAGTTTATTACGTAAGTTTAACATTTTTATTTCTTTCACATAAAAGTGCAAGAAGTGTTTCTTTCATATGTTTTAAAGTTAATGTTAGTGTATGGATAGTGTCAATATATTTCTTCTTGGTAGTTTATGGAAAGTGCACGTCAAGTGTCCTCTAGTCAATATATTTCTTTTTGGTAGTGTTATTGTCTTGTTGAATGATTTATTTACTAGGGTCTTTTTGTAATGGCCTCTTTAAAAGTGATAACTTGAGCTCTTTGCTCGCTCTTTGCTATTGCCTGACACCCCCTTATTGTGGCCCTTGAAGATGCTAGTGAAAAAGGGAGGGTTGTTGGACTAAAACTGAGGAGTGGGGAACAACTGGTAATCCAATGTTTTGTTGATGATTCTTTGCTATTCCTAAGGGCAGATAATGACAATGTGAGATAGGCCTCATCCATAATACATGAATTCGCTGATGCTTCTGGCTCTAAATGCAATATTTAAAAATCTAAAATAATTAGTCTAATTGAGGACAATGACTTTGACCAGGAAAGATGGGGCTGTGAGGTGGTCAAGAGAGGCCAAATCATTAGGCATTTGGGAGTCCCCTTTGGAGTGGAGGTTACCAACAAGCAAATATCTGATTGGGCGTTAGAAAGATTTCTCCAAAAATTGAAAAAATGGAAAGGGGTAAGGATTCCATTCCATGATAGATTAATCATGTGCAATACTTTACTGAATGCTTATATCATGTTTTGGTGTCCTATTATCAACTTTGACAAAGCCCAGTGGAATAGAATCATAGGTCCTGTAAAAAACTTTCTATGGAGGAACAAGAGCAGTAATAATAGGAGAGTGGCGGTTAGCCTAGGACAAGTTAAGTACGCCTAAAATGGAAGGAGGTTTGGGTATTTTGCATCTTCCTACTCATGCTCTTGCCAGAATTGCTACTTCCTACTCATGCTCTTTGCCAGAATTGCTCTTCTTCGTAACAAATGCCTACTTCAGGAAGAGGTTTGGTCTAGAATGTTTAAAGATGTGGTGAAAGCAGATGCCTTGGACTTAACTAGAAAAACAAGCTACTTTCTTTTGCTCCCCTCAAGATCTTGAACTCCCCCTTTTGTAACTTTCTATGTGGGAAATGGAAGGAAGTGTTGAACACGACTTATTGGGCCTTAGAGTTAGAGGTAATTCCTTTCTCAGCTTGGGGATTTGGTGGTCTCATAATTTTAACCCTCCTTTGGTTCTTTTAGACATTACTTTATCCAAAAAACTAAATAACAAAGGGTTGAGAAGACTAGCTGTCTGGGATTGGTCATTGTTGGCAGGGTGGAAAGAGCTAGATCAATTGGTGATAGATTTTGGATTACTTCCCAGAGAGAGGCAGCTAGTAGGACAGATGATGGTAAAAATATAGAAAGTATGGGTATCCACTGCCTTTGATGACTCCTGCTGGATAAAAGACTGGATGTGGCTTAATGGAGTGAAGTTGGATAAAGGGATAGCTAAGGTTCTATACCTGGAATTGAGGAAAAGTGAATTGAACACTGAATATTGTAAGCAGGAAAGCTGGAACTTGGAGAAAGAGGAGGAAACACACATGGGAGGCAAACATCCCCTTGAAATTTCAAGTTTTTCTATGGAGAGTCTACATGTTGGCCCTTCCCCTTGGGACTAAACTTCTTCAAAGGAACTTCACCTCAGGTTGTTGCCCTAGGTGTAGAACAGCCTTGGAGGATGGGAGGCATGCTTTTTGGGAATGCCCTGCCATTAGGGGAACTTGGGTTAGAATTGGGAAATGGGTAGCCAAGTCCCTAGAAGTTCAGGGTCTTTGCGGGGATTGGGTTCTTGGAAGGGGGGTTGATGCTGAGGATGTCATCAGTCTATTATTTAACATTATTAGATTTGGTTGCTTATGGGAGATATGGGTATCCAGGAACAATATTGTCTTTCAAAAAGAGGGGAATACTGGTCTCGATGTCATTGAGCTAATGTATAAATGTATTCATTTGTGCTGGTCCATATATTATGTTAATAAGTTAAATAATGTTTACATATTCCAGGTAATATACTCTCTGCAGAGACTGGGATCAGTTGATCTGCTGATGATTAGCAAACCCTTGTACATACTAGATTTCCTAATGTTTGGTTTTATGCAGGGATACTTAGGTTATGATGTGAAGGCAAGGCTTCCCAAACATGGGCCAAAAACAAGAAGGTGGTATCTCAAGGAAAAAACACCCCATCTACACCTTTGTGGCCTTTACAGAGAACCCTTGGGCACCATGCCAGTGGTGAAGGTGTGGGTTGGCAAACAAGTCTTGGAAAAGCTGCCTCTGAAAGGATGTACCTCTGAACCAATGATGATAGCATGTTTCTTAGAGCCAATCTTTCTTTGTTTGGGAAGATGATAGATGGGATCTTATGTAAGTTGCTCAATTGTAATGTGAATGATCTGGAACCTAGGGCCTCTCAGCTTTTTTGTAAAATTCTTGAGTGATATTATTATATATATATCTATTTCCAAAAAAAAGCGATACCTTTTTTTTCTTTTCGTACACACCCGCGCCGGGGCCCACTCAAGTGGGTGGAGCTGATTTCCCCTTCCAACAATTAGCCAATTATAATGGTCAGGCAAGGGCCACGTACCATCGGGCAAGAGCCACGAATTAGGCATCCCCCATGACCACCGCGATGAGTCGAGCGCTGGAACAACGGAGGGGTCTCGTATGGATCCTCCTATCTCGGGTGATCCACCACCCGAGGAGGAGGAGTCACTCGAGTGTTCAAGGGGCAAGAGCCCGAGCAACCAAACACATCAATCGAGCATAGGTGTCCCTTTATAACATGAGAGAGCCTAGTGGGACTTGAACTCATAACCTAGAGGTTACAAGTCACAAGCTTGACCACTACACTACCTCAGTCGGGACAAAAAAGCGATAACTTGTGTAGATACTAGAAGGGTTAAAAAATCATGTTGCTAGAACCTTCTCAATGTCCTAGCATCCGGCTCCCTCTCCATCTTGGCTCTCTTCCTTCCATGACGCCTGCGAGCATGATGGCACTGTCAAAATCTTGCCAGCACCTCCACCTGCTGTGTCTCACACGATTGCCAGCGTGGGCCTCACATGCATGCCGTCGTGGCGTCCAAAGCAACACTCAATGGCTTCCTCCACGATCTTCAACGCGGCAAGGTGATCGATTGTGGCACCCTATGCAAGGTGGTCCAACGTGGATTTGCATTAAGCAAGGAAGCAAGTTGAAGAGCCTATTAAGCTAATACAATGTTTGGGTACCCTTATCCTCTTCATTGCTTATACCTGTGTGTTGTCAACATACTTTGAAAGAACATGTGTCCTTCCGTTTATGTATAAACATCTTAAACTGCTTGAATGAAGATGGATACTGCAACCCATACTTTGAAAGAACATGTGTCCTTCCGTTTATGTATAAACATCTTAAACTGCTTGAATGAAGATGGACACTGCAACCCATAAGTACATCGCAAGGTTGATAATTTCAAATTCATTACCACATTTGAATCTAAGTTACATGTCATTCATCAACTCATACGATTTTCGTGCTCATTTGTGTGAGTGAAGTTAAAAAAAAAACCATACATAAAGTATGGCAGGGAGTTGGCACAGTCCTCCCCGAAATTCTATAAATATAGGAGAACGTGCCCTTCCCTCGTTTTTCAAATAGCACTTTCGATATTGAAAGTGGACCAAAACACCTTCAGTGTTGAAGGTGACCATTAGTCCTATATATTGATTCATGATACAAAACTCATTTTCAAATGTGGTAATGAATTTGTAATTTTCTAATTTGCGAGGTACTTTTGAATCCCCGTCAAATATAAGAGCAAGCTTCAAGCTCATCGATTGCAAATGTTATTCTAGCATTTCGTCCAAGTATGCTGTCGCTTCCAAGTATGCTGTCAAATTTATGTTCATTCGAGCATTTCAAATATGCTCAACACTACACGAAGCATGCTACCCAAGCACTCACACAAAACACGGTAAAAAGACAAAAAAAACAATCTTGTTTTTCAAGCTTAAGAGCATGGAGTGCACCTAGTTTTGATGATGATGATGTGTGTGTGTGAAATCAGTGTGCTTGATATGCGATTCCAAACTAACTAGTATGTTGTTGCTACTGCTGTGTGACGAGCGGGAGGCAAAGGCGATGCCGTTGCTGGGTACATCCACGGCAAGGCCACATCAACGCCTACTTCATTGGCCTCAGACTAGATGTCCGGAAGTGCGAGTACACATGGGTCTCTGTGTTGATTTTGCCTTTGCAACGCCATGTTTGGAGAGGAAAACAGAGTGAAATTGCAAGGTAGCTCTAGCAGATTGGAGACCTGCAGCGTATCTACGAAGATGGAGAAGCCCGTATTGCGAAGAGCCTGGGTCGGCGTCACAGTCCTGCTGCCAAAAGGCCAATCTGTGTAGACTGCTCATCAGCATGAATAGACTATCGCAGACTTCTGTCTGTGTAGCTAGTTCTGCATAATTGGCTACCCTCCACTCGCAGCTGTCATCGAGCTACTTCCAAACTTCCTTTCCTAGTGAAATACCCGCTGCATCTCCGCCATAGCTAGAGCTCAAGTCAGTCTAAGGGAAAAGCTGGTGCCGCAGGCTCTGCCATAGCCAGAGAGGGTGAAGCCAAACTTAGCAGTCTGAGAGGGGCTCGCGCAGGTGAAGCCAAACTTAGCGCAGGGAAGGAGAAACACCTGCTGCATCTCTAAGCGTATCAGTGAGGGGGAACCTTATCAGACACAAGGAAGGAGAAATACCTACCAGAGAGGCTGATGTCGGTCTGAGAGGGGCTCGCGAAGGTGAAGCCAAACTTAGCGCATGCAAGAAGAAGCTTATCAGTGAGGGGGAAGTTGCTGTAGGTGAAACGCAGGATTATAAGAGAGAAAACATGCGCCAAACTCGTTTGAATCAAAGAAAAAAAAACTTGAGAAAAGGAATATACTGGAAGGAATTTGTTTTTTACCAGCATCATGTTTACCTTAGCTTTATTTAGTGTGCCAGGTGGTTTTCTCTTTATGCGTGCTTTTGTGCAAGCATCTTAGGCTACCCAAGGTAAAAAAACTAAGATGTTTTAAAAAATCTTTGCTTTTAAGAGATCTTAAACAACAAGCTTAAGAGCATGGATGGACATGCTTAGGCGTTCTTTTTTCATCGGCCTATGAATTTGATGGAAATGTGCTCATGGGTTGAGTAGAAATTTGTGGTTTGAAGCTTGCAATAAGCTTGTCATGGGCTAAGTAGAAATTTGTGGCTTAAATCTTGCAATTGCAAAAGACATGATTTGAAGCTTGCAAAATCATGACTATGAATTTTTAATCGAACATTTTTTCAGGCCTTATTTAGCCATGATAGAGCAAGGGTTGTGGAGAGACTTACTAATAAGCCAAACCTACTATTCCACACTCATGTTGGTGAAGGTACTATGGTGGTGAGCACGAGAGAAGAAGAGGCCCATACCACCTGCCTACCTTTTAGGAACCGGGAAGCACTTGGCGAATGCCAAGTAGAAGGGACCGCGAAGTCACCGGATGAATTGCCGGATAGATAGATTATCTGGACGCTGTTGTTGCTCCGCGGGCCTGCCCGGTCAATCAAAAGGCCTGCCACGATTTACTTTTTTGTGTAGCACACCCCGCATTTCTAACACTTCCACCATATGCGAGTCTGGCGGATGCCTCCCAAAGAGTAACGGAGGTGTGCGAAGGATTCGACCCCATCTGATTTGGCAATGACGAGATGTGGAAGCTCCTAGTGCACCTGGTATTCCCAATCTATATTAGAAAAGCCTTAAATGTAGGCGTAAAAAAACTTTTCAAACTACATTTAATAAAAAGTCTTTCTTGGCTATATATACCAAAATAAAACTTAAGATAATATTTCATTCTATCTAGGTAGGCTAAATTCAGTCATCTAAACATGAACTCTTTTGTGGGAATGACCAATCTATGCATATCACAAACTTAGGTGTTTTAACTTAGAATTTGTCAAAGAAAACACTTTTTAAATACAAGTAGAACCTTATGCTTGCGAGACTCCCCTTTTCTATGTATTCAAAATATAAGGGACTATTGTGCGTGCATGCATGCGCACACTGATCACCTAAATGAGCATACTCCCTGCATGAAAGAGGAAGAAGAGAAGAGAAAAGAGACAAAGCAAGGGTCGTTTTGGGAACATGCACTTAGCCAACCCTAATGTTCAAAGGGTTAACTCCTTGATGTGAAGCTGCTAGGGACTCACTCCACCACCACTTGTATCACACCTAAGGGGAGACGCTAAGGAGCAATGAGAGAAGGAGCTATGGAGAGCTCAACGCCTATCTCAATGCCTTGGTGTGTGCAAGAGTGAGTGTGAGAGAGAGATCAAGAAGAAGGAGAAGAGGCAGGCAAGGGAGTATCACCTACAAGCACACACATACAATCAATCTAGTAAGCATGCATCACACACAAGCTTACCACCATAGCGACAAGAGAGCAAGAGGGAAACAAAGGAATATGATAATGGTATTGTATATCCTTTTCATATTTCACAAGTTACTTATATAGATGAGCTCTCTTTTTACAATGGTCAGCCGTCCATTTAACAATTGGGGGCCAAAATTGGTTCTCTAGCTCTATGTACACCTAGGCTTATTGCTTATGGCCGGCGTTACACATGTCGTAAGCTCTGTCATCCCATATATCTTTACATGTAGAGCCGAAGGACATGAATGTCCATGCCATCTATGATCTTTGCGAGTGACACCTATTGTAGCTGTCGGTAGCATGATGCGATGGCCTGCTCTCGAACTCGGTGCGGTCCAAGGGATTGCACTAGTTAAGGGGATTCATAGGGGGATCCACCACCTTGTGCTCCTGTGGGGGTTGGGGTGGGATTTCATCTTCTTCTAGGGGGCTGGGTGAAGGTAGGTCAGTGGGGTGGGGTTGATGAGGCAGAGGAATTGGAGGCGGTGATGAAGGAGACGTCGAGGAGAGGATGTGGGCATGCCGAGGAAGAACTAAGATCCTTTGGGAGCAAGGGCGGACCCAATACAAGATGGAGGGATGAAGGGGATGATGGTGTTGTTGGGGAAGAGGGTGGCGAGGGAACATGAGGAGGGGTTGTATGAGGTGAGGGAAAGAGGGGAAGCATGGTAGGGGAAGAGGTTGGAGAGGGGAATCTGGTGCACGAGAGGAGTTTGGCGTGGAGGGTGGGAAACCAGTGGGGGGTGGGTTGGGTGAAGAGATGGAGCTTGGGAGTGGGAGTGTGGGTAAGGTGGAGGGTGATGTGGGGGAGGTTGAGAGGCTGCTAGATCTTCTGAGGTGGGGGGATCATTGCCTTTATCATCATCATTGTCGACGGGGTCTCATGCCAGGCATTTGGAGAAGAAGAAGGCCTTGGCCTCTTGTGCCTTATCAAGGGTCACATATCCTGGGGAAAGGCGATATGGGAGTCGTCGGAGGATGGCAGTGGCGGTGATGGCCTCCAGTTGGCGGTAGACATGGTAGTAGAGGATGAGGACATAGGGTAGTAAGGGGGGAGGGCGCGACGATGGAGGGCCTTGTAAGTGAAGTAGATTGTGGTCTAGCGGAGTCGCTCTAGGAAGGCGAGGGAGGTAAGGGATTTCGAAGAGGCATAGGGGTACGGATAGAGGCCATTGGTGTCTGTAAACTCGATGGAAGCATCGGTGGTGGTGGCTCGTCTATACTCTAGGAGGGTGGCCCAATTGATGAGGTTGGCGGTGAGAGGGTGAATGGGAAAGGTGAGGAGGATGGTGGGGTTGTTGAAAGGAATTTGGATTTGGAAAAAAGAGTACGATGAGGAGGTTAATGGAGCTAGGAGGGATTTTGGTGATGAGGTAGGAAAGGGTGGAGGTGGTGAGAGGGTCGTTGAGGAAAAGGTTGTGTTAGAGGAGGTTTAGATGGAGAGCCCCGTAGTGGAGTTTGAGAAGCTGGGTAGGATTTTGGGGTGGGATGGAGAGGCTGGGTAGCTTGGTGGTAGCGTCCATCAAAGCATTGACTTTGCGCTCATTGGTGCTGGGCGTTTGCCCGAGAGGGGCGTGCTACACTTGAAGTGTGCATTCCTCAACTGCCCGGCTGGGCATCCTATTGCCCCGCAGGGTATGCTCAGTGACTTGCTTGTAGGAATCGAAGGAGGCACGGATCTCTTTGCATCCATCCTCAGTGGTTTGGGCTAGGCGGTGCATCTCCTAGCCTTCCCTTTGAGCTAGGGAGTGGGCATGGTTAGTGGTTTGGGCATCCTCAAGGGCTATGTGGAGCTACTGGTGGAGTTGGGTGAGGGCTCCCGGTCCTCTAGGGAAGCTTGTAGCTGGTCGGTGTTGGCAAGGAGTGCAGCCTTGAGATCCTGTTGGTTCTAGATTTGATCTATTCCAGCAAGGAGAATGGCGGATTGAGTGGTTGTGACCTGCTCATGCTGCGTCTGCATGTAGTCCGTCATATGAACGTGAGGAGCTCCCGAGCGAGGTTAGAAAACCCTTTTATGAAGTTGGGTAGGATGTCTAGGAGGACCTGATTCCTTTAGAGAAGGCTTGTTGGGAGAAAAAAGAGCCGGCCTGCACCCCTCAGAGGGTATCCATGGTGTGGCGCTAGGAGGTGGAGGGTGAGGCCGACGACGGGCCTTTGTCAAGGCGAGCTGGTGAGGGAGAGAAAAGGGATTGGCCCCTGGGGCTAGGGGTGGAGTGGAGTAGTGTCTCTTCGAGGAACTGGGACGTTTGACAAAGCTCCTCATCCTGCTCCTAAACATCAACATGATGGTTCTTGGAGGGGGTGTGGTAGGTGAAGACTGTGGCTCAGGGATTGTGGGAGGGAGGTGGTATTTATTGCCCTGGGGCACGGATAGGTGGGGGAAGCTCCTCCCAGTCGGCTACATGGTAGAAGACTTGGGTGAGGAGTGATGAGGCAGCGAACTTATCTTGTGGGTTGGAGCATATGGCGTGGAGTTCCTTGTGGAGGTACTCTGCCCAGTTTATGGGTACAACTTGATGGACGAGAGAGGATGGATAGGTTACACCTTATAAAGCGGCAAGCCCTGTGTGTCGTTGTTATGGCTCACACTAACTCCTCTTAAAACACATCCAACAAGAGATTACTTAGTGAACCGCAACTTTCATGAGGATCTTTCCAGTGGCCGAGCTTGTAACCCTCGAGGTCTCCAAGCTCCACAACTCCTTGAGAAGCGATTCCACCACGTCCCGCGAGTGTTGTCACACTACCACATTGCACTATATGTACTTGTCCCTCCTCTTACCTCACATCACTCACAACACTCACTAGCATGCATTAGAGAGAGAGATTCGCAAGAGGAATAGCAAGAGCGAGACTCTATTGTACAATGGGAGAGTCCTTTGTATTATGAGAGATATTCACTTATATACATGGCCATAAGTGTTCAGACTCACTTAAATTGTGGCTGGCGGCCGTGCACTTTAGGCTCATAAGAGACCTAATGCTATTACAATGACTACTCTCATAATATATCCATGAATTACATAACTTGGGACTTCATCCTAACTTACTACCACATGCTCTTAGCGGGATTACATAAGACCATTACGGGCGCCCATCCAAGTTGTAAATTAGGACACCATTGCTTCATATCTTGAATGTATGACATTTTGGTGTATCCACTTGACTCCTTGATATAAGATAATGGTAGTTGCTCTTGTTAACCCTAGGAATGGGTTAACAGTCGTGAGGAGGAAGGAGAGGGCGCAGGCGAGTATGACAAGCTCCTGCCATGTGATGTTGTGCCACTCCACGCCGTCTTTGGTGGTGGGGATCTGGAAAGTGTCGTGCACATGGTGTTGCAGCACACATAAGGCTACTTGAGCTGGGAGATGTGGAGCACATCCCGAACTAGGTTGAGGCTAAGGTGCACTGTATGGGGAGAACCTTGTGAGTCTAGCACTTGCCCTGTAGCCTTGCTGGCATTGTATGACTCGTAAAGTAGAGGAAGCTAAGGAGCTTGGGTCCCCAGTGCTACATGGTTGGCAAACTGCCAAGACCAATCTACTCTAGGAAGGTGGCGATGGCTGGGTTAGCACAACGGCTCGGTAGTAACAGGTCTCAGTGTAGTAGAGAAATTTGTGCTCTACTTTGTGGGTGTTCTTCATTAGACTGTGGGTGGCGTGGCCATCGACATGCTTCATCAAGGCTTCACCTAGATGGGAGAGCTGGATCAGGTTCTTGTCGTACTCCTAGAATCGGTGGCCTGTGTGCTATTTCTTCTTCTGTTTTGGCGATTTTGAGCCACCACCTTGAGAGAGGAGTCGGAGTGCTCAGGATTGGCCACATGGGAGCAGCGCGTTGGAAGTTGGGAAAATTTGAGTAAAAAAACTGCAAGAGTTTAGCTAGGGGGCAAGAGAAAAGTGAGAAAAATGAATGATGGTGGAACCTTATATGGATTTGTAGGGGGGGTACGATCGTGGCTTCACAGAGGAATGGGCGTGGGGGGGAACAATCGTGGATTGATTATTGAATGGACGTGGCTTCGCAGAGTGAACAACCATGGATTAACAACTAACCGGCCATGGCTTTGCAAAGGAGTGAATGGTCATGGATTCGTAGAGTGAATGGCCGTGGTGGTGAACAACCGTGGTTTTGCATGAGTGAACGACTGTGGCTTTGCGGAGTGACCGCATGAGTGGTTTTGCAGAGTGACCGCCGCCGCCGCAGTTGTGGATTTGCCTGAGTGAATAGTCGTGGCTTTGCGGAGTGAACGGCCGTTCGCTATTCCTTAGGGATGTTTTTTGGGCACCTTGATGAACAATTTTTGTACATTGGGACTATGTGGTCAGCACCCCATTGCGGGTTTTGACTCCTTACCCAATCGGTGATGGAGAGAAGTCGGGTCCAATTAGGTTTGGGCAAGGGTGGCAGCTCTTCTTGTAGTTGTGTTGCCTCATGGGAGGGAGGTGGTTGACAGTTAGGGGTCGGGAGGTAAGAATTTGAGAAGGGGTGTAACGGGGGAGTCGTATGATAAGGGTAGGTGGGGTGGTTGAGGTTGAGGGATATTGTTGGCATGGAGATAGGGGGAAGGGGTGGTGTGGCCTTGGCTTCCTCTTGAATCTTTCCTTTGCCCTTATCTGATAGAGTGCTAGTGGTGGGCTAGTGGGCACAATTGCCCTTATCTGGTAGAGTGCTAGTGGTGGGCAACTGTGGCCAACTTTGGCCTCCATTGGAATTGTTGTGGTGCAGTGACCTTGGGGGGGGGGGGGGGGGGGAAATACCCTGGCGACGGTCAGGCGACGGGGTGGCTAGATTTGTTGATTGGCTTCATAGAACTTTTGGGGTTTGAGAAGATTTTTAGGTACCCACCTGTAAAAGCAGTTGCGGTGTGAGGGACGAGGTGGGTTGTGTTGACGGTTTTGCTTTAGTGGTGGGATTTGTTAGATGTTCTCCCTAACCTTGTGGGTTTGCGATTGTCTTGGCAGAGTTCGACGTGAGGTTTTGGCAATATAGAAACCTTTGGGGTTGGTGAAGTTTTAGGGGAAAGGTTGGATCTTCGGGGGGATCCATAGGGTGGTAACACCCTCATAATAACCCTGCATAACGAGGATGTTTTTGGGTACCCAAAAGTGAGTATTGGTGGTTCAGGTAGAATTAGGACATGCTGGTACCTGGCAGCAGTTAGTGGTGTTAGCAGTGTTACCGATGTTAGTAGGGTCTATTGGAAAGGTTTGATGTGTTGCAGAGCTTATTGTGTTGAGGCTTTATTGGATGGGAGATCTTGGTAAAGGAGAGGCCTCTTTTGGGTAGCACGGTTCTATGTTTGTCGGTAAGCAGGGCGTTATGGTTGGTGAAGAGGATTGGTCAGATTGGTCACCTTGTGGAGGTGAGATTGGCGGCTTCGGCTCTTTGTCTATCATAAGGATAATAACGCCCTAAGACCAGGTGTAGTATTGTCGTCCTTACATCCCAATCAATATGACATCAATTGTGTCCCATCCATCCTCTTCCCAGAAGAATTTCTTCTTGCATTGTCACTATAGGGATCTCCTATCTATGATAATATCAGCCCAATTAACATCTGTGTACTCGTGTATATATATCTCTGTGCCAGTCTCATAGGAATTTCCATAATCAATTGTTGTAGAGTATATGTATTTGTCTAGCCACATTAAAGTGTGGCTTTTCTTGGGGGCTTATGTAAACTAACTCATAAGTCCAAGTGCATAGCTCAAATCTAGCCTAGTAATGGTTATGTAGATTAAGCTATCCACTATATACATGTGCCTATATCCACTATGCACCTGTACATAGTGGGATCGTCCAAAAAGCTCACATATATCTATGGAAAGCTTTGTGTTCAACTCTAATGGCACTGAAATAGGCTTATAGCATATTAACCATACTTGGACACAACAACATGTGTAAGCTATACTGTCTCTATAATAATAAAATGCCATGAGGTGATCTCACCAACCTCCATGAGAAATATCGTAGCTCATTCAAATCCTTCATCTTAAATTTTTTCTTCAAAAGCATCATGACATCATGTATGTTAGCATATCACTTTCACCAATGATAATTAGGTCATCCACATAAATGACTACTAGCATGATTCCTCTATCTGGATTTTTCACATAAGGTGAAAAATTTACATTTGGATATCTGAAATCCAATGGTATAACAAGATACTCCTTGATCTTGCTTGACCATGCTCTAGGTGCCTGTTTCAAGCCATACAAGGCTTTACGTAATAACCTACACACAAAATCTAGGTGTGTAGGTTGTTACGTAAATCTGGTTCCAAGCCATATAAGGCTTTACGTAACCTACATACAAAATTTGGGTGTGCATCACTCTCATAACTTGGTGGCTATATCATGTATAATTATTTTACAAATCACGATGCAAGAAACCATTCTTTACATCCCATCATCTGATGCAAAGACAAACCCTTTGCTCTAGCCACCATAGCAATGACATCTCTCATGATTGTGCTATTCTTACAATGGGTTGAATGTGTCCTCATAGTCAATACAATAGATCTACGCATAACCCTTGGCAACTAATCTTGCTTTATAACTCCACATTGATCCATTTGAGTTATGAGTGACCTTATACTCCCACTTACATCTAATTGTCTTTTTCTTAGGCAAAAGTGCACTAACTTGCATGTTGCATTTGCATGCAATGTCACCATCTTCTCATCCATGGCATATTTCTAGTTTTATTTCCAAGTGCGTACTCAAAATATCTGGGCTCTAACTCTTGTATTTCTTTAACCATTTAAGCATAATGATGGACTATATATCCATCATATCTCAACCAATCATCAAACAGGGTATCTAACCCTAGTAGACCTGCATACACCTGGATCATTACCATTTGTCTAACTCGAGTAGACCTGCATACACCTGGATCACTATCAGGTGTACTCAAAGCAACCCTAGTTCTTGCACTAGCAGTAACCAATTGAGATGGAATGGCAATCTCCTCATCTAGAGCCACTAGAGTCACCATCCACATATGAGTGACCTTCTGACAAATCAGGCAGAAAAGGTTCTACCTTGTCCTTTGCATGATACATGTGTACCTACATCTATTCTTAACCTACTTGACCATGGAATAACATTGGATCCACTACTAGAGGATTCTCTAGGTCCATTAAGCACCTATGATTGCTGCTCTACATGTGGGATAACATCATTACTTCTTATATTTTCATCTTCTATTTCCTTTACTTGTACATACTAGCTACTCATACTAAAAGACAACCGTTCTCTACTTACTCGCATCTCACGAGTGTTAGGGTTATAATATCTATAACATTTTTGCTCCAAAACATAACCAATGAAGATGCATTTCTCTACATTTAGATCCAACTTTTTTCTCACTTTATCAGGAACATGCACATATATAATAGGCCCAAACGCTTTCAAGTGAGAGATGTCTGGTTTTATTCTTGTAAACTTATGTTTAGGCCTCATAACATAAACGAGTGCCATGTTCATAATGTAAACAATAATTTCTACTATTACTGTGTTGCCTAAAAATAATATGCATATTCTTTTTAAACATCAAGGCACATGCCAGTTCTCCAAAGTGCCTATTTTTCCTTTCTGCAACACCATTTTGTTGTTGGGTGTACTTACATGTGAACTATCTTTTGATTCTCTACCTTCTTAAAAAATCATTGAACTCATTGGAGAAATACTCTCCCCCACCACTATCTGATTTTAGGCATTTGATTTGCATATATTTTTCCTTCTTAACCAAGGCTTTAAATCTCTGAGAGTGAATAGATACCTCACTTTTCTTCTTCATGAAATAAACCCACGCTTTCCTAGTGTGATCAATGAATGTAACATGATACTTATGATCTACAATTGTTGTAGTCTTGGTCAGTCCCTATACATCTAAATGTATAACAGCCACCAATGGCCTTGAATTGACATGTTTTTCATGATGAAGGAAAGCAATGTTGGTTTGCTTACTAAGTTGGCGTGCTTCACATACTTTATGCGTATCATCAACCTTAAACTTTGGAAAACCTACAATAATATTTTTAGCCTCATAGAATTCAACCATCATCGTATATTCACATGACCAATGCACTTGTGCCATATGTTAATATTTACAAATGACACCTCTTCCATATATACAAACATGACTACCTTTACCTTAGGCATATTCACAAACAGATTAAACATCCTGTTATTTTTGGTACCCTTTACAACCAAGCGGCACTAATTTTTAAAGTCTTTCTTAAAACACCCTCGAGGATTGAACCTCTCTTGCAAACCTTGCTCAACCCTCTATCTAATAAAAACTAGGTTCTTTGTAATATTTAGAATATGAAGTTCATCTACAAAGTACTTCATTTTTCCATCTTACATAGATAATAGAACTTTACCAACATGCATTATGGGGTGCATAGTATTGTCACTAGTTTTTACATAACCTTATTTTTCCATTTTTTGCATGTCTCTAAACCACTCACCATAACTGGTCATGTGGTTAGAGGCGCCAAAATCCACATCACCAAACATCTTTAAATCTTAACATATCTCCTATTGTGAAATTAAGCATATGATGCATCACAACAAACAACTGCTCACTTCTATCTCATCAAAACCTTGTTTACTTGTTGATGATGCATAGTTGCCTTGCTCTACTACTATAACTTTTCACTTTTTATATCATTTTGCTTTTTATAACAGTCCTTTGCTATGTGTTCTAGTTTGCCAAAGTAATAACACTCTATGCTATTTACATTTTGATTTCGTTATTGCTAACAACCTCGGCCTCTTTGGATCCCCTTACCTCTAGAGTGGTCTCTTCCACTTGTCTATACATTTAATTTCTATTTTTTTGTTTTGTTGCTCATGATTTTTGTTTCCAAACTGGCTTCCACCTCAGCCTCCACTTTTGACATCATTCTGCTTTTTATTGCAGTCCTTTGCTATGTGCTCTAGTTTGCTAGCATAATAACACTCTATGCTATTTACATTTTGATTTCTTTGCTAACCACCTCAGCCTCTTTGGCTCCCCTTTCCTCTAGAGTGGCCTCTTCCACTCGTCCATACATTTAATTCCTATTTTTTGTTTTGTTGCTCATGATTTTTGTTTCCAAACTGGCCTCCACCTCGTCCTCTAGATCATGACCTGCCTTTGCCTCTACCTGTATCTAAGTAGAAGGCCTATTCATTTGGATTTCTAGAGGATGAACCTCTCCCAATATTCATCTCCTCTCATGGATGAGAAGAGCAATTAGTTCCTGTGATAGGCCACCCTTAAGCTTATTACCATGAATTCCATAGGAATAACTGCTTAAGTTCCATACGTTAGGTTAAAGGGTGTTGTGTTGAGATGACCACCTTATATACTGTGCGATAGGCCCACAGTGTAGCTAGCAAATTCTGTTCCCAGTCATTTTTGCGACTCGCCTCTATAGCCTTGGTAAAGATGGCGCATAGGGTCTTATTAGTACTTTCTGCTTGGCCATTGGCTTGGGGGTAATATGTTGAAGATTTACGATAATTGTTGTAGCAAGAATTGTATTACCTTATTTATGAAGTGGGTGCCATTGTCACTCCTCACAAGCTTAAGGGGACACCCGAAGTGAGTGATCACATACTCGTACAAGGAATTTAGCCATGGGCCTTGCATCGAATTTTTGTGTGGCTAACCTATTTTGTGTAGTAGTCCATGGCCGCTATAGTATACTGTGCTTGTTTTGTGTTAGGAAGTTGGGCTAATGGGACCTACAAAATCGATACCCCGTTTCTCAAATGGTTGTAAGGACATGACGGGGTGAAGGGGCATCTTGTCTTTATTGTGTGGAATTGTCATTCATCACATCGTTTGACATATTCCGCTGCATCTCCAAATAAGGTTGGCCACCACCATAAGCATGCTACTAGAAGGATCTTTCGATAGTGGTATCTACTGCGAAGTGTTTGCGTGTAACTCCAGAGTGGGCTTATTCCAAAATAGAGACATATTTGTCCTCATGGACACTGCGTCTCATTATTCCATCTTTTCCTTGTTTGTAAAGCTGCCCTACAACCAATTGATAGGGAGAAACTTTTTTGATGAGTCGTCTTACCCGATCCTTGTTGATTCGATGCTTCAGTCCGGGTAGGCCATTAGCTAGGAAGTGTATAACTTCCTAGCTAATCGGATAGTTGGAACATGGGGGTACATGGCAAGTCATCAACACCCCCATTGGTGGCTCCTCCTCCAATTTAGGAATAAGGCATAGTTGGAACATGGGGGTATCTGGCCAATCATCATCATCAACACCCACTGGTGGCTCTCTGTTAAGATTGCGTGACATATGGTCAACCGATATGTGTTGGGAGCCTTTATGTACCGTGACCGGTGAAATCAAAATCTAGTAGAATTAGGAGCCATCTTGTGATTCTACCTATGGTGCAAGGTTTAATTACTAGATAAAGAAGAGCTTGATGGTCTATGAAGAAAAAAAATTGGTTCGCCACCAAAGGTAATGACAAATTGTTTTAACTATATAGACCATGGCCAACCCTTCTCTTTCCATGGTAGTATAATTTTGTTTTACTTCATTTAATTGGTGATTGGCAAAGCTAATAGGGAAGTCCCTTTTGTGTTCCCCAGGGTTGTGCTAACCCATAACCAATTGTGAAGATAGAGGCATCTATGTGGACATGAAAGATGATTTCCCAATTAGGGGATCTCAAAATGGGAGCACTAGCGCTTGACTTTTTGAGAGTATAATACACTTGTTGGTACTCTTATGTCCATTTGAAAATCACCAGGATTCCGTAAAGGGGACGAGCTATGTCAGCATACATAAAGATGAAATGCTGGTAATAACATACATGCCCCGTAAATCGTTGGAAACCCTTGAAGGTGGTAGGGGGTGGTAGCTCAAGAATGAGTCGCACCTTGCTGCCATCTATGGAGATACAATGTTTTGAGACAATGTGTCCCAGGATACTCCATGTCGGACACAAAATTGACATTTCATAGGGTTAAGAGAGATCCTGTAGATCTGACATCTCTCTAGCACTTTTCTCAGACACCAAAAATGTGCCTTCCATGTTGAATTTACACAAAGGTCATCCATGAAGACTTCAAGGCATTTTTGTAGATAATCCTTATAGGCTGTGCATATTAGGCATTGGAAGGTGCCTGGGGAATTCGTCAAACCAAATGGCATGACTCGATATGTATACGTGCCCCATTCAGCAGGCAAAAGGTGTTTTATGTTGATCTTTTAGGTCGATCAACACTTGGTTATAGACATAAAACTCATCAAGAAAGCTGCATACTTCCTTTCTGACCCGTTGTTCGAGTACATGTTTTGTGAAGGAAATGGATAGTGATCACATATCATGGTGGTATTGAACTTTATGAGGTCCACACACACTCTCAATTTTGTTGAAATTAGAGCAATGTGATGAGCTATGGTGGATCAAACACTAGAATCAACATCATTAACAAGTGATTAGCAAATAATTAAGATGTAATTAGTGAGTAATTAGCAAATAGCTTAATGTAGGCATGGATAGTGAGTAATTAGCAAATAGCTTAATGTAGGCATGGATAATCAAAAACTAGCAAATTCTCATTAGGGAAATGCCTCAATTTATAGAGTTTACATCCAAGCATCAAATCCCACTGATTTCTCCTTGATTCACTCCACCTCTTTTCCCTGATTCTCTCCACCTCTTCACTTTTCCCAAAATATCTCCCAGAATATCTCCACACTTCCTAAATCTTCTCATGCTACCCTTTATTCTCTCCCAGTAGATTCTTCTCACCTTTTCACAGGTTCTTTCACATTTACACATTCTCTTTTACAGTCTCTAACCAAGGGCTTGTTCCCGCACACACCCTATTCACTTGTATTTTCAACACCTCCCCTCAAGTGAATACTCTCTAGCACACCTGGACCCTATACCAAGTTTCCCTCTTACTTGATAGCCCGTGACCAGTGCCTCAAGTCCCTAAACTCCATAGTCCTTGACACACTCTCTCTCTATGTGTTCAAGGCTACTATAAGTGCCCGCAACCTTGACTAAAGTGCTCACACATACATCTACCACGTGGCCTACATCATCGGTGGCTCAAAGGTGGTCTTACTTTATTAGGGCAAGTTACATTGGGTTGTGGGGTCTCTCTCTCTCTCTCTCTCTCTCTCTCTCTCTCTCTCTCTCAGAAAAGATGATCCGACTCCACTTCCTTTGGAGCCTCTATGAAGTTTGCCGATGTCGTTCCTTCTCCACTGGGTTTGCTGTAGCAGTCTCTCACCATGTGTCCTGGCTTTCCACATTTGTGGCAAGTGAAGGTCCTTCCTCCTACTCTGCCTCTTCCTCGTCCTCGTCCTTGAGAGAATCCTCCTCGTGTGAAGAATGCTTTTTCTTCTCCTGTTGTTGAGTCGAGCCATTTCTTCTCTTTGCCTCTGCTCTCTTGCTCTAGTAGAGCTGCTTCTATCTCGTGTAGCTTCAATTCACGTACATTCTTTAGTGTTGCTACAATGTTTTCATATTCACCTTTGTCCACACTCTTCAGAAGCACTGCTAGTGCCTCATCATCTTCTACCTTTTTGCCAATAGCTGCTGCTGTTGCTTAATGCTTTTATATCTGTTCAAGTGTGTGATTAAAGGTTCACTTTCCTTTATGTCCAATTTGTAGAATTTCATTAACAAATTTATCTTTGAATTTTTAGCTTGTGTGCCAAATAATTTATTGAGTTCATCCCATGCATCTTTTGCCCATTGTATCCCTGTGATGTGATGAATGATTTCATCATTTAAACTGAGTGCAATAAGTCCCAATGCTTTTTCATTCCTGCTCTTCCACTCATTTTTTCCTCTCTTTGGACATTCATCTCTTCCTTCAACTAGCCCCCACAGATTTTTCCTCATGAGCAAAGACATGGTTTTTGTCTGCCATGCGTAAAATTGCTCCCCATTAAATTTGGCTATTTCTTATGCTGTACTCATGGTGATGTGAAGGGGGTCTTACCTCTTGATCCAATTTCAAGATTCAAGGGCAGTGTCTATCCTTTTACAACTTAATCTGGTGTTAAAGAGATGATTACAACAAATTTATCAGCATAAAATCACCAAAAATTACATTAAATCAAGGGTAACTAATTTGTACGGAATGGTTGGAGTATCAAACCAACTCCGAATTGCAATCTGAAGTTGTAGGGATTTGTATCAGATACCTAATGGTTAATTTGAACCTTCAATTGTACCAAAAATAGTAATTAGCACTGATTAGCAAATTAATCCACTGTTTTGTGTGCAGAAAACAGAGTATGCGGGGAGTCCAGATCTGGTGCCTTAGATTTCAAATGAGCTCAAATGCTTTCAAAGCCATCAATAGCAATGAGTCTAGTAGAGGATTAAGCCAAGAAACACAATATTTGACCAAATATTGAAAGCTTAATCTCTGTTTTACCAAAGTCACATGTAGATTTGATGAAGAGCTTGGATCTCACTGTAGACTTGATGAAATTGAATTCTGTCACCAGCTTGTAGAGCATGCTTGAAAACCCCCGGGGCTAAGAGGAATTAGACACATTTGATTTGTGGAAGTAGAAATATCAAAATCAGCTCAGAAAAATGGCGCCTGCTAAAAATGCGATTTCTCCCAACTCCGTTGGCAGTTTGCGCTTCTTTCTTGATGAGCTTGAAGAGCAATGAGATAGCTATCATGTGCTAGAAGGGTTTGGCCTAATTTTATGTGTGCAAGGAGAGGGAGCTTCTCCACTGGCTGGGGGTACAGAGGTGAGTTGAAAAAAGAGGGAAAATTATAATTTTCTACTAATCCTAATTAGCAAAATAATTAGCAAGATAATGGGCTCACAAAATGATGGATTCTAGGCATGGCTCTGATACCATGTTGAAATTAGAGCAATGTGATGAGCTATGGTGGATCAAACACTAGAATCAACATCATTAACAAGTGATTAGTAACTAATTAAATGTATGAGTAATTAGCAAATAGCTTAATGCAAGCATGGATAATCAAAAACTAGCAAATTCTCATTAGGGAAATGCCTCAATTTATAGAGTTTACATCCAAGCATCAAATCCCACTGATTTCTCCTTGATTCACTCCACCTCTTTTCCCTGATTCTCTCCACCTCTTCACTTTTCCCAGAATATCTCCCAGAATATCTCCACACTTCCTAAATCTTCTCATGCTACCCTTTATTCTCTCCCAGTAGATTCTTCTCACCTTTTCACAGGTTCTTTCACATTTACACATTCTCTTTTACAGCCTCTAACCAAGGGCTTGTTCCCGCACACACCCTATTCACTTGTATTTTCAACAAATTTTCCCTTCTTTTTGAGCATTATCATGATGGGTGAAACCCATTTGATGTGCTCTATCTTCTTGTAGATGAATCTAGCATCTATGAGTTGATTGATTTCTTCTCGCGCAAAATCTTGGAGTACTTGGGGTTCATAGAATATGCTCTCTACTTAACTAGCCTTGCTCCTTCCACCATGGGAATGGTGTGTTTAACCACTTTAGGAGGTACACCCTTCGTGTCTGTATATTTCCAGGTGAAGCAATCTTGAAATTCTGTGAGGAGGTCAGGAAGGTCTTTCTCTTCTTCTGCCAGCAGCAACGAGGTCTTTCCCAATGTAGGTGGGCCTTGGATCTTTCCCCGGGCTTGCCAAGCTCATCTGCTTGACCTTGGCCGGGACCATTCATAGGATGTTCCTGGCTTCCCATCATGGGTTCTTTGGGCCTTTTTGTATTTCCAACCTTATATGCTCTGAAGGGTTCGGGGACTTGTTTGGTCACCTCAGCTCTTACGCTTTCCTTATCCAATTTCTTTGGCTTCCTACTTGGCTAGTGCAAACTTTTTGTTCCGTGCTTTACGCATAGAGCAGCAAAGATTTGGGGGTTCAATTTTGGAATCCCTGATTCTTCTTTTTTGGCGGGTCATGGAGTTAACTGGAATGGGGAACTCATCAAGCTCCTTTTGCTAGACTGGAAAAAGTAGGAATGCATGTTAAGAGCTTCCACATATCTTAGCTAATGCTCTTTAGATTCTATTGGGAAGATGTAAGCTTCCCTTCATGTAAAGCTATTTGGTTTATGGGTCATGGTCTTTCCTCTTTGATTCTCATAGGTTCATGACTCATAGCATTGCGCATACATGCGATGCTAAGCATGTAGAGGGACATGATCTCTTGCCTGTCTCATCGATGGTAAATCTCGTACCTATGCATTTTGGAAGTATGTCCATGGTAGCAAGGATGTACATACATGCGATGCTGAGCATATAGAGGGACATGATCTCTTACCCATCATCCATGGCAAATCTTGTACCTGTGCATTTTGGAAGTATGTCCATGGTAGGAAGCATGTGCATCTAGTTCTCAAAGTCTTCCAGATCTGGGAGAGATGCAAATTCCATTCTATCCCATTCATCATCCAAGGTTTGATGGCATGTTTGGCATAAGTGTGTTGCAATAGATCTCTGATGAGTAATCACCGAATCTTCTGCCCAAGGGTCCCCCACTCATTGGATGGATCTTCCAAGTGCATAGGCCGACCTTTAGTGTTCGGTCTTTTTTCCAAATGTAAATGTGATCTGTGTCCTAGTCATGGATCATCCTGGTTTCACTCATAAATGGTTCCTAAGATGCAATCATAGGAAATAGGTTGCAAGACAAAGTTCATCTCACCACCACAAAGGTGTGTTGAAAATTGGTTTTCGAGAATCTTAATCTTCAAATCTTGTAGAGAAGACCTATGGGCTTTGTGGTGGCTCCATCAACTAGTTTCATAAAGGGTTGTGCTAAGATACAATCGTAGGAAACAAGATGTTGGTCAAAGTTCATCACCACAAAGGTGTGTCAAAAATTGGTTTCGAGAATCTTAATCTTCAAATCCTACAGAAGACCTATGGGCTTCGTGGTGGTGGCTCCATCAACTAGTTCGACAATCAATGCGGTGTCATCCATAAGAGGTTTTTCCCATTTTTCCTAGCATTGTCTGGTAACATTGCTCACTCCTGCCTTGCCATCTAGGATAGCGGTGATTTGAAGCTCATCAAAAGTTAGGGATAGTGCAATGCTGAGTTCATCTCCTTCAAAATATTGCCCTAGCTTGTTCACTGGGACTTAGTAATTCCATCTAGTTCTAAGGATCCTTCCTCATTAGTCTCTTTGGAACTTCTTGGGTCCACTTGTTCTTTCATTCCTGTTCCAAGCCTTCCTTCCATACAATCCTTCAAGTCCTTCCATATACTCGAGTTGCCTTGAAGAAAGTTTCCAACAATGAGAATCTAAACTTGTAAAGACAAAAGGAGGAAAGACTAGCAATATCTCTTGGAATGGGTGTGGGTCCATGGATCTTGTTCTTCCTATTCATGCTTAGACTTTTCAAGGTTTAGGGTATAGGGATATGAAATTCAATGTCTGTTCTTCTTGGGTGGCCGTCCTTTAGATTCTTAAGATATACAACAAGGGTCCACCTGTTGAGGGACTGTCGTGGCTTTTGTGTCTACAAGTTTCTCAGGGAAGATTCTCAGGGAGTGCTTGGTGGTTGGGATTTCTATCAAGCTCCAGGGTTTCCTCAATAGGTTTTAGGTTAGGCATAGAGGAACGTCCTATAGTTTGAATTGCTTAACGTTTCTTCTCCAATCAAGCTTGACAGTCCTTAACTACTCTTGATTGAGAAGCCTTCAGCCTTCCCTTCTCCTCGATCAGGTTTGGATATTTGGCTAACTTCCTGGGCAGTTGATTGGGGTCTATTTGCTCTTTTTCTTGAGTGGTGGATGGTAGTATCTTTTCCTCATTAGGTCTCTCATCGGGTCTATTTGCTCTTTTTCTTGAGTGGTGGATGGTAGTATCTTTTCCTCATCAGGTCTCTCATCGGACCCACTTTTTATGATAACATGGCTATCTCCCTTGCCGATTTTTGTGGACTTTTTCTTTTGAGAGTGCCTTGTAAGTCATGCTTGTTTAGGAACCTCCTTATTAGAAGATAAGATCCTTGCCTATCCTGAGGCTTCCTACTTCTACAAAGTAGATGCTTTAGCATGTGAGCTGTGGCTCTCCTACTTTGCATTCGAGTGACTGCATTGAGAGGCACTGTATGGATGAAGCCTTCCTATATACTCAGTAAGTTGATGCTCGTACTAGGTTTAGCTTCGTTTCCTATCCCCATTGTACCCATTCTTAATGGAAAATACTTATACATATGGTCTATCCTAGAACCTCTACATAAGGGAGTTAAGGTGGGAGTACTCATAGGAGTGCTAGCCATCCCTTTCTTGACTAGACATTCAGCTATCCAATGAGGTATAGCATAATGATAGCATTGCATAGGTGGTCCTTTAGACATGCCATTCAAGTCTCGTCCTCCTGTGTCGTGTTGTGGTTGCTAGGTATACGGGTACATGTGCTCACCCTTCATCACGTAATGACTTAGGATTTGTAGAGGTGGTCTGCTTGGTTCAGGGGGTTCAAAGATGTTGTTGTTGATAGCTTCTCCCTCCTCACCTTCTTCAAAGATTTTGGTCAGGGACAACTGGGTAAACATGGGTCACTTAAGGTAATGGTGGTTTTGGTGAAAGAATTGGGGGTGGCAAGGGTACTTTGGGTATCCTAAGTATTTCGCGAGGCCACTTCATGGGCAGGTTGAGGTGCATTGTGTTATGCTGGGGCTGGTAAGGCCAGCGGATGCCTCAGGTTATGCTGTAAGGTATGTTCTTACTGCCAAAGGTGGTAGAAGTTTGTGATTTCGTGATTTTCCCACCTTTTGTAGTAAGCACAGACTAAATGTTTCATCATAGTCCAAGCCTTGGTTTGTGCATAACCCTTAGCTACCAATCTTGCTTTATGTCACTCAATGGAACCATCTGACTTGCATTTCACTTTGTAAACCCATTTACAACCACCAATGACATTTTTGTCCTATGGTAATGCAACCAAATCCCATGTGTCATTATGAACCAATGCGTCTATCTCAACATCCATTGCTTTCTCCCACACATGCTTTCCAATAGCTTCTATATAGCATGTAGGTTCCACATGCTTCACCAAAGACGTCATATATGCATAATGCATAGCAAAATCACGGTATGTCAACCTGTCAACTGGATATCTGACCCTTTGGGATCTCCGCAATGCATGCGGATCACTCTGAACACCTGTCATCACTCGTGGGGTAAAGATGAGGTGGCCTACTCTCCATTGTTGGGTCATTTTCTCCATTGATATAGCTGTGCTGTGTTTCCTTTCAATTTCGTACTTGTGGTTTTGAAGGAAGCTTTAGAAGTGCCCTCATGTAATTCTTGGGAATGAGTTCCCTTAAAATTTTGTTTGAAATCTATGGATGCTTCTGCAGCATTACTCAAAGGAGGTATGACCTAGAGTATATAGGGAGGTATGCATGGCTACATCTTCAAGTCCCTCTAAGAATCGATCGATCACTCTTATGTCAGAGAGGTTTTCCGTATCGTTATAAGCGAGAGTGAATGTATCTCACCTGGTTGATATAGTCCTGGATGGATTCTCCCTCTTTCTATCTTACATTCGTTCAATAGGACTCCATCAAGTTTCTACTTTGAAAGCCTCTTTCAAGGCATCAAAGGTAGCCTTGTCTTCCACTTTCAATGATCGAAACCACTATCCTACTTTTCCATCAAGGGTGAGGCCAAAGGTGCTCACCTTAACTTGATCATCCATGTGGCCAAATGCCTCACAGAACTAGTTAAACATATCTAGATGAGGTATGGGGTCTCCGGACCCATCAAAATTAGTGATAAGTTTGGAGATATGGGTTGATTTATTCCTTTCCAGTCGGCCATTGCACTAGCTATGCAGGTGTTGGTGGTACAATTCACAAAGATACTCCCTCTCTATTTCCATGGCTATTCTCAACATTTTCGGTGTCATTCCTGCCATGGGTGGTGGCTAGTGCTGCAGGTTAGGGGTAGATAGGTGGGAGCACTAGGCGTGGAGAATAGTATCCCATCTGTGAACCGTGCTGCAGTGGTAGGCCGGTGTGCACTTCGTAAGGATCTGTATGGTATCTAGGATACACTCGGTGAGGTGGGTAGTGGCTGTATATGTTTGCCGCCGTGTGCTAGATAGAATGTTCTAGTTAGACTCTTTCTCTTTGGTAAGAGGTCTTTGGACCTTAGTGAGATGGCTCTTGACCTAGGCTTGGTGATGTGGCCTACAATCCTGGTATGAATCTGCCCTCATGGTAGTCGCAATGGCTCCTTAGATCAGTCTGGATTGGGTTACTTGGGCCCTCCCCCAACTTCGATTTAGGATCTAGCGGAGGTGTGATAGTTCTTTATGGTTGACGATCCATGCCTGTGTCCTTGGGATGAGGCTCTTCTAATTGTGTGTTTCCCAAGATAAAGTTTCTTAGACTTGAAGTAAGACTCCTTTGTGAATATGTAGGGGATCATGGGTCTTGCTCATGAGTTAATGGTTTGTCCATGCACTAGGCAGCCAATCCTCATGTCTCTAAGTCAAGGGTGGTGCATCCCATGCATGGATGTTCTTTGATTTCAGTGGTGCTATCAAGGATCAACACCATTTGACTCCACACTGTGTTGACCGAAGGGTCAGATCTACCAAGTGATTGTGCATAAGATGGTTCAACATGAAACAAGGAGTTGTTTTGTACCAATTTCCTTGAGTGTAGGTGTATGAATGTGTTAAGTGACAGTTTCGAATCACACTTTAGACAGGGAAATATTTTCCCTTTGGGAGCTTAGGAATGGCCGTTTGTTCACAGAGGAATGAGCATTTGCTTGTGAAGGTATGGGCATGGCTTAGTAAGAGTTACGGTTGTTCGTACGTATGAAAGGTACGATCGTGGGTTGAGAATATGAATGGCTGTTCCTTGGTGGAGGAACAATCGCTCAATTAGAAAAAGTATGACTATGTCTTGTGTCAGCAAAAATATTTTCTAGCGGGTGAAAAATGGGCATTCACTCATGAAAGTGCGACTGTTTACTCGTGAAGGAACATACATGTCTGTAAAGGGTATAGACATACGCTCACAAACTAATTGGCAGGTATCATAATTGTGTTCCTAATATCCTAAGATTAATGGTAGCATTAAGCTAATATGAAATTTTTAGCTACTTGAAGGAAAAAACCAAAATTCATGGAATCAAGAGTAAGGTTAGGGTTTCTACTTGTATCTTCCTCTTTTGGTGTAGTCTTTAGAGCTCCTCATGCTCCCAATTCCCCACTGTACTTGATTGTATATGAAGAAAAACAAAATCAAACAACCATATTATAACCAACTCCTTCCAGTGGTGGATTTGCATTCCATTTGGGCAAATCAAGACTCTAGCTTAGGAATAGAATGTGGACGATCCTAAGCTAAGTGTTATTTCCGGCAGCCGTGCCAAAGATGTTCACCTAAATGAGCATACTCCTTTTATAAGAGAGAAAGAAGAGGAGATAAAAGAGATAATGCAAGGGCTAGTTCAGGAACATGCACTTAGCCAATCTTAATGAGGGTTAACTCCTCGATGCGAAGCTGCTAGGGGCTCACTCCACCACCACTTGTCTCACCCAAGTGGAACTTTCCTTGAGCTAGGTAGGGAGCAATGAGAGAAGGAGATATGTAGCGATCAAATCCTATCTCAATTCCTTGGTGTGTGCAAGAGAGAGAGAGAGAGAGAGAGAGAGAGAGAAGAAGAAGGAGAAGAGGCAACCAAGGGAGCATCACCTACAAGCACACACATACAATCAAGTCAGCAAGCATGCATCACACATAAGCTTACCACCATAGCCATAAGAGAGCAAGAGGGAGAGTAGCAGCATATGTGTGACAATAAATGGCTGCGTCCAGCTGGCCCACAGTGTGTGGACATTAGATAGGTTTATTTGGTGTGTGAACATAGCACATTTAGTGTGTGTAGTGTGTAGTTCTCTTCTATTATGCATTGTGTGAGAGAGGATATGGATTCCCTCTTTGGTTAGGGTTACACTAATGGATTAGGGTCTTCTCTCTTGTGTGTGTGCTCTCTCTTTATCAGTATTTTATCATGGTATCAGAGCCTGGTGCTCTCTATTAGGGTTTTGTGAGTGAGTAAAGAAGAGGGAAAAATTCTGTTTTGGAGCTATCCATTGTAGCTTGAAGCTTGGAGCAAAGAGAAGCTGGGAGCACACTCCTACTCAACAGATCTGAAAGCTAAGGACCACATGGGTAAGCAAAGCTAAACACCCTTGAGCAGATTGCAGGTGATTTGACACAAGAAAAGTAGGTTTGAGTTGCCCAAAGCAAGTGAAAATTTTGGTTTTTTGCAAGCCTTAATGAAAAGCTTGAGAGCCTGATTAGAAGAGGTAAATGCATGTATTAGTTGAAGGACACATGTATGTGGCATTGTGATATGTAATAGCAACTTGGGAGCAAGCACAACCATCAGTTTGAAGCCATTTGATGCATTACAAAAGTAGGTAAATCATTATTTTGGAAGCCTCACAAAAACAGAGGATACATGCTCAAAATCAAAGCCATTGGAGCCCATTTATATGCAAATTGCAAGCATTGATGTGTGGGGAGCATACCTAGGACCACTGCTAGGCCATATATGAGCTCATTGGTGATTAGCAACTCTCCAAACCCCCATAGGAGCAGGCGGCACTGGAAATACAAGTTCTAGGAGCAGATTTTAATCATTTTGCACTTGTTTGATGCCTCCCAATGCTATATAATGTGGTTGGATGCATATAAAGCTTGGTAATTGTGTGCATGTGAGCTTGGAGAAGCCTTTCGGGAGTTCATTTGTGAGAAACAACAAGATTGGAGCTGATTTGGAGCAGATTAACAAAGGATTAATCTTGAAATTAGCGATTTCAAGATTTAGTTATATTTACCCTATATTGACATACCAAAGCATATGACTTGCTTATAACGGGTAGTAAAAAAGATAGATATATTTTAAATATTTTATGGATAATATACCTTCTCATGTTACCTTTTTAGATGTATAAGTATGAGTGCCATCAATTCTATTAGTCTATTGATCCCATGGTTGACTTCCACTCACAGTCAACGAAGGACTTTAACAGCTTCACCTTCCTATCATCCACGTAACTTAAAACGGTAAGATTATGGGTTTACATTGCTAGACAGAAAGACCCATCACTCAAAAAGGGAGTGCATTGTGTTATGGGTCACCTTGGAGATTGGGTGTATGAGAATATCTATTCATTCAACTTATGCCTTGCCCCTCAAGTGAAGTGCCATTATGTTGGGTCTTATTTCTTTTTTCTCAAACACCTTTTGCATGGCCTTCATAGGTTGAATGCTTACCTTCTCTACTCTTACTATTATTTCCTTGATACCATTGCATTTCCTTAAGCTTTGAAGAGTTACTGAAGTTGCAAGCCTTGCACTTAGATATACTCATGATTTAATAACCAAGAACATATAATTGGGTTCATTTATGTGTGCTTACATCTCAAGGGTACATGCATGTAAGTGCATCCATGTATGTAGAATTACAAGCCCACTAAAAGAAAAAAATATCGACATACTTGAAACACGTTGTATATTCGGTTTAGGATAGGCTTCAAGGTCAATACTACAAGCATAAATACATCACACACTCTCATTCTCCATTTATTAGTTATATAGGATATTTGTATATCTACAATCTCTTCACAACCATCACCATGCTAATTAACCATTATATGAATTTTTGGGGCATCACTATATTTTAAATTTAATATCACTAAAAGAATTTTTTTTTCTCATTTGCAAAATGTAGGAGAAACATTTAGGCTGGATTTTAACAAGCACTAGTAATGCAGATGCACAAGAGACATTTTATACTTTGCATCATTCTTATGAATTGAGAAACTTAAGCATCAACACATAAGTAATAGAATTAGATAAGAAACTAGATACACTTTTTGCCATTGAAAAATCTAAGATATAAGCTTACCATTGTTGAGTCACTTTATGCTTTGCATCATTCTTATAAATTGAGAAACTAAAGCATCAACACATAAGTAATAGAACTAGATAAGAAACTAGATACATTTTTTGCCATTCAAAAAGCTAAGGTATAAGTTTACCATTGTTGAGTCACATTATATTTCAACACTTAAAAGCTAGCTAGAATGGAGTTCCTTTGTCTATTTTGTGTCATAAAATTGTGACTCTTTTTTAATTAAAAAAAGGAGGTGGGACAGACTGGGGAGTCCTGTGGAAACTCCCTAGTCTATGCCAGTTTTTTTTAAAAAACTGCGTAGTACTTTCGCTACTGAGCAATGCAAATAGTAGTGAAATATCGCCTATGCGTGCTGAGCACTGATATCGGCGGCGATAGATTTTAGCTAGCTGGCTAAAATCTAAGATATAAGCTTACCATTGTTGAGTCACTTTATGCTTTGCATCATTCTTATGAATTGAGAAACTAAAGCATCAACACATAAGTAATAGAAGTAGATAAGAAACTAGATACATTTTTTGCCATTCAAAAAGCTAAGGTATAAGTTTACCATTGTTGAGTCACATTATATTTCAACACTTAAAAGCTAGCTAGAATGGAGTTCCTTTGTCTATTTTGTGTCATAAAATTGTGACTCTTTTTTAATTAAAAAAACGAGGTGGGGCAGACTGGGGAGTCCTATGCAAACTCCCTAGTCTATGCCAGCTTTTTTTTTAAAAACTGCGTAGTACTTTCGCTACTGAGCAATGCAAATAGTAGTGAAATATCACCTATGTGTGCTGAGCATTGATATCGACGGCGATAGATTTTAGCTAGCTAGCTAAAATCTAAGATATAAGCTTACCATTGTTGAGTCACTTTATGCTTTGCATCATTCTTATGAATTGAGAAACTAAAGCATCAACACATAAGTAATAGAAGTAGATAAGAAACTAGATACATTTTTTGCCATTCAAAAAGCTAAGGTATAAGTTTACCATTATTGAGTCACATTATATTTCAACACTTAAAAGCTAGCTAGAATGGAGTTCCTTTGTCTATTTTGTGTCATAAAATTGTGACTCTTTTTTAATTAAAAAAAGGAGGTGGGGCAGACTGGGGAGTCCTATGCAAACTGCCTAGTCTATGCCAGCTTTTTTTTTAAAATTACGTAGTACTTTCGCTACTGAGCAACGCAAATAATAGTGAAATATCGCCTACGCGTGCTGAGCATTGATATCGGCGGTGATATTTCACTGTAATTTTCATTGCTAAGCAGTGAACCCAAGAGCAAAAATAGCAGCATTTTTAGCAGCACAAATAGCCTGTGACATTTGCATACCCTTTTGGTTATAAGAATGCTGCTATTTTTGCTTCTACACTCTCATTCTGTTGTAGTGACCATTAAAAAAAAGCATTTGGTTTGAATTGGAGCTTAGATCAAGAGCTAGCTAAAGAGTGGGATTTCCCTAAAAAGAGTATTTACATTAACACAAAATTAATTTAATGAAGTTAGATCTCTTTATGTATAGCTTATGCGGTGAGAGCTTATGTATATTTTATGTGTAGCTCAAGAGAACTCATGCATAGCTCATGAAAGCTTATGCATCCAGGAGAGCTCATAAATAAAGAGAGATTATGCATCGTTCTCATACCTTATGCAAACAAAACAAAAAGCATGCTCATGGGCATGAGGTATGAGAGCTTATGTGTCGTTCTCATACCTTATGCATGGAAACAAGAAGCATTCTCAAATGTATTTCAATAACAAAAACATTTCTAACAAATGTAGTGCCTAAGTATAGGACCATGTCAAGATATGAGATTATAAAGATCTTCACAACACTTAAAATAAACCTATAAAATTAGAATAAAGTTTAATTAGTATCTAATGAAGTTAGGTGAAAAGATAACCTAGAAATAAAGTATCCCTAATCTTATTAAAGAAGAGGAGAAGTGATAAAAAGAAGTATGTGAAGAAGAAGAGAAGGAGCGAGAGAAAGGGCTTATGGATAGAAGGAAAAGAATACTAAGAGAAAAACAGAAAGTGAAAGTAAGAAGGAAATATTAAATCAATAGAGAGAGAAGGATCAGAGAGGAGGAATGGAGAAGAACATAGAAAAAGAACCTTCCATGTGATTGAAAACCATACAAGGGAGTTGTAATAGAGAAATATTAAATCAATAAAGAGATAGGGATTGGAGAGGAGAAATGGAGAAGAACATAGAAAAAAGAACGTACCTTGTGATTGAAAACCATACATTGGAAGAAAAAACACACATTGTGATTACAAAATACATACCTTGTGATTGAAAAAAAACATATCTTGTGATACCTTCTAATAGAAAAAAAAACATACCTTGTGATTTAAAAAACAAATACCTTGTGATTGAAAAACATACCTTGCACAATGCTTATAAAAGAGAGAACCAATATGCTTATGAAAGAGAAAGGAAGGCGGTGAAGCACACCCAAGCAAGAACAAGATTATTTTTGGTTTAGGGTACATGGCATGGCCCTTGAAACTTTCAAAACTTTTTGGCTACACATGACCATGGTTTGTAGTAACATGTTCGCAAAATGTCACAAAACTAACACAAGTGAAACACATTTTAGAAAAGCAAATATGTTATAGGTTTTGGACTTACTTGCCATGCTTGCTAAGCGTGGGGTCTTCATGACTTATATTCTATCCTTCTTTGTGCACTCTTTCAAAGATAGCTTCCAAACTTATATTCATCATGCATAGAGGGGGTCATCCACTACCTTAAGCTACATGCATACATTCATATGAACATTAATTTTAGGTTTTATAAGATATAATTTTTATCTTAAAAGATTAAATATAATTTGAGGTAATTCACTTACAAAGATGTCAAGCACATTTACTCTTGTTTCACATGTAACATCTTGCTTGTTGCCATCTACATCCCATGCAAAAACATAATAGCCACATGAAGACATAAGAACATATTGACACTTTTTTCTCTTCTATCTGTCTATCCCATAATGGGATGGACTTCTTGACATTTTTATGTATAGGACTTTACTACTCCACCTACTGTTGTTAAGCAAGCTTTTATCAAATCTAATAAAAGTGAGAAAAATAGTGGAGATCAATTTATGCATTGCATGCATTGTGAAATGTATGCACTATGTATTATGCATAGCTCTATGTATGCATAGATAGACATGCATAGCTCTATGTTTGATCATCTAAAGCATGCATCATAAGCATAAACATAGGATCATGTAACATAAACATTAAAGCATAAAACCACAAAAAAAGCATTGGGTTTAGGGTTGGAGCTTACCTCAAGACCTAGCTAAAGAGTGGGAGTTCCCTAAAGAGTCTTTACATTAACATAAAACAAGAACAAAAAATATTGTAAAATGAGGTTAGATCTCTTTATGTATAGCTTATGTGGTGAGAGCTTATGTATAGTTTATGCAAAGCTCATGAGAACTCATGCATAGATCATGAAAGCTTATGCATGCAAGAGAGCTCATAAATAAAGAGATCTTATGCGTTGTTCTCATATCTTATGCCAAGAAACAATAAGCATGCTCATGGGCATAAAAACCTACCTTGTGATTGAGCACCATGCCATATAAAAAAGAGCACTAATATAATTCTAGAAGAGCAATGAAGGAGATGAATCACACCCAAGCAAGAATAAGATTATATTTTTGGTTTAGGGTACACTGCATGGCCATTGACACTTTCATAATTTTTTGGTTACACATGGCCATGGTTTGTAGTAACATGTGATTAAAAAAATATACCTTGTGATTAAGCTTGTGATTAAGCACCATGCTTATAAAAGAGAGCACCAATATAATTCTGGAAGAGTAAGGAAGGAGATGAAGCACACTTAAGCAAGAAAAAGATTATATTTGTGGTTTAGGATACACGGTATGACCCTTGACACTTTCATAATTTTAGAAAAGCAAAGAGGTGCCATGCTTACCGAGAAGGGTCTTCATGAATAATAATCCATCCTTCTTCAGGAACTCTTTCAAAGATAGCTTCCAAACTCATATTCATCATGCATAGGGGGGGCCATCCATTACAAGCTACATGCATACATTTAAATGAAATTAAATTTTAAGCTTTTATAAGATATAATTTGTATCTTAAAAGATTAAATATAATTGAGGTAATATACTTACAAAGATGGCAAGGATATTTACTCCTCTTTCATGTGTAACATCTTGCTTGTTGCCATCTACATCCCTTGCAAAAACATATGGACCACGTGAAAAGATAAGAACTTCTTGACACTTTTTTCTCATCTATTTGTCTATCCAATAATGGGATGGACTTGTTGACACTTTTATGTATGGGACTTTACTGCTCCACCCACTGTTGTTAAGCTAGCTTTTATTAAAGCTAATAAAAGTGAGAAAAGTAGTGGAGATCAATTTATGCATGCATTGAGAAATTTATGCTCTATGTATGCATAGATTGACATGCATAGCTCTATGTAAACATAGATAGACATGCATAGCTCTATGTTTACTCATTAGAAGCATGTAGCATAAGCATAAACATAGGAGCATGTAACATAAACATAAAGTAAATACAAGCATAGAACAAAAAAGCATAAAACCATAAACAAAAGCATTGGGTTTAGGGTTGAAGCTTACCTCAAGAGCTAGCTAAAGAGTGGGAGTTCCCTAAAGACTCTTTACATTAACACAAAACAATAAAAAATTAATTTATTGAAGTTAGATCTCTTTATGTATAGCTTATGAGAGATTATGTATTGTTTATGTATAGCTCATGAGAACTCATGCATAGCTCATGAAATTTTATGCATGCAAGGGAGATCATAAATAAAGAGAGCTTATGCATCATTATCATTCCTTATCCCAAGACTCAATAAGCATGCTCATGGAAATGAGGTATGAGAGCTTATGTGTCACTCTCATACCTTATTCCAAGAAACAAGAGTCATGTTCATGGCCAAGCAAGTGTATTTCTAATAAGAAAAACAACATTTGGAACAAATGTAGTTGGTAAGTATAGTACCATCTCAAGATATGAGCTTTAGAGGATCTTCACAACACGTAAAACAAACCTACAAAATAGAATAAAGTTTAATTATTATCTAATGAAGTTAGGTGAAGAGTAACCTAGAAATAAAGTAGCCCTAATTATTAAAGAGGAGGAGAAGTGAGAAAAAGACTAATGTGAAGAAGAAGAGAAGGAGAAATCGAGGGGCTTATGCATAGAAGGAAAAGAATACTAAGAGCAAAAGAGAAAGTGAAATTAATTGAGAAATATTAAATCAATAGAAAGAGAGGGATCGGAGAGGAGGAATGGACATACCTTGTGATTTAAATGGTTTAGGGTAATACAAGGGAGTAATAGAGAAATATTAAAACAATGGTCAGATAAGGATTGTAGTGGAGAAATGGAGAAGAATATAGAAAAAAGAGCATAGATTATGATTGAAAACCATGCAAGGGAGGAAGAAAAAACACACCTTGTGTGATTGAAAAAAAACATACCTTGTGATCAAACACCATACAAGGGAGGAAGAAAAAACACACCTTGTGATTAAAAACAACATACCTTGTGATTGAAAAAACATATCTTGTGATACCTTATGATAGAAAAAAAAACATACCCTGTGATTTAAAAAAACATATCTTGTGATTGAAAAACATATCTTGTGATTAAAAAACATGCCTTGTGATTAAAAAACATGCCTTGTGATTGAGCACCATGCTTATAAAAGAGAGAACCAATATGATTATGTAAGAGAAAGGAAGGACATGAAGCACACCCAAGCAAGAACAAGATTATATTTTTGGTTTAGAGTACATGTCATGTCCCTTGACACTTTCAAAACTTCTCGGTTACATATGGCCACAGTTTGTAGTAACATGATACCAAAATGTCACAAAAATAATATAAGTGAAACACATTTTAGAAAAGAAAAGAGGTTATAGGTTTAGGACCATGCTTGCCGAGAGTAGGTTTAGGATCATGCTTGCCGAGTAGGTTTAGGACCATGCTTGCCAAGTAGGTTTAGGACCTTGCTTGCTGAGCAGGGTCTTCATGAATAATAATCCATCCTTCTTGGCACACTCTTTCAAACATAGCTTCCAAATTCATATTCATCATGCATAGGGGGGGCTATCCACTAATTTAAGCTACATTCATACATTCAAATGAAAATTAATTTTAAGTTTTTATAAGATATTGTTTTTATCTTAAAAGATTGAATATAATTTAAGGTACATGCTCAAGAATTATAGACTTTTTGTGTGTAGATAAGCAATTCAAGATATAGGCTACCTAAATTCCAATGAGATATTTAAAAAGGTTGATGTTATGCCCTCTCACCCATCTAGAAATCCTTTTTTGCATACAAAATATATACTTGTTGTCAAATCTCTACCATCTTTGGCTGATGGCTCTTATTGCTTATATTTCTAGCTACCCAAAATGTACGGAATAGTTTATAGACAATGTGTAGGGGTGGTGTGTGTGCACGCATGCATGTGCGCACACAAACGTGTATGCATGTGTGTGCGTTCATGTTTGTGTGAGCATGAGTGTCCACACATAGGTATGCATAT
Organism: Cibotium barometz; assembly: GCF_041138505.1. Taxonomy (NCBI): domain Eukaryota; kingdom Viridiplantae; phylum Streptophyta; class Polypodiopsida; order Cyatheales; family Cibotiaceae; genus Cibotium; species Cibotium barometz. Next base: position 4,908,721 of record NC_141069.1, on the reverse strand, counting down.
TATCCACCTAGATGTAGACAAGAGTTGGTGTGTTTACTTAGGGCCTTGTGTTATTGAAAAAAATCATATGTCACATGCCATGAAACATGTCATATGTAATATAGAGTAGAATTATATTGCATCGATGAGATATAGAACACTTATTATTCTTCATATGTTAATAAGCTTTCACATGTTAAAGTTATCCCCCATTAATGGTTTTATTACTTCCATGTTTATATTAGGTCTATTTCTCCTAATTCTTAATAAAATAATATTTTGAAGACATGTTATTAATTCAACTAAAAATAATAACTGGTGGGTGGTTGCAAGATGAGGTTATCTAGTCTCATATAGTGGGCGCCCATGGCTTTAGTCTGAAAATAGGCATTTTTTCAAGAAGAATAGCCAATCTCTCCTATTAGTTAGCCAAGGAGTTTCACTTCAAGATCTTCTAATGAAACATCATATGCAAAGTTGGGCACCTAAAACTATAATTTGATCGAATATCCAATAATTTCAAATCCCCTTTTCTTTGGGAACCAAAATTGTATACAGGCCCTGTTGTGGAGGTTTAGACAAGTACACTAAATATGAGTAAATTTCCTTTGACTTTTACATTACTACTCATATGATGTTCCTACTTTGCATATCACAAATAAAAATAACATAGAGCTTAACTTGATTTATCGAGTAATTTTTTATGTATTCTACTATTTTTTATATTATTTAAAAGGCATTAGAATTGTTTAAAAACATACTATTTTGTCCTCCCACCACATCTACCATTTAAAATGCTCAAATTGTATGGATCTAGTGATGAATAGATTGGGGAAGATTAGTAGAATGTGGGTATAAGGTAAAATTACACATCTAACGGTTGATTTTTTGTAGATTTACTTTGGAAAATTTCGTATGACTGTTAGAGGCCCATTAAATCAATTATAATTTAATCCTAGAAAATCAAATATTAAATATTTCAATCTAAAAACTCTAGGGATCAATATTCTTATTGCCATGAATTTATTAAAAAGAAATTGGCTTAATTTGAGTATGGGAAGGTCCATTTTCAATCCTCCCAAGTGAAAATTCCCATATTGTGTCCACTCTCCCCTTTTCAAGTCTAAAACCAATCTAGTTAGGTTTGGAAATCTAGGCTTGGTAAACTTCAAAGCATGGATATCATTCCATGTGTGAGGCTTGGGTAGGCACAAATCTTATATATGCATGCCACTTTATGTCCACATCAGCTTCAAGAGGATCCACATAAGCAGCTTGCCATCTCACCTTGCCACCTCCACCCTCCATGTCAACATGGTCAACCTAGTTGACTCCCCACCTCATCACCTAGTCATCATTAATGCCACATCTTCTTGCCACCTCGCACTTGGTGACATGGCATGCCACATCAGCCATAATAGTGCCACATGTCAAGAGAATGCCACGTGTCATGCACGCATGTGACACGTGGCACCTCCTTCCCACCTCCCCATTTTTTTTCAAAAATATATTTTTAAAAAAGTTAATTTAGTAATTTAGAGAAATAAAATATATAATTTTAAATAATTAAAAATATACATATTTTATTCATATAAAAAATTTAAAATCACTAATTTTAAAGGATTATATTTTAGAATTAGATCAATAATATTATTTTTAAAGTTCATGTTATTAAATTTAAAAAAAGTAAATTTTTAAATTTAATATTTCTTGAAAATATTTTGTGTAGGATAAACCTTTGAATAAAATTTAAAAAAAATACATTATAAAAGAAAATACAATTATATAATTATTAAATAAAAGATAAATTTAAAGATAAATTTATATATGTAGTAATGATAAATATTTTGACTTGTTAATAAATATTATTAATAATATTAATTTTTAAATAGATAATAGTTTATCTTTAATTATCTTTATATTTATCTTAATTATCCAATCAATCTTAGATAGGAAATCCAATGAGATTTGAAGTGGATAACCTATTTTTCCTATATAATCACAGATCTCTAGTACTACCCCACACTTATCTCTAGTACTATCCCATCATTGAGCCTTCATAATTTTTACTCTCTTAGCTTCCTTGAGAATGGGTTCTCAAAGTCGTAGGAGTCAGAAATGTGATAGGACTAGACTTCCCCCCATCCACCAAGTTCAAGAGGAGGAGAGGAAAAGGGTAGCTCGTGAGAGAAAGAGAGAATGGAGAGCATGTCAACAAGCAACACCTTTCGTTTGACGATGATCCAAGCCTTGCTCCTCCTCTTCCACTTCCTCTGCCCTCTTCCCCCCCACTACCCCTTAGTTTAGATAATCCACATGAACCCGCCCTTCTTGAGCCCCCTTCTTTTCCACAAGAGCCCACCCCCCCTCCTTTGGGCATCCATAGTGTGGATAGGAAAGAACTATCAAAGTCAGGGGCGCATCATCGTGCCCATGCAATCTTCCATTCCTATTTCAAAGACCTCACGCCTTCATCACAAGCATGCGTGCTTAATGCTTTGATCGCTCTGCCCATGCTTTCCGACATTGTGTTTTGATTTCTCTTCCATATGGATAAGGGCTCCCCCGCTACTAGAAAAGGAGGGTGTAGCTTGCTATACCTCCCGTCATGTCAGTCCCCTTCAGTCCTCATGAATTGTCCCCCAATAATGCCATATTCGTCCCGTAGAAAGAATCGAGAGGACATTAGATTTAATACTTTTAGCTTGTTCTTCTTTTGTAGCACTAGAAGTTTCTGTATTAGACGTCGGCCTCTTGTTTGTTTCCGGCATGTAATTATCTTCATCGTCATCTTTTGCAATCAAAGTTTCCACAATTCCATTTTCGGGTGCATGGGATCTCGTATCTCGTAGTGAAGAATACCAGGTGCACTAGGAGCTTCCACATCTCGTCATTGCCAAATTAGTGCCATGGCAATGTTATGAGTATGTGAAACAGTAGCCCAGAGTAGTGGACAATCCAGGAAGTTGTAGCTCGTGGATAAACATACACACCACGTTGTCACTTCACAGCCACATTTAGGGAGCATATCTACCCCTATATACAGCACAGTCATTGTGCCAAGTGGAAGGATCGTCAGTTCCGAGCATGCCTGACAGAGTTTCATATTGGTGTGGTCGTCTTTGATTGATTTTGCAGAGAACTACACCTTTTCAGGAGATACAATATGAGTATTACTTCTCGGATCAGGAAATGGTTATATTTCATAATATTTGTTTCATGTTTGAGCTATATAACTTATTTGATTTTTTGTGTCCTAATCGTCTCTATTGTTTCATGTTTGAGCTATATTACTTATTTGATTTTTTGTGTCCTAATCGTCTTTATTGCTTACCTCACCAAGTTGCTATTATGGTCCACATTAGCTATCGACATGCAGAGACCCCATGTAGATGGGATAGCCAGTATCCCCTGAGACCCGTGTCATTATTCGAGAGTATCATTTCTATATTAGTGATGATCGTTCATATAATGCACATTTTGTGCAACACTGTTTTCGTCTCCATGATGATTTTTTACGAGATTGTGGGATCATACGTGGCCAGAAATGGGTTTGGTTGGATGGTTGTGGCACATAGTTCAAGTTGTATCATGACAATTCTATTGGCTCTACAGGTAGTACATATGGTTCTCTTATATTCGAAATTAAACTAAATTCACTAGAACATCTTGAAGAAAACAATAACTAAGACTTTGTTTTATGGATTTATAGGTGTCACGTGCAGTCTAGTATCTCAGTGATTTGGTCATTCTTTGAGACTGGTCACAGTGGGAAGGGAGCGCATGATGGTGCGGGCACATGTGTGACAGTGCCCTGAGGCACCATCAGCTGGCAGGATGCTGAGCGGTTTAGAGATGCGGGCCACGTAGTTGAGTGGTGCTCCCAACATTTGTGTGGGAGTGCAGCATCATCGTATCCCAAACGTGATGCTCGGATTGTCATGAGATTTTTTTAGCATGTGGATGGTGGCATGATTGACTGTAGAGCCTCCCATGATTGTGACACAGTACTTGGCACCTTGGGCTTACATTCCATCAAGAGCACGTGCATGGCGGCCCCCACGATTTACATAGGATAGCTTGCATGCTTGGCAGATGCATGGATACAGACATTCCTCTCCCCCAAACATCCTTCACATCCAGTGTTGTCTGATGAGCACACAGGTCCTGCATTCATGGCCAGCTATGATGACCTGAAAGATATGCTACAGGAGGGTGATGTATTTGTTGTTATTGCCATTGAGGGCAATAACGAGGGAGTAGACTACTATATCTGATGAGCTGCACTAGGCCAAAGTGCATCCTTGACCAGGATACAGTGGATGATCATGGGTTTTCTTTTGACGCCCATATTCTACCAGCAGATTCGACTTCATCGTGGGAGTCTTGAGTTCCAGCAGTGGAAGTGGGAGTTAGAGGCATTTCAGTTCTCTCATCTAGTGGTTGCTACTACCAGGCTCACTCTTGATTGAGTACAAAGCCGAAAACACAGTTCTCGCTCTCGTTTTTGGCTTTGAGTGGATGACCATGAGAGCATTCTAGAGCTAGAGAGGGTGCTACTGACTAGATCTTTATCTTGATATACTGACTAAACTCAGACTAGCTAGGTTAGCGCACTTACATTGTACTTAGATTTTTTTGGGAGTAACTAGCCTCAGAATAGCTAGGGTAGCTCATTTTCATTATACCTTGATCTTTTGAGTTAGTGGCTAAACCCAGAGTGGTTGTGTTAGCTCACATTGTGATGTACTTAGTTGATGTTTATATCATTATGAGTTTTCTCATTATTAAGGATCATTGCATTTTAGTTGATGTTCATGGTTTTTTGATTTTTTAACACTTTGGCTATCATATTGTTTGTTGAAAATCACCATCACCATATTGTTTGTTGAAAATCACCAAACTTTTGCTAATTACTAACCCCAACATGCTCTGATCAATGACCAAACTTTGCAAGCATTGCCCGCTAATTACTAACCCCAACATGCTCTGATCAATGACCAAACTTTACAAGCATGTGGGAGTGGCTCCCCCTCACATGCTTGCAAAGTTTGGTCCCCAAAGTGCATGTTTGGGTACGATGGTATGGGGAAGGCCCGGATTTTCCATGGCCTCTTAAGCACCAAGAGATTTGAAAAATCCGCACTAGGCGCTAATTACTAAACCAAACATGCTCCGATCATGACCAAACTTTGCAAGCATGTGGGGGTGGGTCCCCCCACATGCTTGCAAAGTTTGGTCCCATCAGAGCATGTTTGGGTACGATGGTATGGGAAAGACCCGCATTTTCCATGGCCTCTTAAGAGACTTGAAAAATCTGCACTGGGCACTAATTACTAACCCAAACATGCTCCGATCATGACCAAACTTTGCAAGCATGTGGGGGTGGGCCCCCCCACATACTTGCAAAGTTTGGTCCCCACATCGGAGCATGTTTAGGTACGATGGTATGGGGAAGGCCCGGATTTTCCATGGCCTCTTAAGCATCAAGAGACTTGAAAAATCCGCACTCGGCGCTAATTACTAATCCAAACATGCTATGATTGTGGCCAAACTTTGCAAGTATGTGGGAGTGGACCCCCCCACATGCTTGCAAATTTTGTTCCCCACCATAAGAGCATGTTTCAGTACGATGGTATAGGGAAGGCCTAGATTTTCCATGGCCTCCTAAGCAGCACCAAGAGCCTTGAAAAATCTGCACTGGGCGCTAATTACTAATCCAAACATGCTGCGATTGTTGTGACCAAACTTTGCAAGCATGTGGGGGTGGTCCCTCCCACATGCTTGCAAAGTTTTGTCCCCATCGGAGCATGTTTGGGTACGATGGTATGGGGAAGACCCGGATTTTCCATGGCATCTTAAGCACCAAAGAGATTTGAAAAATCTGCACTGGGCGCTAATTACCAATCCAAACATGCTCCGATTGTGACCAAACTTTGCAAGCATGTGGGGGTGGGCCCCCCAACATGCTTGCAAAGTTTGGTCCCCATCAGAGCATTTTTGGATACGATGGTATGGGGAAGGCCAGGATTTTCCATGGCCTCTTAAGCACCAAGAGACTTGAAAAATATGCACTGGGCGCTAATTACCAACCCAAACATGCTCCGATCATGACCAAGCTTTGCAAGCATGTGGGGAGCCCCCCCCCCCCACATGCTTGCAAAGTTTGGTCCCCATCGGAGCATGTTTGGGTATGATGGTATGGGGAAGGCTTGGATTTTCCATGGCCTCTTAAGCACCAAGAGACTTGATAAATCCGCACTGGGCACTAGATACCAATCCAAACATGCTCCGATCATCATGACCAAACTTTGCAAGCATGTGGGTCCCCCCCACATGCTTGCAAAGTTTGGTCCCCACTGAAGCATGTTTGGGTACGATGGTATGGGGAAGACCCCGATTTTCCATGGCCTCTTAAGCACTAAGAGACTTGAAAATTTCACACTGGGCACTAATTACTAACCCAAACATGCTCTGATCGTGACACACACCAGACTTTGCAAGCATGTGGGAGTGGGCCCCTCCCACATTATTGCAGAGTTTGGTCCCCCTCGGAGCATGTTTGGGTACGATGGTATGGGGAAGACTTGGATTTTCCATGGCCTCTTAAGCACCAAAAGACTTGAAAAATCCGCACTTGGCGCTAATTACTAACTCAAACATGCTCCGATCATGTGACCAGACTTTGCAAGCACATGGGGGTGGGCCCACCCCCACATGCTTGCAAAGTTTGTTCCCCATCGAAGCATGTTTAGGTACGATGGTATGGGGAAGTCCTGGATTTTCCATGGCCTCTTAAGCATCAAAAGACTTGAAAAATCCACACTGAGCGCTAATTAATAACCCAAACATGCTCTGATCTCATGACCAAACTTTGCAAGCATGTGGGGGTGGGCCCCCCCACATGCTTACACACACACACACACACACACACATATACATACATACATACATATATATATACTTTGTATGTTTGTTATTTAAATACATACATATCTATAATATATATATTTGTGTGTGTACGTGTGTGGGTGTGTGTGTGTGTGTGTGCTTTCTTATATTAAATATGCTTATTTTTATAATAATTTAATATTCTATCTGTGTGTGTGTGTGTGTGTGTGTGTGTATACACACACACACACACACACACATACACATACATACTTTTTATGTTTATTTTTTAAATACATATATATGTGTGTATATGTGCGTGCACATGCGTGGGTGTGTGTATGTGTGTGTGTTTTTTATTCAATATGTTTATTTTTATAATAATTAAATATTTATTATAAAAACATATATATATTTATATTATATATATACGTACATACACGCACGCGCGGACACACACACACACACGCATTTATCATAGAAGGAGTATAATGCATTTAAATTATAATAAATCTAATGAGAGAGAGAGAGAGGTGTTATAACATGTATACACACACACGCATTTATCATAGAAGGAGTATAATGCATTTAAATTATAATAAATCTAATGAGAGAGAGAGAGGTGTTATAACATGTACATGCTATGGATAAAATCAAGATATTCAAGCTTTTTTATATAAATATAAATATATATATACTATAAATAATATGATGTGTATATATATATATATATATATATATATATATATATATATATATATATATATACACTAGGGTTCTCCATAGTGTGAACCCAACTAAATGAGCTGGCGCTATAACTATGCCAGTCTCTAGAATGGCTGTCACACTATATATATATATATATATGGTCTAGAGAGAGAGAGAGACACACACACACAGAGAGAGAGAATTAATATATATGTTTATTATATAAATATACATATATTTATATAGTAAAGATAAATTTATATTATAAACATATCATAAATATGTACATTTATATTTATTATATCAAGAATATAAAAAGAATGTATGTGCGTGTGTGCGTATGTATATATGTATGTATGTATATATGTATATATATAAAGGCTCAGCACCTCCAAGAGTAGGTTGAGACTAATCGATGGAGAAAAGCAGTATATTGTTTCTTTGTTTATATGTATGTATGTATATATGTATATATATAAAGGCTCAGCACCTCCAAGAGTAGGTTGAGACTAATCGGTGGAGAAAAGCAGTATATTGTTTCTTTGTTTATTTTTTTCAAGGTTTTTAAATACGTTGATGTACCACAGGAGAAAAGGAAACCTTCAGGTTCATCGTAGAAGGCTAGGCATGCATATGGGTTTGACATGCATACATACTATGACATAATAAACATCTATTTGTTATATAACAAATATATATACATATTTTCATAAATACTTAATTATAAAATAAAAATATATATAAAAAATATAAACTTATAAGTTTATATTTATGTGTGTGTGTGTGTGTGTGTGTGTGTATACACACACACACACATAAATATATATCATAAATATAAACTTATAAGTTTATATTTATGTGTGTGTGTGTATATACACACACACACACACATAAATATACATATAAACATAATTATTGACTTCTTATGGTAGATTTATAATAAGTATATATATATATATAAGAATATTAGTTTGTTATATATTAAATATGCATATTTATTATAGAACTATATATATATATAAATATAAATATAAATAAACAAACAAATAAATATATATATATATATATATATATATATATATAACATAGAATACATTTATATGTCTATTGTGTAAATAAATAAATATTAAAATTAAACATTTT